>NC_141055.1:13370714-13938214 GCF_041138505.1 Cibotium barometz
CTATAGTGCCAAGTGGGCTCACCACCAAGATCCTTAGGAAGGCCTCGTGGCGCTTCCGCATGTCGGTCAGAGCCACCCCACTAATCCTTTTTTAATGACAATTTGTAGAAAAATGAGAGAAAGCTTGGTGCTCACCAACCAATAGATGAAATGCTTCAATATTTGATACGTAGATTCCTCTTAAACCCTATTAGCGATTCTTGCAGCTTCCCCTAGTGTCCACGGAGGGCATCAATGATATCGAGCCAGATGCTCCGGACGGACTCCACTAGTGGGGCGAGGGTGCCTTCGATGGCTTCACTGGAGAGGCCATTAGTGATGATGATTGCAAGCATGATTTGGAGCAAGTCATCTATACCACATGAGATCATCAGGGCAGAGATGGGGGCTGCCGAGTGGTTACTGAGGCTTTGTTCCGTACAGTTACTTTTCTCCATAGAATATGGAGCTCCCTCAACAGAAATATCCTCACCTAGCACTCACTTCCTCCAAACAGCTTGCAGATGAGGGAGACACCCAGTGTTGGTATGCCCAGATGCGCACATGGCTGGCCGTGCATGGCATGAGTATTGATGAACTCCCGCCTTTTGCTTATAGCGTGGACTGCCTGTTCTTAGATCTCAGCGGTTCAGAGCTGAATCGGGTGATGAGGATGGACATTGTGAGACTAGATACAGAGAGGACATGGGTCAGGCCCCCGCAGCCGTTGGGCACGAAAATGACACACTACCATAGTCATTTTCTACACCTCTCTTCGGACGGGTTCATTATACGCCATGCTTACATGGACACACACCTCTCACGTGGTATTCGGAGTGCTATTGGACAGATTCGCACCTTCACACCGGCTGAGGATAGAGACAGGTCGATATGAGGATATATCACTAGAGGTATGCCAGCTTTGCCATCAGGAGGTGGAGTCGAAGGAACACTATATATGTCATTGTACTGTCTACTATGAGATCCGAGGGAGGTACCACTGCCTGTTCCGTGAAGGCTTTGGACCGTTGTGTCGGATCATGGACTTTGAGGACCAAAGGTGCTTAGGGCTCTTCATACTTGAGCTTAGACGCCACAGAAAGAGCCTATTGAGGGATAGGAGGGCAGTGGGACCAGAGCCGCCTATTTTTCAGAGCCAGCACTGTAACCCCACCAGCCTCTACTCCCCCATCTACAGGCTACCTGGCAGACCACCCTCCAGAGGAGTCACCCTGGACAGAGCCATTGCCATCTGTAGAGCGAGACGCCCACGACCATGAGGATCGCGTCCATGACTCCCTCACCATCGGTAGATTCGAGCCATCATTGCTCGCCACCGGAGGAGTTTACCGCGACGATTCAGCGGTTCAGCTTTCAGCTCTTAGCTCTCTTAGGATGTTACTATTTTCATTCTTTCTTTTAGATTTGTTATGATGAGACATTATCATCATCAGTTGTACCTTGTTGTGGTCTCATGGGCCTTTTCGGCATTTAGGAGAGGCTAATATATCTTTCTTTCTTTCTTTCTTCTTTCTACCATGCTCCACTCATGGCAGACAACCTCCCACTACAACGGTCTCGTACAAGCATTCCATTGCCAGGTTTTTATGCCCTCGGGTGAGTGCGCCATCGACACAGTCAGCCGAGCCATGACTCCCACAAACACACCTCTGTCAGGGGCTGGCTCCACGGTGCAACCGTCGTCCACATCTGCTAGTGCAGCTGGCAGCAACAGTGGCTCCACAGGTACAATCTCCACTGGAAGTTTGTACCTCCCAAGGCACTTTCGGTGTGGGAGTTCATCATCGGCCCACATGAGCTCACCTGTGGAGAATGGAAGATCTAGCGAAATTCAAGGCTGAATGTGGCGCCAGACCCTCTGGCTGGCCTCCTCACGCTGGGGAGAGTCTGGCTCAGAGGTGTGGTAGAACTCCCAGAGGCGACGCCCCAAATCTATGGGTGCGTTGCCGCAATCGATCCAACTAGCCGCACCGCGTCAGGAATCGGATGCCCTTGCGGCGAAAATGGGGCCCAGTGGTGGCAAAGAATCTCTGGATACAATGCGTCGGGAGACTGTCCCCCCCATAAGACCAGAATGGTATTTGTACTGCACTCTCTGCTTCTCTAGGGATGCAAGGATGGTACACACTGTCTCTAGCTGGCCATGGGCTCCTACCCACCACGGGCTATGTAGGGTCTGCTTCTGGAGGCACTGAAAGGAGGCAAGACCATGACAAAGACCCCTCTCTTGCATTATGAGAGCATTGAGCCGCTCTTGGGATGTTGTCTAGAGGAAGTGGCTGACTTCCTGAATTGTGTGGTCCAAGCTCTCTGTGGCACTTTTGGGGGCAGGGGAAGCGAGGGGGAGGGGGGTGTTGGGAAGCCCAAATCGTTTCAATCCGCCTAACTATGGTGGTGTTTTGAAGGAGGAGGTCCAGGATCAGTGCTGATTGTTGGCGATCGTGGTGCCAAGGGTCGGCCAAGTGAAGAATCGCCGAGGCATTGTCAGAGAAAGCGGTGCCGGCAAGGATGCCCACAATGCCACCTCTATCGTATCCCCTCATCTACATAGAAGCGATCCAAGCGGGACAGGGTAGGGCAGTCCAGCCGGCTATTAGAACGGGATAAGAAGGGTTGTGGGACATTTGACCAGACTCGGGGAGGTGCCAAGTGCCCTGGCCTCTATGTGGAAGGCAAGCTCCTCCCAGGCGAAGCACTCCGGTCGTGAAATGGTATGATCCGGGTTGTTCTCCCCCCCCCCTCCCCTCCGAGTTTTGGGGAAACCACTTGACTACTGCTTCTGCCGACGATGCCTCCCCGTGGAGGGAGCAGGTATTTTCAAGGAGACGGTGACCCCCATTCGCATCTGTTTGGTTTTGCATCACTCCAGGCCTTCCACATCAGAGAGTGGCGTGATGATCTTCTCCTTCCCTGTGACGGCAGCGCCGGGACGGATGGGAGTATGGAGTTGGTGTCTGCTGCTATTCACGGGCAGGTCATAGAGCTCTCACACCATCTGCATGATCTGTGTATCGTTGACGTGCTCACTCACTTCTAGCCATTGGCATGGATGGAGGTGGGTGGCTCTGGCCACAAGGACCTAGGAGGGGAGCTGGTGTCCTCCAGTCTGGAGGTGCTTCTGTTTATATTTCTTCATGTTTCGGTGTGTGCGCACGCGCGCGAGCGTGCGTACAGTAGTACAGGCATACATCCATATTATTTGCATGTTTCTGAACGTTCTGACAATCCTGGTGCTGCCATGGGTTCCTCCTAAAGGTCATTTGAAATTTTGCAAAAAAAGGGGAAACTAGTGCTAGGCACCAAATCTTTCCTTAAACATGGTTGTGTGGTCAGTGGTCTTCATTTTTCTGATGCAATGCTTGTGTTCATTCCATCGGGTGTCCAAAGGGCTTGATGGTCAGGATTTTGTTCATTACGACTTTAATAAACAAATGGAATGCTATATTTTTATAATTCAGGTAACCAGGTTGTACGAGGGAAAAGAACATATTGAGGTGGAATTTGTGGTAAATTTCACATTCAAACTCCTTTGTCCCTGCAGAATTTGGGTCTTATTCAAAGACGTACCACATTTCTCTAGAGAAAAAATGATTCTACTTGTTAACAGGTTCTTATGTATCTCTGCAGATAGGTCCGATCCCCATAGACGATGCTGTCGGGAAAGATGTAATTATTCGCTTTACGACCGATGTTGAGAGCAATGACGTATTTTACACAGATTCGAATGGCCGGGATTTCATTAAGAGAGTAAGTCAAGACCAAGAAAAGGTGGAAGAGCATGCACAATGGTTGAGTCACTAACAAGGTTCCATGTCTTTGTAGGTTAGAAACCATAGAACAGACTGGAACCTACAAGTTAACGAGCCAGTGGCTGGCAATTACTACCCTGTAAGGATTTGTAACCATCGATATGCTTGGATAGGAGTCCTTTTTTTATCTCCTATTTGATCTAATGGGGTGCACACTTTTTGTCTGTTTTCCTTCCAATGTCCTTGTGCAGATAAACCTTGGAACGTTCTTAAAAGACAACAAAAGTGAGTTCTCAGTGTTAGTGGACCGTGCTGTAGGTGGCGCAAGCATTGAAAATGGGGAACTAGAGCTCATGCTTCACAGGTCAATAGTGTATCTTCCAGCGTTTTGATTTTTGTACTTCCTTATTTTAAGAGAGAGTTCTAAGCTTCAAGATTTGGATATTCTGTGAAGCAGGCGCTTGCTGTATGATGATGGGAGGGGAGTCGGCGAAGCTCTAAATGAGACTGTTTGTTTGAAAACCAATTGTGAGGGCTTGACTGTAAGTGACTACCCTAGAATATTTTCGTGGGTAGATCTATCTAGTTGCCTGCTTTTTTTGGCCTGTCTTGGATAGGCCTTAACGATACTCCTTGAGTTAAGGTCCTTTTAAGCGTGGTCAAGTGTATTTCAAAATAAACTGATGAAACTTTTTTAAGGTCATACCTCTCTCACACACGCGCACACACTTTTTTGTAGAAAGCAGAGTTCTATTACTTCACTGTACAAGGAAAGAAGCCCACAAAAGTGAGGAAAACTTCTTCAAGATCAAAAATAGTGGAAAAACATGTCTAACTGCAGTTGGTCCATCTCTTGTAGTCCCTTATTAACTGAAAGGACACCTGTGAAGGGTCACACCCTTACACATGGGTCACTATCAAAGGACATGTCTATTCATTAAAAGACACACCCCTAAGTCCAAAGGACATAACCGTTGATTCAAGAGCCACACCCCTTCCTAGGGATGTGTCTCTTCACTTGTACCCTTTCGGCCTCTATTTAAGAAAGGCCCCTGTCTCAATGCAAACAACTCAGTCTTTCTTACAGCATTTGTCTTATGTTTATTAATTAAGTCTTAATCATGTTAATAAAGCTATAAAAGCTTTACAGTGGTATCAGAGCAAACTTTTTTCCGCCCTGTGTTATGCCCAAACCCTAACCTTAACCCTAAAATCAGCCCGCCCAAACCCTAAAATTGGGTGTAGCAAGTGTTGAATGGAAGAGCAAGAGAGAATGCCCCATCAAATTCAGCCCCCAACTCCCAATTTTTGCTGATTAAGTCTGGGCCAGCAGCCATATGCAGGACACACAAAAAAAAAAAAAGCCTTCAATCAGGAGGCTTACCCCTTCATGAACCGGCACCCCTCCCAAGAGCAGTCGTACCCCTTCGTGGAAGCTTCCCAATCGACTGCCGGCGGAGAGTGAGCGCATGACGATTCGTTGTGATTTTTAATTTAAAAAAACCCAACACACAAGACTATAAGGCTTTAATGCCACGTGTACAAACACAATTAAAAAAAAAACCATAAACTTACCTTACGGGCCCCTACGAAACGGCACCACCTTGTGTGCAGTTTCGGCTTGCACCCGCCGCCTTCCTGCATACAGGTTCCCTCGTGCCAACGTGCAGACGACGTCCTCCACGAATTCAGCACCCGTACCTTCTTCATTGTTGGCCTCCTACGGTCTACGCCTGTGTTTGGATCAGCCACGTGTAGTTGGTGTTTTCCGTGGATTGACGGCTACTACCCTTGGTGCTTCTTCTCCAGCAACACTCTACTACCCTTGGTGCTTCTTCTCGAGCAACACTATTTATTATGGCAACCTTCTTCAGGTGTGATTTTTCCATTTTCTTGGGTATAAACATTTCACATAATGTGGAGTATTAACATATCAGCGACCCGCCATTTCATTCTTTTGCGGGTTGTCCACTCCTCTGGGGCCAATATCCCTTTTTACGAGTTCAAAAGCACCTCTCAGATCACGTGGACACACACTACCCTCTTCTCCGACGGCTTATGGCAGAGGAAACCTATGATTTCAGTTATTTACAGGATACACTCTCTCAGTCCATAGTGCCCTCTCCTACCCATGTTTCTCCACCAGTCTCAGCCCCTGTTCTAGTGAGTGTGCCCCCCTTTTTCCAGCCCATTCATTACCGCATTCAAATAGCCATACCGACTTCTCACCTCAGAGAATTCGACGTGTGGGTGATCCGTGTTCGTACTTCTGCACAAGATCTGGATCATTATTGTTCTATACTTGGGCATCATCCTTACCTGGGCGCTATCCTCCCTGAGTGTAGCATCATTTTTTCATGAATATTGCTCCTATTCTGAGGACGTTCATCCATCTTCATTCACGGTGCGCCCCTCTACAGTGCAAGCACAAGGCTGCTATCGAGGAAATGCAACAATATGGATACCTAAACCAAATCCAGTGGTGGTCAATACAGTAAATAGTTCAAATCATCAACAAGAGGGTGGTAAGAGTGTGCAACACCAACTCCCACCGCAAGCTAGCATCATGCCACCTCTTGTATCGAGGAAAAATAAGAATCAACCAATTGGGATGAGGAGGGCCAAGGCTATAGAAGTACCCACCCTAGTTACAGAGCCCAACAAGGAATCCAAAGATAAAGGCAAGGACGTTCAGTAGAGAGATGCAAATAACCCAGAAGTTTAGCAGCAGGCAGGGAGATGCAGACATAAGCCCTCCACAACCAGAAACAGTGACAACATTGTTCAGTTGGGTGGAAGGAACAATAAAAAACTCCCACATGGAACTAAAAAGACTGCATCAACGAATGCCCAATAGAGCCTAGGTGAACCCTTGGTTCTCATGGCAATATAACAACATGCATCCAATTTTTACACAAATGGGTATAAGGTAAGCTTTGTATCATTCACTCATCTCATGTGCATGATTGATTGCTTGAGCATAACGAAAAAAATGAGAAAAATTAGATCTTATGCACTCCGATGTGAAACTACAGAAAATGGTTTCACGTTGAAAGATCCCTGCCCCCTCCGTGCAACGGGGTGCTAGCAGCAGAAGTAGCACTTCTTGCGTGTTGAGATATTGAGCTCATCTAGTGAGGCTGTGGACACTGATGACCCGCCTGGGGGATAGGCCCCACACTTATACCACTGGCATGGTTGGTGAGATCATGGATGATATGCGGCCAGTGGGATGACAGGCTGTGTGACAGCCATTCTGGCATAGTTATAGCGCTAGCTCATTTAGTTGGGTTCACACTATAGAGAACCCTAGCATGTATTTGGTTGAGTACCTTTTCATATAGTGCGTACTTTGTGGGAACCACCTTGACTCAGAGATTGAAGATTCGGACTTCTCCAAGTACTGTTGTTTATGAAGTAGAGCTTGCCGATGGTTCCACATCCTCGTGTAACACCGTTGCCAAACACCTCTCCTTTCGAATTCAGCACTATCGTGACAAATTGGATTTCCAAGTCATGAATTTGGCACATTATGATATGATCCTTGGTCAAGAATGGTTGTATCAATATGATCCCCTGATCAGTTTCCGAAACCATTCTATACAATTTGCTCAAAATGATATGCTTGTGGCTCTCGAAGGAATCAGAGACCAACCTTGTACACCAACCCTTTCAGCTCTTCAAGTGAAACGGTGGGTCCGCAAGAGTGGTTGTTCCTCAACACTTTTAATGGTCTATTCAGCCAACGATCCTCCCGAGGACATAGATACAAAGGTGATGTACCTCAGGCAACCTTTCTTTGCTCCATACTTGGATCTTTTTCCTCAGGAGCTTCCTGTGGTTCTCCCACCTCGTCGACCAGTTGACCATGCTATTGATATCCTTCCTGGCAGTACTCCACCTACTCGTGCTCCATATATTGAGTTTCTTTTACGGAATCTCAGGAGATAACAGCGACAACTTACTGAACTTTTGAAGAAAGGACATATTCGACCAAGTAAAAGCCCTTTTGGAGCTCCAGTGCTTTTGGTGAAAAAGAAGGATAAGTCTATGCGCCTTTGCATCGACTATCGTGCCCTTAATAAGTTGACTATTAAGAATAAGTATCCTCTTCCACGCATTGATGAATTGTTTGATCAATTGCTCCATGCAAAGGTCTTCTCCAAAATTGATCTTAAGTCTGGATATCATCAAATTCGCATTCGCGAAGGTGATGAATATAAGACAGCTTTTCGCACAAAATATGGTCATTACGAGTACCTGGTCATGCCATTTAGTGCCCCTGCAACATTTATGAGTCTGATAAATGATCTTTTTCGTCCTTTTTTGGACAAGTTCGTCATTATTTATCTTGACGACATCGTAGTGTTCAGTCGTAATATGGAAGAACACAAGGTACATCTTAAGATCGTTTTCCAGGTGCTTCGAAACAATGCTCTTTATATTAATCTAGGCAAAAGTGAATTCTTCAAGACATCCTTGGAATACCTTGGACATGTTGTTTCAGCAGACGGTATTTCCGTGGATCCAAAGAAAATACAGGTTATTGTCAATTGGTCAACTCCCACAAACATCCATGATGTTTGTTCTTTTTTGGGACTTGCCAACTTCTATCACACAAAGGTTCACACAAAGGTTCATCGATTTTCCGAAATAGCTCCTCCTCTCACAGAACTTCTAAAGTCTGCTCCTGCATTCCAATGGACTAAAGCCGCAACATAAGCTTTTGGAAATTTAAAGACAGCTTTGACAACAACTCCTGTCATGGCTATTCCAGACCCTACTCTCCCCTTTGATGTTTACACGGATGCTTCTGATATTGCCACTGGTGCCGTCTTAATGCAACAAGGACGTGCTATAGCGTTTGACAGTCATAGCACTCTGCAATTTAAGGAAGATACCCGGTATATGACAAGGAATTTTTGGCTATTGTTCATGCCTATCGTACATGGAAACATTATCTCCTTGGTGCAGATTCAGTGGTGAAAACAGATCATCATTCTTTGAAATATATCTTCACGCAACCAGTTATGAATGCTAGGCAAGCGCATTGGGTCGAATTCTTAGCCAATTTTCATATGACAATTGAGTATGTTCTTGGTCTTACCAATGTGGTTGCGGATGCCCTCAGTCGTATGCCGCCAGCTTCGGTCTTGGCTATTTCTACAGTTGATATGGATATACCTCAAAGTTTCAAGGACCGTTATTCAAATGATCGTGATTTTGGAAATGCATTTCGAATTCTCAATTCTCAGAATACAGCTCCTTCCGACTTGAAGATTTATGGAGCATATACAATAGTGGATGGTTTGTTATATTATCAAGATCGTATTTGTGTACCTCATGATACTCATGTTTGAAGAGTATTGGTGAAAGAACATCACGAGGTGACTTATGTTGCACACCCAGGCATCAACAAGACATATCGTCTTTTGACAGCTACATACTATTGGCCTCAAATGAAGCAAGATGTTATTAAGTTTATTACAGCATGTCTCTCGTGCCAACGTATGAAAGCTAGCAAACAAGTTCCAGTTGGTCTTCTTCAACCACTTCCAGTTCCCAATGAACGCTGGGAAAGTATTAGTTTGGATTTTATCACTTCATTGCCATGTTCTTCTAAAGGCAATACACAGATTCTTGTGATGGTTGACAGATTTTCTAAAATGGCACATTTCATTCCGTGCAAGAAAACAGTCGAGGCTTCAGATATTGTAGTACTGTTCATACAGTATATCTTCAAACTTCATGGATTGCCAAAATCTATAGTTTCTGATCGAGATCCAAAGTGTACAGGACATTTTTGGACTTCGATATTCAAGTCTATTGGTACAAATTTACTCTTTAGCTCTGCTTATCATCCAGAGAAAGATGGACAAACGGAACGAGTTAATCAAATTCTGGATGAAATGTTGCGTCATTATGGTCAGTCTCGATTAGCTTCATGGGAAGAATATTTACCTTTGGTGGAATTTGCTTATAATAATTCTTATCATTCAGCTATTGAAATGACACCTTTTCAAGCAACTTATGGCCATACTCCCCTTATTCCTGCCAACTTTGTTCTTCAACATAAAGTGGCTTTAGCAAACCACCTCATTCAGGAAATGCAAGATATTCTATTACAGTTAAGGATAAGATGGTCAGCGTCCAAGAGCAATATCAACGCACAGCTAATAAGCGTCGTCGTCACATTGAATTTCAAGAAGGAGACTTGGTATTATTATATATTGCCCCTCATTGATACAAGACAGTGAAATCAGTCTTCCCAAGCTTCGTCCAAGATATTATGGACCCTTTCGTATTATTAAGAACTCATCTCTCAGTTGTTATAAGTTGGAGTTACCACCTTCTTGGGGTAGAATTCATCCAACTTTCCATATTTCTTGGCTCAAGAAGTTTGTGGATAGTGATTTTCCAGTTTTAGATATTTTGGTTTATGTTCCAGAAATCGAAGATGAACACATACTCTTAAATCTAGAGACAATTCTTGATGTCAGACAGAAAGAAACACGACATAAACTTACTACAGAATTTTTGGTTAAATGGAGAGATCTTGATGATTCCGACTACTTGGCAAAGTGATGAAGACTTACAGGAATATCCAGAACTTCTTCGGGAATTCTTTCAAGGACAACCATCTCTTCTTAGTCGGAGTCTTATTTTAAGTGGGAGGGAATGTCATGATTGTGACTAACTCTCTTAATCTTTTCTTAATTACTCTTTAATCTCTTATTAACTGAAAGGACACCTGTGAAGGGTCACACCCTTACACATGGGTCACTATCAAAGGTGCATAAGTTTTCTTTGGAGGTGGTGAGTCTTATCTCCATCTACTTTCCTTACAGAAATGTGCATAAGTTTTCTTTTGGGTGGTGAGTCTCCAATGCTTATGAAGTGGCAAGTCTCTAAATGTAAAAGACCCCTAAAGTTGAACGCGTCTTTACAATGCAATGAATGCTATTACTACTTGTCTTTTGGTAGACGAGGCAGAAGTGATTGAGCCTGAGCAGATCCTTCTTCATTGATGGAAGCATGGTTCCGGTCGACGGATTCGTCAGTTCTATACGAAATTCTAAGATCAAGGCACCCACGAAGCCGCATGGCTCGACGAGGAGTTCTTCCAGGAGTACCCCCAGTTATTGGCAGACTACTTGGAAGCCATGAACCTGCCGCCAAGCTAATCAGGAGGGAATGTCACATGCACTCTGCACTTTGTGCATGGTGACAAGATGGCTCATCATCAGAAGTGCAACAATTGTACAGTTTTAGAACCTAATAGGATGATATTTGTCGTACGCCATGACCCCATTGTACATCCTTAGTCCAGGATAAGTCAGGCACCAGCAGCTACGTAGGTCATTCCTCAGCCTTAGCGGGTCAGTCAGTCTATCAAGTCCCTTAACAAGCTAGGATCACAGACCCACAAGACAAAGTCCACTTAGCGGCTCCCCATCTCACTGGTGAGGCAGTCACTTAGTGGCAGCATTGGTCTAGTATTCATACAGACCAGGCCACAGGTGTCACAGCCTTTGACTGGGACATCTTTGTCCATGACTTGAAGACGAGATTTCTCCCGACCCAGTACATGACCGGTCTGAAAGACGAGTTCTATGGACTCAGACAGAACGGATCCCCAGTGACCGGGCTTTGACTCTCGCTCAGAATGAAGAAATGAAGCTCAACGGGGGCAAGCCCATGGGGGCATGTCTATTCATTAAAAGACACACCCCTAAGTCCAAAGGACATAACCATTGATTCAAGAGCCACACCCCTTCCCAAGGATGTGTCTCTTCACTTGTACCCTTTCGGCCTCTATTTAAGAAAGGCCCTTGTCTCAATGCAAAAAACTCAGTCTTTCTTGCAGCTTTTGTCTTATGTTTATTAATGAAGTCTTAATCATGTTAATAAAGCTATAAAAGCTTTACACACTGTCACAAATCGTAGTGTGCCAGGCAGCAAGGTCTGGTAGAGGTACGCTAAAAATTTGCTGATCATGCGGGGGACTCTCAACAATCAGGAGTTCCTCGTGAGTTCTAGAGTCTAGCGTCGCATGCCCAACACACACTTTTGGGTTGGGTTATCAAGTCACTGAAAATCCTGTTGTCAATTCGGTGCTAGTCATAGGAGGTGTTGCCTCGGAATAGTCCCTGCTTAGCCACAAGTCGGGGACTAGAATGATCAATCCTGTGCCAATAATGGACTCCTATAATCCTCCTTCAAACTAGGAGCTATAATTAGCCTAATGCCTCTAAACCACTAGACCTCCCCTTTAGATGCCTTATCCCAGTACCCAGGCTAAACTAACCCCAGGTTGGACATGTTAACCAGCCTCGGGCTTGGGATGTAACAATTGAGGTGAATAATGGTTTTGTTGGGTTTCAGCATAACTATTACTACTTGAAAACCAGCTACTTCTAAGTGCAATCTGGTTGTTTATTGAATACTTCCAATGGACATTTGTAAGGGGGGGTAGCCTAGCGGTGAGGGCTACCAAACTTTGCGACTTTAGAAGGATCTACTCATGAAAAAAAAAACATCCATAAGTGGTCTGTCAATTTTAAAGAGAAACAAAGAAACATGGAGTAACGGTGATGGTAATGAGGATGATGATGATGATAATGACACTGGTAACCGAGGATAATGGTGATGATTAAGGGAAGTAGGCAAAGCTTTACGTGACGCTAATGATGTGGGAAGCTATTACGAGGCCTCACTATCTGCTACTCACCACGAGAGCTTATAAAATTTTCGGATCTTCTTCTCTACATGAACGTAGAAAGGTCAATATATAAACGCTTAATACCATTTTCAGAATTTCTTAATAATATAAAATCGCAACCATTGCCTGGTCCAATTTTTTGTTTAATAGTCAGTGCACCCACAAACTTTTTCATGTATTTCTGTAAATGAAGAAAGGATCAGGAAGGCATTTTTCAACTGCTTTTGAAAGAATTTTGCAATTTATCTTTTAGGCTAGGCTTTGTATGAGAAAAAGTGTGCTTATATTAGGAAGGACTACAGTATCCATGGGGGTGTGTAGCCTGGTGCTGAAGGGTTCCATCTCATAGGGCAAGGTTCTGGGTACAGTACCCACCAAGCTATACCCTGCTGGAGGCACTGTATATATATATATATGTATGTATGTTATTTACCTTTAAAATTCACCATTTCAATTTGTGTGTATATGTTGAAGGTCCAAGGAAAGTTGTTCTTACGTGTCGACCCTACAAATGAGGGCTCCAGGTGGCGCCGCTCCATGGGACAAGAAGTGTACTCTCCTTTGCAGCTTGCATTCACAACTCTGGTGAGAAGACAAAGAAAGAAAAATCCTCAAGAACAAGTCATGTATGGCTGTCTAGTACTTTAAGAGTCCTTCGATTTTATTATTTTTTCTGTACTTTGGGGGCAGGATGAAGGAGAAAGCTGGACGGCTTCTCACATCCCTTCATTCTCAGCAATGAGCAATGGCTATAACTTGCCTGAGAATGTTGCACTCATCACTCTTCAGGTATTATTTGTCTTGTGAAATCATGAATTGATTTACTTTCCACAGTTAAAAATCTAAATTTTATGACTCTCAAACAGGAGCTTGAGGATGGGCACACCCTTCTCCGCTTTGCCCACCTTTATGAGGTAAAAACTCATAGTTGTATCAGCACTCTATATTGATAATCAAAACTTTGTATATGTAAATATTCGTAAGATGCATGTAGTGACGTGTTTTGGAACCTGGTCATTTTTTTCATTATATAACCTTGTTGATGAAATGGGAATATGAATTGATGATGTGGCATTGTGATTCAATGAGATGACATTGTGATGTAGCAGTATAGTATGAATTGATGATGTGGCATTGTGACTAGGCATGAAAAAGTATGATTTGGTGATGTGGCATTGTGACTAGGCATGACAAGAGTATGATTTGGTCATGTGGCATTGTGACACAGTTCATAGAGTACAATTTGATGATGTGGCATTGAGATAGCATGTGACTATGAGTTGACATTTTTTTAAACAAGAAAGAGACTTCTATTAAGGATGAGTGAAACAATACAAAATCAGCTCTAAGCCCGAAAACAGAAAGGAGAATCCTCATCACAGAATATAGGGAGATCTCAACCAATCTAGGGCATCATGTTGCCAAGAGAGTTCTGTGGGGGTCGGAGAGAAGCAAAAACACCATGATCCCACTCTCTCATAAACAGGTTGCGTTTTGCCTGTACAGCTCTAGATGGACCCTGTGTGCGGCCCATGTGGCCATAACGATATCACTCCATATGTTGCACATACATTGAGCATCACATATATGAGTACCCTCCAAATCCTCTGTGCATCTTGCTTTCCAAATTTACCATGTATGATGCTAGCAATGATCCCCAAGAAGTGGAGTCAATGCTCTACGAGGGTGGTGCATACTGTGACTGAGGAATATCCTGAAGTCCAGCCAAGCAATAGCACACCAAGTAACATAAACTAGACCTCTCCTCAATCTGCCCAAGAGCTTGGTCTATAGATACCCAGATCCTCTGTGCTACTCTGCACTCCCATAAGCAATGATGTGCTGTATCTAAAGGTGATGTGCATCTGGGAGTGGTAATGTCCTGCGCCTCCCAATGTGGTTTAAGAGTGGGAGTCCTCTAGATCTGTCCAAGTAAGAGCACCCAATCATTGCATACAGTGTAGTTGAAAAAAGGAATGCTGTTCATGGGGTTGGCAACATCAATCCACTCCGACCGGGTCCCAATGAAGATACATAATGGGACAACCATAAACACCAAGAAGCCTGAGTCACTATTGTGGGGTATATAACATCGCTTCCCTGAGTGACCCATTACTCTCATTGGAGAAGCAGAGAGCCAGGTATAATCTCCTGTATGTCACATCTAGTCAGTCACCACCCCAGCTGAAGAGAGTAGAAAGCACAAGCCCCTTTGTCTTCCGGATCCAATAAGCCAAGTACCTGAAGGGGCACACCTGTCCTAGAAAAGACAATCAGCCATGAATTATGTGGCTCATCGAGGAATGTACCATTGATCCAATGGTTCGGTATGGCTGCATCAATCTTATGGATACATTCACGACTCCCTCTAAGATGTTGGGTGGATTCACGACTCCCTCTAAGATGTTGGGTGGATGTCAATCTCCGATCATCTGGGAGACATTCAAGGGTCTGCCAAAGTCATCTCTAATAAGATCATTCCACATAATGGGCTGCCTGTTAGCCTCATCCATGGGCATGTGTTGTAAGAACTTCCTCATACTGCCCAAGCACTAATAATGGATGATACCAGTGGGGAGGATGGGAGGTTGTACTATGCCACAGAGAAGATCAAGTGTGCGTTATGCATCCAATCTCCACTACTTTGGGGAACGCATCTGGATACATGAAGAAGTCCTTCCAAGGCTCAATACTTGCAAGGAACCCTCTGACAATCAACTTGCAAAGCAATGCTTTGCACTGGATATCCGGATCTATAATTTTCAGCCCCCAATCTTGCTTGGAAAGAATAGTAGTCTCCCAAGCAACTTTTGCTTGATTGTCAGAGGTGCCATCCAATCCCAAAGCTGTCACAGGCAACACTTGGTTAACCACCAAAGCTGTGGAGGCCAAATCCAGCTTACTCAAACTCAAATGAAGTAGCTTCTTTCTCATGCTCATGAGCACATAAGCAAACTATTGTGCAAGCGAAATGTCAATGCCAACCTGGCATCCAAGATATCTGGCGGTGCAGCCTCCCTCAATCCAAGTAGAGCCAACCTCTGCACCCCAATTAACTCTTCGAGAATTACTAACCCGGAATCCAACAGATCTGTGCCAATTTATGAGGGCCTCTTGCTGCTAGACATAATTCATCCAAAGCAGTCCAAAACGAGCACAAACATGAATAGAAGGCCTCTAGGAACATAGCCGTATCATCAGCCAACTCAGAGTCCAAGATCTCCCCTCCTTGCGCAAAGGCAATCCCAATCCAGAAACTCCACCAGTGGAGCGAAGAAAGATGCTCATAGCCTTGGGGACTATGAGATACAATAGGGGAGCTAAGGGGCATCCCTGCCATAGTGATCGAGAAATCTGGAAATGCTCACCTCTACCACCACAAGCAAGCACACTAATGTGAGCAACCTGTAACTCCGAGTTGGTGGGCGCGGTAGGGGGGGGTTCGCAACACACTTGACCATTAATGCAATTAAACATTTGAATTGGCCACAGCCTTAGACATATGCCACTTAATTTCACAAAACTGTAAAAAAGAGAGATGTCCACATCTGATACTACATAGAGGTCAGAATGGGCCAAACCAACCCCCCCCCCTCCCCCCCTCTCGGAGTATTTATTTACCAAGGAGAAAAATATCATGTACAAGCTTTGAGGGCCTTACTCTCCCCACGGGAGATGCCTGATTATCCATATACAACCATCATTCAACCATACACACAGGCTTATCAAAAGAAGCCCCAAACAGGCATGAATGTGTGTAAACGACCTCTTTCCGTGAGGGTACCAGTCTTCCCCATCACCACGGGTCTTCAAGGTGCCATATGTGATAGAAAAACTTATCAATAGAGCTGGTACAGTAGGTACAGTGGTGGTATAGTAGAAATATATGTGAGCACCATGTAGAACCATGTTTCAATACTAGATCTCTTCCAAATCCTCGGGAGCTTGCCATACATGCTTTCCACTTGACACTTGAGCTCCAATGTCCATTTTTGTGTCCAAGAAACCATCTCGAGTGCCTAGACCAAGTTTTAGCGTTAGGACTTTTATATTGGATAATCTCCCATTCCCAAAGCTTGTACTTTCCAAATATTTGGACATCCTAAAGTCCAT
This sequence comes from Cibotium barometz, assembly GCF_041138505.1. Lineage (NCBI taxonomy): Eukaryota > Viridiplantae > Streptophyta > Polypodiopsida > Cyatheales > Cibotiaceae > Cibotium > Cibotium barometz. The sequence continues at coordinate 13,387,299 of NC_141055.1, forward strand.
CAGACCCCTGTCATACTAGGAAATGTCCGGGTTGGTCACATCCCGATAAAGGCATCAACACCCTTGTGATCCAATCCTGCAAGAATCTCATGCGTGCAAGGGTACCTTGAAGGAAGTGTCAGGGAAAGAGCATATCATCCCTAGGGCATTTATCATGAGGCAGTGCCAAGAGTGCCGGCCTGAACTCCTCAACGGAAAAGGGGGCATCAAGTTTGAAGTGAGGCACACACATGCCAACTGATGTAGGGAATCCCAAACCTTCTCTCTCTCTCTCTCTCTCTCTCTCAGGAACGAACCTCTGCTAAGAGGAGGTGGTGGCAATAGAAGTTGGAGGCAGTACTCCTTACCATATTAGTCTCCAAGTGGAGCACACCGAGAGTGTTCTCCAACTGTTTTACACTTTCTCTACGATGAGATGGACCATGAATATAGCAAAGAAGTGTTCATTGCATCTACCTCCCATCTGGATCCAAAAGGACTCATGGTGGGCATGACAATGATACTCTGCACGCTCCTCCAAAGAGCGTTGCAACTCAGCCGCCCTAACGGTGAGTTGACATTGAGAATGAAATGAAACCTCCAACATTTAGAAAATATGCACTGCTTTGATTCTCAAAATAATTACAACGTTGTTATTTTCAGGTAGATGAAGACAAAGAGCTTTCCTCAAAAGCGTATGTGGATCTGAAGAAAGTTTTTCCAGACCAAGAGGTGACCTGTCCTTTTCTAAAGCTATAATCCTCTTTATTAAGAGGCTTTGTTTGAATTGAAGAAGTGTATTAAGTGCAAATAGCATGGGATTAAGTAGATGAACTGGCATTTTTGGGGTTGCTTGTTGTGTAATTATCTGCTTAGTTGCTTGATCCAAAATGTGGTCTTTCACAGATAAAAAGCATCACAGAGATGAGTCTTTCGGCCAATCAAGAGAAGTCCGCCATGAAAGCACGTTTGAACTGGAAAGTAGATGGAAGTGGTGACCAAGTGCAGCAGTCAATAAGAGGTGGCCCCGTTGATCCGAATGAACTCATGGTTGAATTGGGGCCTATGGAAATACGCACTTTTGCACTGAGCTTCACTTGAGCACATCTGCACATAATAGAGCTCTTATTCGATCACAGCAGCTTTTATTGGATAATAGCAGCATGTAAACCCATGACACATGGAATGCTGATTACTTTAAAGTGCAGTGGAAGTTAAGTGGTCAAATTTGCTCAATAATCTTTCAAGTGTCTTGAATGGAAGCTAATGTGATCCAATTATAATAACACTAAGACAAACCTTATCTAATCTGTAAGGATGTATGGTTCCCAACAAGGCACCTTGCATGTACATGTTTTGGAGTAGAGAGGTACATCCCGCCACCATACAAGGCACCTTGGCCTATCCACTTAGCCCGAGGTCAACATAGCAAAGCACATAAAAGGAAAACTAGAACCAGTGTAGGCTTTGTTAGATGCTTAAAATTGGTTTTTTGGATGGTTAAAATTGGTGAATAATAATTATGGCATTCACAGATGGAATTACTCCTACATGCATACAATTTGTGGAAATAGATCTAAAATTCATACACAAGACTTTGAAAAAAAATACAAAGCATGTGAAGGAGCGTGTAAAGGAACAACATGACACAAAGAGTACCTACCAATGGGTGAGTTCTCACATAGTTCTTGCAAAATGACATGGCATTTAACATTAGTCGGCTATGTTTATAAGGTGCATGTGTGTGTGAGTGAAAGTAAAAGACCATACACAAGGTATGACATAGTGGTGGCACAATTCTCTCTTTAAATTTATAAAAAGAAAGTGTATAAATATATAAAAAGAGATGTAGAAAAGAGAGGAGGAGAAACCCAAAGTTAAAGAGAAGTAACAACTACAAAAGTATAATTATAATAAAGGGCTCTTGCCTTACACCGCGACAACCGGGGTTCAATACTCCCTCCTTCTCTTGCATGCCTAATGGCATGTGGTCTGTCTTTAAAATAACCCTTGCAATTTTAAAAAATAAAGTATCATTATAATAACAATTCCTCAAGGATGGAACGCAAAGAAGCCACCTCTGTGATAGTATGCACCAATAGAGGTAGCAAAGATAGCTGGCAACCACGGTCACGGTGTACCATCTGGAGTGAGCCAAACACAATGTTACCTTTTGCTATCGAGGTAGATCTTACCTTCACAATGCTTTTGCTATCGCGGCACATCTTCATGACTTTAAGTACCATTATTTAGACTATAGATCTCTCACCACCACCGTTTGCAAGTGGTAACCTTGAAAGAAAATTGCTCTGCCTATCTATGTTGCAGCAAAAGGAGTAAAAGTAAGTGTGTGCCACTGCCGATTGTTTACTTTAGCGTTACAGGTACTTGTTGTACCTTGGATTGCAAGAAATAGCATTTTCATCTAAAGTAGAGTATAGAGCAGTGATCACAGAAAATATTTTTCTTCTCATATCTTAAAACTTGAGATTTTAAAATTTATAAGTTTTTCTTCAATATTTACAAGTTTTCTATTAAAATATAACTAAAATGCTTAGAATTTTGTCGATCTTCAAAATTGCAAAAATAAAATTTACAAGTGAGATCATGAATTATGTAGGTGCATTTTAAGGGTTTGCGGGTTTTTCATGAACACTAGTGGTATAGAGATAACACTTTTTCCCACACTACATGGAATGATTTTTTATGGCCAACCATGTGTGTAAACGAGTTTTCAATAATCATGTAGTTGGAAAATCACGATATTAATACTCCACCTTAATATTGTATTGTCTAGGCATTAGCTAGCTCATGTTTGTATTGCTCTAATTATGAGAACTAGCCATGGTTGAGCAACTCGAGTACCTGGCATCCTTGTATTCACACAAGATGGTGACCTAGGAGGCCAAAGCATTTAGAGCTAGCTAAGATTAGATTTGGCACACTGCTTCATGGTATAGTGGACCATTATCCCATAGCATTCCATAGATGGAGTAGGTAGACTTCACACTTGGACAACCGCTCCTCACATTATTAGACCCAAAAAAGGCCCAAATCTAGATTTCTATGGGAGGGGAAGGAATTGGTACACAACCTCTAGCATTTCTTTATGAGCTCAGTCTATACCATGGACGGTGGCACACTAATTATGATCGTGCGCTTATATACAAGCTTACACATATACATGGCCAGCCTTTTTCTCCACACAGTTTATCAGTCATCACTATGGGCTTAGCCCCTAGCTTCTACTAGCATTCAATCTTCGTCTTCACAATTCTAGATGAGTTATCTAAGATCCCTTTACAAGGGCACACGGGGGTGGGGATCTTCCATGTATTGTATCGCTATTGTTATGTAATTTGAGTTTTGAAGTTTTGTGCTCTGAAAGATGCTACTTCTTGTGAGTGTTCTCTTGCATACATCATGTGTTATATCCTCTTATATGATATCTATCAGAGCTTTGGCTCGATACAAACTTGTTATGTTGTCTAACGATCTCTTAGGAGAAATGGTATCTTTCACATGACCACACTCACCATCGTTCGGTGCTCATGGAAATCTTAATCGGCACTATATATTCTCTCTAGAAGTTCCAAGCTCAAGGCTATCTTATCCTCAAATGAGCTTTACAACACTAACATTGGTGTTGATGTTCACTCCCCACCAAAGGGATGTCGACAAAGGCAACCCTTGTACCGTCACATGTTGTGAACCTTATCCAAGCTTAGAGATGAAGGGATGGATATGCACTCTACACCATTATCACTATCCTCGTGGAGGATAGTGTGTTGACCATAACATGTCTTCACAACTATAGAAGCACGAGCTATGCCACAAAGCTAGTATGAGATCTCGAATCTCTCAAGGATTCAGAATCTCAAAAATCAACTTCAACAAGAGAATATGAATGAAGGTGAAAGAAGTGTCAAAAGGGTATTCCACTCAAATATGATAGTTTCGATAAATCTTTGAATGTTGGTTCAAGCTAAGGACCTTTGAAGAGTTTAGTTCATTACTTCAGGATGAGGAGATACGGATGCACACATGCTTTCTCCTTTAACACAAAGAAGAAGAGTAAGGATTCTAACTCTTTGAATCATAAGAAAACAGTTTAATAGTTTTATTGTAACAAGATAGACATGTGTAAATGCCAATAATTAAGACTAAGAAGAATATAGTCATGATGTTAAAGTAGAGTTGTTTGTTTCCTTAAGAAGTGTATATTGAGATAGCAGTATTCCTCCCTTGAGCCCATAATAGATGACATCATGGTGGCAATAGACAACAAAAAGCAAAGTGCACAGTTAAAGGTAAAGGTAATATTCCTTGTATGTCTAAAGTAGGTTATCAAAAAAGTCTTTCAAATGTTCGTTAGGTTCAGATACAAAGAGAAAACCTCCTTTCTTTTCCGGGCATCATAAATTGTGACTTGTGGGTTCACTTTTACAAGAATCGGGCAGTTATTCTTGATGGAGATAACAAAGTCATTACAAAGTGCATTGAGAGGAACAACTTGCACATAAGCTTTTGATATTTAAAGTCCAAGTTGATTTGGATAAGAACAAACTATGGCATGAGAGATATGGGCATCTCAGTATGAAGACTCTTGCAAACATGTAGAAAGATAAGCTAATTGAGCGTTTTATCACCAAATTTTGAGAGTCTAGATGTATATGAAGCTTGCATGATGTAAGTGGTATCAAAATCTCTTTCCATAAGAGACTAGTTTTAGGGCCAAGCTCGTACATGTTGATCTCCAAGTAATTTGCTTATCTCCTCCATTCACACCACAACGCAAACGATTGCCGTCCCCCACATAAAACATCTTCTTTGACAAGAATGCCCACTCCGTGTTCTTAATTTGACACTCAAAACTCCTCGTTTTTCATTTTCCATATATCATCATGTGATACTTCTCTAATAGGATTATGGGGCGAGGAGATAATGCATATGAATCTACACCTAGCCATTTGCAAGCTTCTTGTACCTAAACTGGACTCTCCTTATGGAGGGGTTAGGCACAAGTCTACACAAGGGAATAGGTGGTAAAGGAGTGGATCTTCACACCTAAAATGTACATAAAGAATTTGTGCTTTCTACTAAAAATAAGACCTTTTGCAAGAATGATTTTATTGTGGATAACACTTACCTTTAATCTAGCTATCTTGTAGAATTTCAAGCCAAAGACGAGCTGCATGTTCTACCTCTTCTACTTCCTTTGTTTCTTTCATACGAAGATTTACCTTTTTTTATAGATTTGAATGATCGTTTTGGATTTTTTCGAGGAGGTACCCAATCACCATCTTCCTTGCATTGTTTTCCTCCACTTCTTGGTGCCTGTAGCTTCTTGGCTTACTTGTCACGTAGTGGTGGACTTTAATCATTTTCCACGCTTTGGAAATTTATTTTCCTGTTGTGTTTCCTTTGTGTATGGATCAATCTAAATATAATGACATATAAAAGATAAATTAATATAAATAAAAGTAAAAAAACAAACATAATTAATAAGAAAAGAACATATATAAAATACTTACGGAATCTCTTGCAAGCTATAAATTGATGTACCCTTTGGTTTGATTTAATGTGGAGATATTGCCATCTTTGAGAGGAAAAGGAAGAGGCACTTCTTCTACTTCGACATCTTCAACTAATACTCCAACATATCCTAACGATAATGGAACACCGTGCACGATATCAGCATTGTAGGTGCCACAACAGCTACTTTCATATTGTTCAAACGTTAAAAAATCTATGTCCTTTCAAGTTGACAAGACACCATATAGAAAACGAGGGAGAGGAGAAGAGAAATGAAAAAAAGTAAGAAAGAGAGGAGTAAAGAGAACAGGGAAGAGAAAGAAAAGAAACAAGAAAGAGAGGAGAAAAGAAAGAAGGGAGAGGAGAGGAGGGAAGAAAGGGAGAGAGCTAAAGAAAAGGGGAAAAAAATGAGACTTAAAGAGAGAGGAGCGGTTTAGAGAGGAGAGAGACAAGGGAGTGAAAGAGAGAGTAGGAGAGAGATAAAGAGAAGGGAAGGGAGGGAGAGTTAAAGAGAAAGGAGAGATGTTAAGAAGAGAAAGAGACGAGAGGTAAGGGAGTGGAGGAAAGAGTGGGAAATAAGGAGAAGGAAAAGAGGAGAGAGGCAAGGGAGAGAGAAAGAGTGGGAAATAAGGAGAAGGAAAAGAGGAGAGAGGCAAGGGAGAGAGAAAGGGGAGAGTTATAAAGGGAGAGAAAGAGAGGAGGGAGGGAGGCAAGGGCAACTCGTAAAGAGGGTGACACATCCTATCAGAAGAGTGTGGTGAAATACTTACTATCTATGGAATCTCATGCAGGTGTGCTTTGCAAAATGATGTTGACACGTAATCTTATTGAAAAAGTGGAAAAGATTCCATAAATTTACAATGGCAATGTGGCTTTTGATTTACCTAAGGTACTTGATCCTTCATCCTCACCAATGTAAGGAATGGAGCAAGCACACAATGGGCATTGTTGGGTGAAACCTATGGAGAGTCACGTAAAGTTTCTCGGAATAGTCCAAAAGAGTTGTTGTGACTGAGTGCACTTATGTCTTGTTTGGAAGCAGGACTATACCAAATAGAATATCATGGATTGGTAGGCTTTATACCCTAGTTCAATTTCAATAAACATTAATTGATAAAAAGTATTTATTAGGACTTTATATTTTAAAAAATAATAGGAAAGCTCACATGAAAGCTTCCCTCGCTTGGCTTAACATCGGATGGGTATGATTTGCTAGCTTGTTTCTACTGTAAGACCAGACTTGTTTCTATTGTTTCTACTGTAAGACCAGACCTGTATGTAGAAGCATGTGTGATGCAGCATATGAGTAGATTGATGATACATCAAGGAAAACATTTGAATAAGATGAGAAGAGGCAAATCAAGGCAAGCATTGCAAATGATAAGAATACTTGTACAAGAGGTAGTGTTAGAGGTTGCTACAAGTGGTCAAAGGAAGATTCAAATGGATATCACAAAACAACTAGTATTGGACTAGTATTGGATGTAGAAAGAATATGAGGTATGGATCAAATATTAGCAATATGGAGTTGTCACAATTATTGGAACACATGCATCCCTGGGTTCAATGTCAAAGGTAAGTTTAACTCCATATACATTTTAATTGCATGATTGTGATTCTCAACATGTTTTTTAAATAAATTGTTAAGTTGTCCCATTCTCTTGTAGATTTAGAAAGATGGTATGCTCTTCAAGAATCAATGGTACAGTGCAAGGTGTAGAGTCTAGTATTCTAGATTTGAAGAGATAATGCACTTTTGACTTCTTCCATGGGTAGTCGTTTTCTAGGCCAAGCTTTGGATGAGTCAGAGAGGTGCTACTTATTTAAAATGTCAATCATCGAATGGCCCACATCAGGTTTAGACTTAGTGAACCGTATGTGTCAAATAGGAGACAATGAATTAAAAGGGGCTTGGGTTTGCTTTTTGATCACGTCATGCATGTATAAGGATGGACAATAATGGTTGTGCATGTGTATGATCCAAGGTACACTACAGTCTTGTAGAACTCCTAAGATTTGTGAACTTCTTTACAACTGTTATGACTTCTTTACAACTCTTATATGATGGCATGCAGCTTTAAGAGCTTTTGACAATTGCTTCTTGCGAAATGAAAGAAGAAGACACAGTTGGATAAGTTCTATTCTGGAGATGATCAATAATATCTTGCACAAAGGCTGTCCCAAACTAGATTTTTATGGCTTTATGGCCGATGAGGCAGGATCAAGTTGGAGGGTTGTACGGAGAGTCTACAAAAATCAACCAAAAAGCTCGTGAGTGGTCATGTCTTTTTCATTGGGAATAGAGCTTAAATATCCATACAATTCAATATGTAGTCAAGAATTTTCAAGATGAGCACAACTGACTTTGTTGTCAATGGCATTGTACATTGAATGAAGAAGAGTCACTTTTGAAGTATAGGTCTAATAGATCATGGTGAATGAACGGCAAAGTCGTTGATAAATTGTTGGCTTAGTTGGTGGAATATAAGATGCCCCCATTAGAGGAAGCAGCTTGTAGAGGTATGTATTACTGAGTTTTTAAAACAAGGAGCTTCACTTTGGATTCTCATATTTTAACTTAAGCTTTTGTTATAAGATGTGGATGGTGCTTATACTTTGGATCCTCATATGTTAACTTAATCTTTTGTTACAGGATGTGGATGATGCCACTTTGTCACACATGCCAACCACCAATCTAGCTGAAACAAAACAAGCAAGTTGGTAGGAGAGGGTTTCAAGGGAACCATCAGTTTATATGCTGCTGCTATTTCAAATCTCACTAACTTGCAATCCACAAATAAGCATGCCTTTATGCAAGGCAAATATCATGGAGCAGGCCCTACAATAACAAAGTTAATGGAGAAGACTAGATTATCAAAATCTCCAAGCCTGTCAACCAACTAGCAGATTGGTGGGGGAAGCACACTGGCACACCAATACATGTGCAGTCAAACCATACCAGTAATAACATTACAATTATTGAAGTCAAACACCAGCAATTATAAACCTTGAGGATGACAACTCATCACATCGTCCGGATTATGTCACAAAAAACCAACCACGTAAAAAAAAGGGTAGGAGATTAAACTTTCCATCCCCTTGTTAAGGCTCACCCTAACCCTCCCTGAAACACATCTAATAAGAGATTACCTGGTGAACCGCAACTATGGTGAGGATCTTTCCAATGGCCAAGATTACCTGGTGAACCGCAACCCTTGAGGTCTCCAAGCTCTACAACTCTTTGAGAAGCAATTCCACTGCGCCTCTTGCGAGCGTTGTCACACCGCTGCGTTGTACTACCAGTACTCGTCCCTCCTCTCACCTCACTTCACTCACACATACTCACTAGCATGCATTAGGGAGAGAGATTAGCAAGAGCAAGACTCAATTGCACAATGGGAGAGTGTCTTATATTATGAGAGATATTCACTTATATACATGGCCATAAGTGTTCACACTCACTTAAACTGTGGCCGACCGGGCACTTTAGGCTCATAAGAGGCCTAATGTTATTACAATGACTACTCTCATAATATATCCATGAAGTACATCACTAAGGACTTCATCCTAACTTGCTACCACATTCTCTTGAAGCGGGAATCACCATAAACACTTCGTCACACGGACGCCCGTCCAAGTTGTAGCTTTGGACACCATTGCTTCATATCTTGAATGTGTGACCCTTTGGTGTATCTATCGTGACTCCTTGATGTAAGATAATGGTGGTAGATCTTGTTAACCTTAGAATTGGGTTAACATCCCCCCTTCTCTTGATGGCGAGCATGTTCTCATGATCGTGTTGAAGACCTTTGTGTGGGGAGGATGGACAAGCTTTGTCGATGGCTTTGATGTTGATTGATGCTCAATGGTCTTTGTTCCTTTGGAAAGAATAAGAAAAGCGAGTTAGTGAATGAAGAGGTTAGTGGTTTATTGGGAATTCCTAAGGGGGTGGGGTAGGGTTTTTGCGAATGATTGCATTTTTATATTTGTGTGAGCCTTTTTTTTTGGCTCAATTTGTTTTTGGCAATCATAAGCAAGGTTACATGTGAGTTTTGTTAGTGGGGATACTAAGAGATGTTAATAATGGGAGAGAAGAGAGGGGAGTATCCGGAGGAACGTAGACTTAATCTCATCAGAACGAGATGGGGATTCTCAGTTCCTCATTTGATTCATTGAAGAAGCGACATTCATCATTAGAAAAAATTGGTCTTCGATGATGTCCCTTTGTTTGGCAGGATTCTTATCAAATGTTGTTGAGTAGGACCTGTTCCTGACTTCTTCTGTCCATGTGCTTTTTATGTTTTTATGTATATTTAAGTGCTCTTATGAAAGCAGATATACATGAAGTACTAGAATTGAGTCAACATGAAGTACCAGAATTGAGTCATATAGACTCTTATTGAACTGCTCTGTGTTAAAGTAGCCACTTGTTGGTGAGGATTGAAAGAATTACGTCTTGCGAGGCTAATATAGATATCTTCACTACGGATTGAAGATCATTGATTTGTGAAGATGGGTTCGTCGTTTGGAGAGGTTTTTAATTTGAAGGAAAATTCCAAGCGATGGGTTGTACCATTGACCAGGCTTTTGCCCACCACGGCCCCCCCCATCCACCAGAGATGTACTTGAAAGTTGTCGATGGTGAGGTTTTGGTGCATGAGTATGGATATGTCCTCATGGAGCAGCTTCTGCTACATTAACATAGCCAAAGAATAGTAAGCTATAAGCTTAATAAATATATAATGGCTATTGAAGATCGTTTGGAAGGTGTTACCGCCGTGAGATGCCTTAATCCGTGATATGGCTTAAATCATGAAAGTGTAAGTTCTTAAGCTATGAGACTGCAATTCGTAAGAAACCTGAACTCATGAGATTGTAGGTTTTTTGGCCGCCTGTGAAGGGGTATTCCATCCGTGAAGTGGCCTAATCCCGTGAGATTGCAGGTTTTTTGGCCGTGATATTCCGTGAAATGGCCTAATCCTATGAGTGTTAATCCCATGAAATGGTGTTTCCATGAAAGTGCAGGCCATGAAATGGAATTCCATGAGATGAAATTCTGTGAAGTGTAATTGCGTGAGATGGAATTCTGTGAAGTGTAATTGCGTGAGATGGAATTCTGTGAAGTGTAATTGCGTGAGATGGAATTTTGTGAAGTTGCAGGTTTTGACCCCTTGAAGTTGCAGGTTTTAACCTCGATGGTTTTTTATTTGAACTGATTTTATGGGTCAGCTAGGACATGACTTACGAGTAACAGGTTTTTGTGCACTTATTTCTCACATCCAGAGGGGTGACAAGAGCTTTGTTATTTTGTCCTTGATGCGGGTATTGACTCTTGAATTTTTTGCTCAAATGTTGTCGAGGCAGTATGTAGGACTGTTGGTTGTTTGCTTGAACACACAAGCTCTTGTGTAGGTGTGTTGAATGCACGAGAGTGGTTGAGTGATTTTCTTATTATTGCTTGAGCCTCCATTCTTGTCGAACTTTAGGTGATGAAGCTGTTGGGGTTGAAGTCGGTGGTGAGGCTTTTTTCACATTGTTTGATTTTAGCAACCATATGATGGGATTACCATCATAGTATCCTTGTTGTTTTTTGAAGCAACAGGCCCCCATTTTTTAAGAACATTATAAATTGGTGGGCTAATGTGCTTAGTGCTGAGGCTTCCTTCTTTGTGTAAGCTTAGGGGGCTTTGTGATGCGCTTGGGGATCCAAGCTTTGGTATTTCTTTGGTAGTACCCTTGTGCTTGCAGTAGTGTTTTTGGTACCCACACTTGTTGACTTGGTGGAGTTCTTTGAGGAACTCACATAGGCTTTTGTGGACGGTGTTGTGGAGTACTTTTCTTTTTCCTTGGCCTGTAATAAGTGCTGCGTTGAGGAAAAGGCTTTGACTGTCGAGGAACCCAAATTTGATTGGCACCTTCATAGTAGCCTTGAGCTACAAGTAGTTGCTTCTTCACCCACAACTTGATACTATTAAGATACCTTGATTTTGGTTGTCTTGGTGGAATTTTTTTTGGGGTTGATGTGGAAGGTTTGGGGCCCTTCTTCACATTGTTTGGCACTTAGGTTTGCAGGTTTGAGACTCATGGGTATTGTTGACGATGATGAGGCTAGAGTCTCTTATGGAGTGGTTGTCGATGATGAAGCTAGAGTCTCTTATGGAGTGGCTGACGAGATGATGAGGCTTTCAAGCATGCGGTTGCCTCCTTTGGTGAGGTTTGTCGATGACAAGGCATAGGCACCAGGGCTTTTCCCTTGATTTCCTTGTTTATTAGAGATAGATGGTTGAGATATGGGAACTTCTTCAAGAATAGCTGGTGATTGTTGCAAGGTTTTGGCATCAAGCTTTGTAGGTGAGGATGGGATTGAAGGAGTAGGTGCTCTAACAGAGTCGATCATTGACACAGATGATGGTAGGTCATTGTGTAGAGGGGCTTTTGTGGAAGAGGCTTGTAACCTTTTGCGTTCATCATCATAGAAATCCATTAAAGTTGGATCCTCTTCCTTGCAATATGGTGTTGTCAACTTTTTGTCGTTGACCATCATGATGACTCTATCGCTAGCGAAGCATAGTGGTACTTGGGCAGCAATAGTCCATTTATGCCCCAAGATCAAATCTGCTTCGAACACATACTCAACCACAAAAAACTTGCAAGGCAAGGGGGTTAGTTTCAATATACATTGTATGTTCCAAATACCCCAAACATAGCATGTTCAAGTCTTGTGTAAAGGAAATTCTTTCAAGATGTTTCGTCAGTGTTGGGTTGACCTAACAAATCCCATAACTTGAGGGTCATGAGATTGTCTTCTTGTGTTGGATAAAGTTGTGCCTGAGCTGTGGTGAGTTTCAATATACATTGTATGTTCAAAATACCCCAAACATGGCATGTTCAAGTCTTGTGTAAAGGGAATTCTTTCAAGATGTTCCGTGAGTGTTGGGTTGACCTAACAAATCCCATAACTTGAGGGTCATGAGATTGTCTTCTCGTGTTGTTGGGGATAAAGTTGTGCTTGAGCTGTGGTGATTTTATTTGGAATTTCTAATCCAACCATAATCCTAAGGATCTTTTCAGTAAGATATGTTGGAAGTTCTAGCTCCTCTATGGTCTCGTTCTCCCTTAAAAGCAATTGTACAATGTCTGCAAAGAGTGTTCAAGGTGACTATTTGCATGGATTTATCTATTGAATACAACGAGTCACATATCCAAGTTTCACCAAGGACGACATCATACTCGAGGGAATCTAGGGTAACATGGAATGCAAATTCCACATCTCCACCAATTGTTTGAGTATCATAGCTAAAGTAACCTAGAACTTCAATGTTTTTTCCCTTGGCTCCTCTTGCAAGACCATTGTATGTAGGGATAAGTTTAGGTTGTCCCAATGACACCCAAGTGTCTCTTGTCGTGATGTTATGACTAGCTCGAGGGCTAATCAATGCGCGTTTGCGCTTAACATCATTGCCTGTAGGAAAATCCAACCATATCATGATAGAATTTTCCAAAGGAACCATAGATGTTTTAGTTTTTGTGTTAGCTTCACATCCCATTTCTATTTCATATTCCCATTCACCCAAGTGTCTATTGTCATGATGTTATGACTAGCTTGAGGGCTAATCAATGCGCGTTTGTGCTTAACATCATTGCGTGTAGGGAAATTCAACCATATCATGATAGAATTTTCCAAAGAAACCATAGATGTTTTAGTTTTTGTGTCAGCTTCAAATCCCGTTTCTATTTCATATTCCCATTCACTTTCGTCCTCATTTTGGCTCTCAGCTTTTTTAAGAGTACTGAATGTGTACACTGGCACACTTGGCTCTCTAACCATTCTTAATGAGATCTGTTTGGATACTTGCAAATCCTCACAGTCCTGTTCTATGGAGTTCTTTATGTCTTGGTATAACTCATGTTGAGCCCTTAAAGGTGTAAGTGCTGATGTTATGCTTGCTTCACCACCATGAGAGAAGAACCTTCCTCCAAATGAGGTTTTGAGAGACTGCTTTATTTTTGTAAGAAAATTATCAAATTTTTCACGTGCTTTCTCAAGTGTATACTTCGTGCAATCTGTCTCAAATGACTCTTCTATAGAGGGTATGTCTTCCTCTTTGAAAGGGGAAGCAATACTCTTCTGGGCTTTGTATTTTGGTTACTTTTTTAGGATTGGCATTATGAGGCTCAATCACAATCGGTGATCCTGTAAGACACTCAACCAAGCTAAGCATGCTCTCCTAACCTTGCTTTTTGTGTTTTACATATGTCATCATTATTATCAATTTGGAGTGGTTGGGTGGGTTCTAGTTTCTTGACTGGTCTGTGAAGGGCGCTGAGTGACGAATCACAACTTGTTTCATCCTCGCTAAGTGATGTACTAGAATTTGTTTCATTTTCTGACTTTCTTTGGATTGTCAGTTTTCATTATGTTTGCCCATGCGATGAGATCGAATTTTCTTTTGGGTTTTTGTACCCTGTGTTGCACATATGGGTTTTGAGGTTTGTGTGGTGGTCTTTGAGGTGGATGCTTCTGCATCATGTATAGCTTTTGGCTCTTTTGGGTTTATGTCCCCTTTTGGGTTTATGTCCTCTACAGGCTCATTTTCCTTGTCTTTTAATTCAACCTTGGTTTTGATAGTTTGTAGTCCCTTATCTTTCTTGGGTTTATGTCCTCTATACAGGCTCATTTTCCTTGTCTTTGAATTCAACCTTGGTTTTGATAGTTTGTAGTCCCTTATCTTTCTTGGGTTTAGAAGGTTTTGTTTTCTGTTTTGGGTTCTGCTTTAAAGCATGTTCTTCTACCCATGTTGAGGTATTGTCTTTTGCGTTCTTTTTGACTGTTTCTCATGCCTTGGCTTGTAAACATGTAAGCATATTCAAGGGTACCGTGGACAATTACTCATTTTGCATACTTAAGATGTTAAGAGTTGTATTTTGTGAGACAAGTTGCATTAAAGCAACTCGTCTGGGTAATCTTGGAACATGCGATTAATGCCACATCGTTCACACATGGGTCACAAAGTGTCAATGATTATGGGCATGGAAGTATTCCAAATTGTGCAGTCTGCCACCTTGTGAGGTCCACAACAATAGAAACACTGAAGTGTTTGATTAACTGCTTCCTGAGTAGTTTCTACCCTTTGGACTGTTTCTATTTGGTGCATAAGAGATGGAGGCTTTGAGTCAATTGTGGATGAAGTGGGACACTTTTTAGTATCATGGTCAAAGGTTTTACAATATGTGCAGTATAGAAAAACAGGTACCTTGTATGCATAATGGGGATTGGGATGGTTGTAGAGTGATTGCACTCAACACAAGGCATTTTGTTCCTCACTTGTAGAGGCATTAAGGATGTCTAGTTTTGAAGGAGTTCATCCTCTCTTTGAAAGGTTTTAAGCAAGGATGCATAGAATTTAGGGAATGTCAATTCCAAGAGACTGATCGTTCTTTTGCCATTGCTTCACTTGGTTTAGATGAGGAACACCTCGTAGCATGATTATCTTCTAGCATGTTGTCATCTAAACGTATTGCTTCGTTACAACATTGATCGAATGTTGTCGGATTGGATACAATGATCAAGTTGTGTAAGCTGTTATTCTTTAAGCCCATCATGAAATATCTTTTAAATTTTTCCATGACTCACATCGTGAGTCTAAGAGTTTTATCTGAAGGATAAAGTCTCTAATGTGTTCATTGGGTTGATGCTCAATTGAATAGAGTTTTGTTGCTGCACTCCACGGATCACCTTGTCTAGAAAAGGCATGTGGATAAAGGCTGAGTTTCTAAATTTCTCTTGATCGCCAGCATCAATGTGATGAACCATCGACTAGCTTTTTCCTCTAAGCATAGGTTCAATGCATGTACCTTGGTGGGACAGTTGGGATTTCCAAAGGCTTCACATCTCTGTTCAAACATTTGAATGAATTGAGCTGGGTATGTTATTCCGTCGTATTTGCCCATAATTTTAGAAATTTGTACAGTTGTATTTTTGTATGAGTCACTAAGGCCGTATGTGAGTGCTCTTGTTTGGGAGAGACTCACTGAGTCCTTGGGCTACCCCCCTTCCTAGACTAGTCCAAGGTGTGGGCATCCAGGAAAGAGTTGGTACCTTTAGGATTTGTGGAAATGTTAGGGAAGGGACCAAAGCCCAGTGGGATCGAAGTGACAGGGGGTGTAAAACCCGATGACACGCTTGTTATAGGCATGATCAATGGTATTAGGAGGTGCATTTGGGGCATAGATCTCAATGGCTAGAAGATGTCAACCATTGGGTTCAGTCCTTGTGTGATCCCTAGCAATCCCTCTATCGTTGCCATGTCCGATTGCCTAAATGCTCCTTAATGAGCAAACACAGTTTTTTTTTGCTTTTTATATTCTCTCATAGCCCGTTTACAACGTCAAGAGGCATGGCGTTCTCTTCGTTGGGTCAAACAAGTGTCCGTTCACCCTAATTAGGCGCTATATGCCTTAATTAGGTGCCTAATTAGCTTAAGCGCTATATGCACGTGAATGATCTTAGAGATATTTTTTCGAAAAAAGTGCATGCTAGTAACTTTCCAGATGGAAGAGGAGGTCCTAAAACCTATTTTCCATCACTATCTCAAGAAGAAAAAAATTTCTGAGAAATTTTCCCTGTTTTGCAGCACGTTTTTGAGGGTGTTCCTCTAAAAGGAATTTTGAAAAACTTTGTATGAGAGGGTGTTGTATTTTTGGAGTAATACAACTTTGTTTCCCTGAGTCGTCCGTAAATTTGTTGTTTAGATCCTTAAAAAGTAGCCCGAATATGGCTCATCATTGTTTTTGCACTGTTTTATATGATTTTTTCGTGGTTTTTGAGCTGTTTTTTGCCTCGATTTTTGGGTTGAATTTTGAGGCTGCTGGTCGGAATCCAAAATGATCGATTTTGACTTCGGATGGCCAAGTCCTAAGTCAAAGAGCTCGATGTCACTTTTCGATGAGCCTTAGAGCACCTTCAGAATACACGGTTTAGGAGATACGGGCCTCCAAACATTGGTGTTTTCCAGAATTATGAACTAGCAAGGTGCAATTCACTCCATGAAGTGGAGTCGCGAATTTTATAAATTTTAAAAAAAAAATTGGTTGCGTGAATGAAGGGTCTCATGCCGTGAACCCTTAACAGTTCACGTCGTAAAGCGGACTTCATGAAAAATTAAATACATTTATTTTTTTTGCCGACGGACCCCCTTTCATGTCGTGAACTAGCAGGGTGTAGTTCACGCCATGAAGCGAAATTGACGAATTTTATAAATTTTATTTTATTTTTTGGTCACGTGAACAAAGGGTCACACGAACCCTTAAGGGTTCATGTCGTGAAGCGAACTTCACGAAAAAGTTAAATTTGATTTTTTTTTTGTCACATGAACGAAGGGTCTCACATTGTGAACCCTTAATGGTTCACGTCGTGAAGCGGACTCATGGAAAAATTAAATTTGATTTTTTTTAGTCACATGAACAAAGGGGTCTCACGCTGTGAACCCTAAACAGTTCACGTCATGAAGCGGACTCCACGAAAATTTAAATTTGTTTTTTTTTTTGGTCGAGTGAATGAAGGGTCTCATGCCGTAAACCATTAACGGTTCACGTCGTGAAGAAGTGGACTTCACGAAAAAATTAAATTCATTTTTTTCGGCAACACGGGCTCTTAGGGCATGAATCCTTAGGCCATGAAGTTGCAAAAATGGTTCACGACGTGAACCATTTTTCAAATTATTTTTTTTGGAGTCTAGTGGGAAATACAAATTTTCTTTTTTTGGGGGGGATATTTTTTGAATTTAAAAATAATAAGATATGGGCATTTTCCCAAAAAGATAAGTGGGAATAAAAAAAGTCAACCTTTTTATGACACCCCTTACACCCTTTATAAATGACACCCAAAATGGACAATTTGACAACTCATGAGCATCTACTCTCATTGAATGCTCATTAGCCTGTTGAGGCTAAACAAAGCTCCAAACAAATATTACACACAAAAATTTGAAATTACAGAGAATAGGCTTTAAAAACTCCCCACACATTATCATCATCGTTTCAGATCACAGGGATAAGAAACAAACTATCTATCTCCATCATAGAACACAGAATCCAACATTACATCATTACACGAACAAAATTTTGAAATCGCAAGAAAAACACAAAAACACAGAGAACATCAACGTGAACACCAAGGTTTTAGTTACTTGCTTTGCATAATGCATAATCCAAAAGGTTACATCTCGAAACAAAGCCCAAAATGACATCTCCTGAAATCTCAGGTAAAGACTAATGTTCAAAAGTATCTAAGAAGTACCAAGGTAAAGCCTAGGCTTTACACTTGGCACACCCGGTGGTTAAAGTTTTCTCAAAACTTGAAGACTCGAATCCCACACATCCCTTGATCTTTGATAAAATATTCTTGTGTGTGAAGTAAAGTGCTTGGCATTACCAAGATTTACAACCACATCTAGACATCTCATAAAAATCAACCACATCTAGACATCTCAATTACATTGCATTCCCATTGTGCACCCCATCTCAACATGTGAATACACTATTTTTACAGCAATTACCTGTTTTTCTTGAAACTGCCTGTTTTTACAAAAACTACTCGTTTTTCTTGAAATTTCCTAGAACAAGTTGATTTGCTTGAAACTGCCTAAAACTGCTTGAAAATAGGTTGATTTGTCTAAAAGTTTCAAAACAAGTTGCAACTATCTAAAACTACCTGAAACGGGTTGATCTCTGAACTGGTTGCATCAAGACCCCACACATACATTCTCTCTGCATCAAATTCTTTCTCTTTCATCATCCAATTCCCAAATTCTTGAAGCCATCTGTCTATCTTCTCCTCAACAAAGGAAGAACTCTTCAACCCTGCATCTTTGCCCATAGATAAAGCAATTGGGCATGCGAAAATAGCAGGATCATCAAAAGTGTTGAGGCTAAACAAAGCCCCAAACAAATACTACACACAAAAATATGAAATTACAGAGAATAGGCTTTAAACACTCCCCACACGTCATCTTCATCATTTCAGATCACAGGGATAAGAAACAAACTATCTATCTCCATCACAGAACACAGAATCCAACATTACAGCATTACAAGAACAAAATTTTGAAACCGCAGGGAAAAACATAGAAACACTGAGAAAAGCAACGTGAACACCAAGGTTTCAGTTACTTGCTTTGCATAATGCACAATCCAAAAGGTTACATCTCAAAATAAAACCCAAAATGATGTCTCTCGAAATCTCAGGTAAAAAGACTAATGTTCAAAAGTATCTAAGAAGTACCAAGGTAAAGCCTAGGCTTACGCTTTACACGCACCTCATCCTTAAATCCCAAACACTCTCGTAGATCGCTCTCTGACAATCAAGCTCCATGTCTAGTTGAGCCCTACGTAATTTGTTACAAGCTACGTGACATTAACTCCCCCTTAAGAAGAGTTCCACGAAAACAAATTCATGATAGTTTTGGGTAAGTGTACTCAAGCGTTCCCAACAGGACATTTCTGTTGAAATTTGAGCAAAATGATGAGCTATGGTGGATCATACACTAGAATCAACATGATTAACAAAGTGATTAAGAAATGATTAAGACGTAATTAGTGAATAATTAGCAGATAGATTAATGTAGGCATGGATACTCAAAAACCAGCAAATTCTCATTAGGGCTATGCCTCAATTTATAGAGTTTACATCAAGCATCAAATCCCATTGATTTCTCCATGATTCACTCCCTGAATATCTCCACCTTTTGCCTGATTCTCTCCACCTCTTCTCTTTTCCCTGATTATCTCCCAGAATAACTCCACACTCCTAAATTCCCTCATGCTACCCATTATTCTCTCCCAGTAGATTCTCCTAACCTTTTCACAGGTTCTTTCACAATTACATCTCCTCTTTTACAGCCTCTATCCAAGAGCTTGTTCCCACACACACCCTATTCACTTGTATATTTCAACACCTCCCCTCAAGTGAATAATCCTAACACACCTGGACCCTGTATCAAGTTTCCCTCTTACTTGATAGCCCGCGACCAGTGCCTCAAGTCCCTAAACTCCATAGTCCTTGACACTCTCTCTCTCTATGTGTCCAAGGCTACTATAAGTGCCCGCGACCTTGACTAAAGTGTTCACACATACATCTACCACTTGGCCTACATCATCGGTGGCTCAGAGGTGGTTTTACTTTATTGGGGCAGGTTACATTGGGTTGTGGGTTCTCTCTCTCTCTCTCTCAAAAAAGATGATCCGACTCCACTTCTCTTGGAGCCTCCATGAAGTTTGCCGATGTCGTTCCTTCTTCACTGGGTTTGCTGTAGCAGTCTCTCGCCATGTGTCCTGGCTTTCCACATTTGTGGCAAGTGAAGGTCCTCCCTCCTACTCTGCCTCTTCCTCGTCCTCGTCCTCGAGAGAATCCTCCTCGGGTGAAGAATGCTTTTTCCTCTCCTGCTGTTGAGTCGAGCTCTTTCTTCTCTTTGCCTCTGCTCTCTTGCTCCAGTAGAGCTGCTTCTATCTCGTGTATCTTCAGTTCAGGCACATTCTTTAGTGTTGCTACAATGTTTTCATAATCTCCTTTATCCACACTCTTCAAAAGTACAGCTAATGCTTCATCATCTTCTACCTTTTTGCCAATAGCTGCCAGCTGTTGCTTAATGCTTTTATATTTGTTCAAGTGTGTGATTAAGGGTTCACTTTCCTTCATGTCCAATTTGTAAAACTGCATTAATAGATTTATCTTGGAATTTTTTGCTTGTGTACCAAATAATTTATTGAGTTCATCCCATGCATCTTTTGCCCACTGTATCCCTGTGATATGGTGAATGATCTCATCATTTAAACTGAGTGCAATAAGCCCCAATGCTTTTTCATTCCTACACTTCCACTCATTTTCCCCTCTCTCTGGGCATTCATCTCTCCCTTCAACTAATCCCCACAGATTTTTCCTCATCAGCAAATACATGGTTTTTGTTTGCCATGTATAAAACTGTTCTCCATTAAATTTGGCTATTTCCTGTGCTGAATTCATGGTGATGTGAAGGGGGTCTTACCTCTTGATCCAAATTCAAGATTCAAGGGCAGTGTCTACCCTTTTACAACTCAATCTGGTGTTTAATAGATGATTACAATAATTTTATCAGCATAAAATCACCAGAAATTACATTAAATTGAGAGTAACCAATTTGTACGGGATGGTTGGAGTATCAAACCAACTCCGATTTGAAATCTGAAGTTATAGGGATCTGTATCAGATACCTAATGGTTAATTTTAACCCTCAATTGCACCAAAGTACAGTGATTAGCACTGATTAATCACTGATTAGCAAATTAATGCTCTGGTTTGTGTGCAGAAAACAGAGTATGCGGGGAGCTCAGATCTGGTGCCTTCCACTTCAAATGAACTCAAATGCTTTCAAAGGCATCAATAGCAATGAGTCTAGTAGAGGATTAAGCCAAGAAACACAAGATTTGACCAAATAATGAAAGCTTAATCTCTGTTTTACCAAAGTCACCTGCAGATTTGATGAAGAGCTTGGATCTCTCTGTAGACTTGATGAAATTGATTTCTGTCTTCACCAGCTTGTAGAGCATGCTTGATTATCCCTTGGGCTAGGAGGAATTAGCTCAATTTGATTGGAGGAGCTCAAGATCTGCAAAATACCCAGAAAATGCAGCGCTGGAAAAAACGCGTAGATCTCCTGAATGCGCCGGCGGTTTGCTACGATTTCTTGATAGGCTTGAAGCCAAAGACCTTTGCTAGCTTGTGTAAGAATCTTATGCCCTAATTTTGAGTGTGCTAGATGCTAGAGACCCTCCACTGGCTGGGGGTGAAGGGGAAGAGTGAAAGCTTACTAAAAAATTGATTTTTTGCTAATTATTTTACTAATCCTAATTAATTCACTAATGGGCTCATAAATCTGGTTGATTCTAGGCATGGCTCTGATACCATGTTGAAATTTGAGCAAAATGATGAGCTATGGTGGATCATACACTAGAATCAACATGATTAACAAAGTGATTAAGAAATGATTAAGACGTAATTAGTGAATAATTAGCAGATAGATTAATGTAGGCATGGATACTCAAAAACCAGCAAATTCTCATTAGGGCTATGCCTCAATTTATAGAGTTTACATCAAGCATCAAATCCCATTGATTTCTCCATGATTCACTCCCTGAATATCTCCACCTCTTGCCTGATTCTCTCCACCTCTTCTCTTTTCCCTGATTATCTCCCAGAATAACTCCACACTCCTAAATTCCCTCATGCTACCCATTATTCTCTCCCAGTAGATTCTCCTAACCTTTTCACAGGTTCTTTCACAATTACATCTCCTCTTTTACAGCCTCTATCCAAGAGCTTGTTCCCACACACACCCTATTCACTTGTATATTTCAACAATTTCCTCGTCTCTATCCTTTGACTTGACAAGTGCTTCTCGGTACACAATATGCCTCATGTTCTAATCTCTAAATCCAAGAATCTTTTCAGATTCATGTGGTGGAAGAGATGGTGGTTCAATAAGTTCTACCAAGATGATAGGAGTAACTTGATGATCTACTGTTTTTCGTATTCTACTTACATGAAAAATAGGATGTACTCATCGAGAGCTCTCTGATAACTCAAGTTTGTATGCTACACTCCCATTCTTCTTAAGGATTTTAAATAGGTTGCAATATCGAGGGGAAAGATTTAGACACTTTTCCGTCTTGAGAGTTTCCAACTTTGCAGGACTTTCAAGAAAACAAAGTCACCCTCTTTAAATATCACTTCTCAATAGCTTTTGTTAGCATACTTTTTTTGCACGATATTGTGCTCTTACTGCTTTTAGCATAACTTGTATGTCCTTAAGGAAATCCTTGTCAAAGTGGATTTTCTCCTTTTCTAGCCCTACAACTATAGGAGATCTTGGTTGGAAAACCATACATTAACATTAATGGGCTAAATATAGTCGCTGAATGTTTTGAACTATTATAAGCAAATTCAAATAGTGGAAGGTACACCCAATTTGATTGCTTTTTATTGACATACACTCGAAGCATGTCTTCTAGCACTTGGTTGACTCTCTCTGTCGTCTGACAACGGATTGTCGATTCTTCTCATAGAGTAGTATCCAACTTTTTGAAGGCTTCCCTCCAAAAGTGATTATTGAACTTTCTATCTCTATCAGAAACTATATCGGTGATGGAAAAGCATATAGTTTGTAGAGATGTTCGATAAAACAATTTAGCTAGCTCAAGAGTTTTTATCTCCTTTCTAGTAGGATAAACTTGGCCATTTTGGTCAACCTATCTGCAGGCAAGCCATATAGTTTGTCGAGATGTTCGATAAACAATTTAGCTAGCACAAGCCATGATATAGTTTGTAGAGATGCTCGATAAACAGTTTAGCTAGCTCAAGAGTCTTTATCTCCTTTCTAGTAGAAATAAACTTGGCAAGTGCTTCTTAATACATCGTATGCCTCATGTTTCGATTTAAAAAATCCAAGAATCTTTTTGGATTCATGTGGAAGAGATGGTGTTTCAATAAGTTCCACCAAGATGTCAGGAGTTATCCTAATTATCCCCACTGTTTTTCATATTCTACTAACATGAAAAACAAGATGTACTGGAGAGCTCTCTGACAACTCAAGTTTGTATGCTACACTACCAATCTTCTTAAGGATTTTAAATGGGTCGCAATATCTAGGGGAGATATTTGACACTTTTCCTTCTTGAGATTTTTCAACTTCACAAGTACTTTCGAGAAGACAAATTTACCCTCTTCAAAGATCACTTCTCTATAGCTCTTGTCAACTTATGCTTTTGCACGATCTTGCGCACAACGAATGCTATCTCTTGCTGCTTTTAGCATATCTTGCATGTCCTCAAGGAAATCCTTGATAGAGTGAATTTTCTCCTTTTCTACCCCTACGACTATAGGAGATTTTGGCTAGAAACCATACATCAACATGAATGGGCTAAATCCAGTCACGTCGAATGTTTTAAACTATTATAAGAAAACTCCAACTGTGGCAGGTACTCCCAGTTTGATTGCTTTTTACTGACATACTCTTGAAGCATGTCTTCTAGCACTTGGTCGACTCTTTCTATCTGACCATCAGGCTGCGGGGATGGTGATTGTACTCATAGAGTAGTATCCAACTTTTTGAAGAGAAGTAGGAATAAACTTGGCCATTTTGGTCAACCTACTGCGAGCAAGCCATATAGTTTGTAGAGATGCTCAATAAATAATTTAGCTAGCTGGGGAGTTTTTATCTCCTTTCTAGTAGGAATAAACTTGGCCATTTTGGTCAACCTATTTGCTAGCAAGCCGTATAGTTTGTAGAGATGTTCGATATACAATTTAGCTAGCTCAGTAGTTTTTATCTCCTTTCTAGTAGGAATAATCTTGACAAGTACTTCTTAGTACACAGTCTGCCTCATGTTGCGATCTCTAAATCCAAGAATCTTTTTGGATTCATGTGGAAGAGAGGGTGGTTCAATAAGTTCCACCAAGATGTCAGGAGGATTAACCACGTTATCTGAATGATCCACTGTTTTTCATATTCTACTAACATGAAAAACAGGATGTAATCGAGAGCTCTTCGACAACTCAAGTTTAAATGCTACACTCCAAATCTTCTTAAGGATTTTAAACAGGTTGCAATATCTAGGGGAAAGCTTTTGACACTTTTTCGTCTTGAGAGTTTCTAACTTCGCATGGGTACTTTTAAGAAAACAAAGTCACCCTCTTGAAAGGTCACTTCTCTATAGCTCTTGTCACAGCATATGTTTTTTGCACGATCCTGTGCACTACAAATGCTATCTCTTGCTGCTTTTAGCATACCTTGCATGTCCTCAAGGAAATCCTTGACAGAGTTAATTTTCTCCTTGTCTAGCCCTATGGATATAGGAGATCTTGGCTGGAAACCATACATCAACATGAATGGGCTAAATCCAGTCCTCGCCGAATGTTTTCAACTATTATAAGCAAATTCCAACAGTGGCCTGGTACTCCTCCCAATTTGATTGCTTTTTAGTGACATACACTTGAATCATGTCTTCGCACTTGGTTGACTCTTTCTGTTTGATCATCAAATTGCGAGTAGGTGGTCGAGAGTACTCATAGAGTAGGTGGTCGAGAGAACTCATAGAGTAGTATCCAACTTTTTAAGACTTCCCTCCAAAAGTGGTTGTCAAATTTTCTATCTCTATCAGAAACTATATCTGTGGGCAAACCATATAGTTTGTAGAGATGTTTGATAAACAATTTAGCTAGCTCAGGATTTTTTATCTCCTTTCTAGTAGGAAGAAACATGGCCATTTTGGTCAACCTATCTCCTTTCTTTTGTAGGAATAAACTTGGCCATTTTGGTCAACCTGTCTACCACCACCTAAACCGAATCATATCCTTGACTCATTTTAGGTAACTCGGTGATAAAATCCATGGAAATACTCTCCCATTTCCCTTTGGAAATATCTAATGAGGTAGAAAACCTCCAACTTTGAGATGCTCATGCTTATTAACCTAGCACTTCTTGCATTTCACCACACGAAGTCTTGGACATCCTTGAACAAACTAGGCCAATAGAATTGTCTTTTAACTAGTGCATAGGTCTTTTGTACCCCAAGGTGACCAGCACTTAGACTATCATGACTCTCAATAAGGATTTGGCACTGAAATTCACCAGTAGATGGTACACAAACTCTACCTTTGTAAAGTGAGTATGCATTATCGATAGAGGAGTTCTTAGATCTTTCCCCCCGATGAAATTTATCACCCCCATTTGAAACAATGTCGAATGGTAGTGAAGGGTCCACCCCCGAGCTCTCCATCTCGGTACATAACCCAAGAGACCCGTCTAGTCTCCAGACTAGCACTCCCTCTTCTTTTTGTAGAAACCTTGGCTAATTGCTCTGGATTAGCACTCCTTTTCTAACAAGGCAATGGTTGCTAGCAAGTGCGTGTGGGTACAACAAGCCAAACCTTTGAATAAGATGGATCATTCTCACACAAACCATGTAGTGAATCCAAGAACTTGTTCTTAAATATGGTGAATCTTAACTCGTTCACCATTGGCATACGACTCAGTGTAGCCGCTTCTACATCAAATTTACCTCTTTGGTAACGAAGTGAAGGTCAAACTTGTAGGATCTCCACCCACCTTGCTTTTCTACCTTTCAACTCATTTGGCCTAGAAATTCATTTCAGACTTTCATGATCCATATAGACCTCAAAAGTAGCACTATATAAATAATGTCGCCACTTTTTAAGAGCATGAACTACTACAAGTAACTCTCACTCATGGGCCGAGTAGTTATGCTGGGCATGGTCAAGATTTTTACTTTCAATTACCAACTAGGCATCCCCCTTGCATTAAAACCGCCCCAATGGCTTCCCCAGTAGTGTTTGTTTCTATGACAAGTAGGTGATTAGGGTCAACTATTTTGAACACAGGTGCAATAACAATCACAACCTTAAGCTTTTCAAAGCTCTTTCATTGGAGTTCTTCCCAATGAAAGCTCTTTCGTTGGAGTTCTTCCCAACGAATTGATTTACCTTTTATTTTTATCAGTGAATATGTGTTACAGGACCATGGTACATGGAGATTAGAATATTTCATGAATTGAATAATAGAAGAAATAAACCATCATCACCATAGCATAAAACAAAAACATAAAAATCAAAGAACACAAGATTGGGTGCAATCGCCCACCCCGACCGTGTGTGGCTCCACTCTCACACGCGATATTTAAATCATATTTATAAGTTTAGCCCTTGGAGCCACAAATAGCATAGCTTTTTCAAAATTGGGCATTTACAAAATTAAAACTTAGTACAATGCTTTTAAAGAATCTCATAAAAAATAAGCATTGCCCAACATATATACAATGGGCCAAATCATACAAAATCAAATATTTAGCACACATGTGCTCGGCTAGATAATCTCATCCAATGTCCACCTTGGTTATTCCGAACTCATGATCCATACTCAACATAGTCCACAATGTTAGATCATCATTACTTTGGAATCACTCACAAAATAAATTCTAACAAATGGAAATCATTCACTACCATGCTTCACACATGAACCATGCATCACACATAATTTATTGGATTCACTCCCATGATAAAATATTCTGAAAAATCTCACTCTTGTGATAGTCCTCCCATTTGAGAAGACAACCATCCTCGGTTGTAACTATCAGCACACATGAGTGATCAAACACATTAATTATTCCCACATTGGATTCATTCACAATGTCATTATGTATATTTAAGTGGTTTCACTCCCACATGTCCTCACATGCATCGCACGTGCCATAGAGTTGATCAGATTCACTCACAATCAAACTCACATAACCTTTACATGCATCACATGCGTCTTGAGTTGATTTGATTCACTCACAATCAAACTCGTACATTGGGTTCACTCACAATCAAACTCGTGCATTGGATTCACTCACAATCAAACTCGTACATATGTCTTGAGTTGATTTGATTCACTCACAATCAAACTCGTACATTGGATTCACTCATAATGTTTTCATACGCATCACATGTATTCACAAAGTATACCACATGTTTCACACATGCTCCCTCATAACCAACTAGGGTCACCCTCATCAAGATTTAATTCAAAAGAATTGATCGGATTCACTCTCAATAAAACTTACACATTTCTTACATATGTCACATATGTCAAAGTTGGTTGGATTCACTCACAACCAAATAATTCTTCTTTAATCACACTTGGTTCACCCAAGATATTCATTTCACTTATTGTATCACCTAATAATAAATTAATTACCATAGCATTCCCTCTTGTTTATGTTGCAACTGACCTCAGTTGCATATTTAATTAGCAACAAGTGAAGAGAGTTAGAATATAATATCTATCACAGATAGAATCCCTCTCAACGCTAGATTGTGAGGATAAGTTATCTGTCATAGATAAATATCACTTAGATTATCTATCTTGGACATCAAAAGAGTATCCTTCACATACACTAACATGAGTACCTTTTATAGACACCAACACAAGTATCTTTCATAGACACCTAGTTATCCTTATTTAAAAAAGAAAAGATAATAATTTGAAGAAAGTGTTTTAAATGAGGTGTTAAAGTTTAAAGATTGAATGTGAAATAACAATAAGTTAGATACATTCTTTGGTGATCAGTCAAAAAACATATGTACATCATTGTTAGTTCAATAAAGTCCTAATAGTGAATGGTCTAATATGTATTTTCTTCTCCGTATAAAAAGCACATATCAATATTGAACTATCTTGACCAATATATTTGAATTTAACTATACTTTTTTTAAATATATATATTGAACAATGCATAAGTATAAGTTTTAGGCTTACCTCTCTAGTGGTAGAAATCATGATTGGGAGTACCCTCTTGCTTAGGTTGGTTGCCTTTGTCTTCGTCTTCAATCACGTCCATGACCACAACTTGATTCTTTTTCTTTTCTAGACACTCATATGCATAATGCCCTTCTTCGTCCCACCGGTAACATATGATCACACGAGATGTGTTGGTTTTCTTTGTAGCTTCAATTTTCTTCCCATTCACTCGTGGACCATTGTGCTTCTTTGCTTTATCTTTGTGCTAAAACTTCTCAAAATATGTAGATCGAGAAAATTAAGGAATATGAGAATCTGTCACTGTAGTGTCCCTTGGAAATCCAATTTTCTTCTCGTAGTTTGTTGCTAGAGATATGGCATTGTTAAGAGAACGAGGATGAAACAGGTTCACTTCTGCTCTAATAACTCGCTTGAGACCTACTATGAACTTTCTCCTTTGCTCTTTTTCATGCACTTTCTTTATAGCTTGAAGTTGCAATAAAGTTTTCTCAACATACGCTGATATGTTCTCCTTTTTGAGCTGTCTAAAAATATCCCATTGCTGTCTGGCTTTACTCTTATATTATGCAGAGGTAAGAAATCCTTTTTGATCACATTGCTATCTGGCTTTACTCTTATATTATGCGGAGGTAAGAAATCCTTTTTGATCAACTTCTGGAATGATTTCCATGACTTCGGTTTGTGTTTTCCTTGTTTAATAACATTCCACCAAAGACCTTCCATGACTTCGGTTTGTGTTTTCCTTGTTTAATAACATTCCACCAAAGACCTGCAGTGCCTACCAAATGATTAGTAGCACATTTAACCTTATCCTTCTCAAAAAAAATTTCTCTAGAAATAACATCAAGTTGGCTCAACCATGCGAGTATGACGTGTGCATCCTTTTTTCCATCATAATCCTGAAAAGTAAAAGCTTTTCTACTAATCTTGTGTCCCTTTCGAGACTCTTGAGCTTTGAGAGTAGCTCGCATAGTCCTTTGGATAGGTTCCTCCTCAGAGTCCAAAGAATTAGATTCAAAATATGCACCTCTTTTCTTCTTGCGAGTAAATTTCCATTTAAAATCTTCTCTTTGCCTCTTCTCACTCAACAACTGAGCTTGAAGTTCATTCAGTTGTTGTTCATTTACTTAATCTTGGATAGTAGATGGTTGTGGATAGATTGCCATTGTAGGAAAAAAAAGTAAGTAAAATAATATGGAAATGCAAAAATAAAATAGAAAAGGTAGCAATCTTATCTGGCTCCCATGTAAAAAGGCTTGTTGAGCGCTTGAAGTCGATGGCATCCAACAAACAACAAGAATAATAACCCAATGTTGCCTTGATGTCAACAATTCAGAGAGAAGCCCATAACACTTGTTTTTGTACCAAAATTCAAAAATTGGAAAGTCGTGGAAGAAGAAAAATTTATGGCGTGGAAACTCCCTCTATCTCCATCTTTATCCCAAGACAAAATGGAATTTTTAAAGCTCTTTGTTATTTGGTGCAAAATCTGAAATTTTTAAAGCTCTTTGTTATTTGGTGCAAAATCTGAAATTTCAGCAATATGGGGGATTTTGTAGCCTTTATTTCACTTGGGAAAGCATGGTCTTAAGCTTGAATTTGGAAAGGTTGAAATCATAGTGGTAAAGCTTTAAAAAGAAGCTATTTGTTATAGCTTATAGCTTGGGTAGGTAGCCAAGGTTTAACCTAGGCTTATTTAAGCTTAATATAAGCCTAAAAAGAAGCTATTTGTTATAGCTTATAGCTTGGGTAGGTAGCCAAGGTTTAACCTAGGCTTATTTAAGCTTAACATAAGCCTAAATTTAACCATAAAACTGCCCGTGAGGCTACTTCAAAAAAAAAGTGGATTTGCAGATACGTGAGCCCTCCAATATACAAATTGAGTAGATAGAGAGCTAAGAAATTCCAAAAATACTTTAGTAATCTCCTCAATGAGCTGATTCCATCCATAAAGATGGATTATGGTGAGGATTAGAATTGATGAAGGTGGGTTTGGGAGAAGGATGATTTTTCTTAAAAAAAAGTGGTTTTATACATAAAGGTGGCTCTAGCCCTCAACCCTTGATCCAAATCTTGATCCGATGGCCCAAAAATTTCCCATAAACCATTGAATCTTTGCCCAAAGGTCTTCCACACCTTCTCTTCTTTATCTCTTGGATTTTTGAATGATTTTTCTTAAAAAAAAGTGGTTTTATACATAAAGGTGGCTCTAGCCCTCAACCCTTGATCCAAATCTTGATCCGATGGCCCAAAAATTTCCCATAAACCATTGAATCTTTGCCCAAAGGTCTTTCACACCTTCTCTTCTTTATCTCTTGGATTTTTGAATGAATCTTGTCTTTGTCCAAAGTCCTTGTACCCTTGCTGTAGATTCTGCTCTTCCCATGCAAGTATTTTGAATTTGTTGAAAAGCCTTCAAATTTTCTCCAAGCTAATAACCTTTGAGTAAAAATCAATTTCTTGATTTTTCTTCAACTCTCCATGACCCAAATTCAATACTTGAATTTTTGTGCTCTGATATCACTGTTTACAGGACCATGGTACATGGAGATTAGAATATTTCACAAATTGAATAATAGAAGAAATAAACCATCATTACCATAGCATAAAACAAAAACATAAAAAATCAAAGAACACAAGATTGGGTGTAATCTCCCCCCGACGTGTGTGGCTCCACTCTCACATGTGGTATTTAAATCATATTCATAAATTTAGCTCTCAGAGCCATAAATAGCATAGCTTTTCCAAAATTGGGCATTCACAAAATTGAACCTTAGTCCAATGCTTTTAAAGCTTCTCATCAAAAATAAACATTTCCCAACATATGTACAATGGGCCAAATCATACAAAATCAAACATTTAGCACACGTGCTTGGCTAGATAGTCTCGTCCAATGTCCACCTTGGTTGTTCCGAACTCATGATCTATACTCAACATAGTCCACAATGTTAGATCACACTTACTTTGGAATCACTCACAAAAATAATTCTAACAAATGGAAATCATTCACTACCATGCTTCACACATGAACCATGCATCACACATAATTAATTGGATTAACTCCCATGATAAAATATTCTAAAAAATCTCACCCCCATGATAGTCCTCCTGTTTGAGAAGACAACCATCCTCGGTTGTAACTATTAGCACACACACGAGTAATCAAACACATTAATCGTTCCCACATTAGATTCATTCACAATGTCATTATGTATTTAAGTGGATTCACTCCCATGTCCTCACACGCATTGTACATGCCTTAGAGTTGATCAGATTCACTCACAATCAAACTCACATAACCTTTACATTGCGTCACATGTGTCTTGAGTTGATTGGATTCACTTACAATTAAACTCATTTACTCACAATGTTTTCATACGCGTCACATGTATTCACAAAGTATATCACACATTTCATGCGTGTCACAGCTGGTTGGATTCACTCACAACTAACTAGGGTCACCCTCATTAATTCAAAAGAGTTGATTAGATTCACTCTCAATCATACTTACACATTTCTTACATGTGTCATACATGTCAGAGTTGGTTGGATTCACTCACAACCAAATAATTCTTTAATCACACTCGGGTCACCCAAGATATTCTTTTCACTTATTGGATCACCCAATACTAAATTAATTACCATAACAATATGGGACTGTGATCTTCACATAGTCCTTTACATATTATCGGTAAAACCCCGACAAACCAAGAAAAAATTGTAATTCTAGGCTCTGGCCATTTGAGAATGGATTCCACTTTTTCTAGGTCCATCCGAATTCCTTTGGACATAATATGGACCAGATAGTGAATCTCCTTAGAAAAAAATTCACATTTACTTTTCTTGTAAAATAGTATTTTTTTCTAAGTAATTCAAACACTAGACGCAAATGTTATAAGTGTTCTTTTGTGACTTACTATAAACAAGTATGTTATCAAAAAACTACTATAAATTTTTCTAAGTATGGACATAAAACACTGTCCACCACCATTAATGTCATAAAGGTTGCCGGTGTGTTTGTTAGGCCAAACAGCATAGCCAAGAACTCGTAATGCCCAATGAGAGTCCTAAATGCAGTCTTGGGAACATCCTGCTCCTGTATATGGACTTCTAACCTAAGATATATCTTAGTAAAATATCAAACTCCGATAAGGTAATCAAATAACTCATTAATTCTAGGCATTGGATATTTATTCTTAATCGTTATCTGATTAAAAGCATGGTAGTCTATGCAGATCCACATAAATCCATCTTTCTTCTTTACCAAAACAATGGGCGATTCCCAAGGCAAAGAACTAGGTTTAATAAAACCCTTCTTCAAATAGTCGGTCAACTGCCGCTCCATCTCCTATGCCTCAGAGTGGCTAAGCCTATAAGCAAGCTTACTTATTGGTTTTGAACTACGAAATACCTCAATGGTATGATCAACAACCCCTCTTGATGGGAGTCTTTGAGAAAAACATCCATATATTCTTGCAACAAGTTTGGATTGTTTATGTTTTGATCGAAAGTAGAAAAAATAGGGTTTATTAACAAGGAGTCTCCGCAAAAGTCATTAATGTGTTATGTTTCAACTATGGAACAATAACATCATCAAAACAAAGAGTATAAGAATATGCCTGATCAACCTAGTTGAGTTTGATGGCATGGTACAACTCCGTGGAAGAAATCAATGGTGATGTTGGCACATCATGCTCACCAACAAAATGCAATGATTCTACCCTCATGCATTAACTCAAAGATGTTATGTTGATAACTATAACGTAGGCTAGGGCGGCCCAAGTGGAATAACCACTCTCTCCCTAGTATCACATCACCTCTAGTCAAGTGCATCACTTGAAAGTCAAGTTTGGTCTCATAACCTTGGAATGAGATGGGCACTCCTAAAACAACCGTGTCCCAAATGTTCTTATCAACGCCATTTGCTAATGAGACCATGTACTTATGATCACTATGGATTTTAGGTAATTTTAATTTCTTAACCAACACAGTTTATGAAAATTGTGTGTGGCACTGTCGTCGATAATTATGATGAATGCACAGTTATTGATCAAACCATGCATTTGGATCAAACCATGTGGCATAAATGACGGCTACCACATTACCTGTGTAGGCATGGGTGCTATCAGTGTGACAGACTATCACCTCCCTAAACTTTGTGGTTTGGAGAGGGAATGCCTGCACCGTGTGTACTTTCCTAGAAGGCTTAG
Source organism: Cibotium barometz (assembly GCF_041138505.1). Classification (NCBI taxonomy): domain Eukaryota; kingdom Viridiplantae; phylum Streptophyta; class Polypodiopsida; order Cyatheales; family Cibotiaceae; genus Cibotium; species Cibotium barometz. Next base: position 13,420,372 of record NC_141055.1, read on the forward strand.
CATCCTTCTTAGCCACATTGGAATTATGTTTAGCACAAGCTGTCTTAATATGTTTGGGTTCAAAAGCAATGAAAGCATATATTATCCTTTGTTTCTTTTTCATATTTTCTTTCTTTTGCATGTGTGTGGGGTTCCTTTCTTTACGATAATTTTTTATGTATCTTGGTCCGGTGGTCCCCTTGTCCCCCTTTGCTCTTTTGCCCTCCATAACCCCCTTGTCCCCCATGTCCCTTGTCATTTCAAAAAAAATTCTTTTAAATTTTAATGCCCCTCTCTCTCTAGATTGCTATCTGAAAAGTGACTACAATTTATGAGATTGTTATGGGCTACCACACCTCCAAGAAGGAACTCAATGCATTCACCTTTGGAAAAAGCAATAGAACACAACTGTCATAGGGCACTTACCAATTCTTTGAGCTTGTGTCCCATGAGGTCTCCAAGCTCACTTGAGAAGCTCAAATCCTCCAAGCTCCACCTCCACGCTATCACCGTAGAGTCGCTCACACCACCACACAAGGCAATCACTCTCTCTCACTCCTCCATACTAGCATACAACATACAAGTATAGAGAAGGCACAAGTGCTAGAATGCTCTTTCTCAATCTCTATCTCAAGACAAAAGCAAGAACTCTCATAGCACAAAGGGGGATTGTGTACATTCATTATGAGAAAATGCCTTATATACAATTGGCCCTTATTCACACTTGGGCGCTCAAAACTTACTTAACTAAGGCCTTGGGTGGCCAATATCTCATAATGTACAACTTTTATAGCGCATTTGCATGACACTTATTAATGTCCTCAAATGGAGGAGCATATTTGTTAATCCAAAATGGGATTAACATCCCCCCTACCTGATGTAGGTTCTATCCTCTCAGAACCTGTTATTGAGGTCGAAAGACCTGGTCACCGAACTCGTAAAACGATAGAAGTTCTGATGTAACTGAAGCTTTTTAAGGGTTCTTCTGAATATAGCGTGTGACCTCTAGAACCCACTGTTAACCATATCCTCGAATGTGGCATGCATGTATGCTGGTAGACACCTTAGGCGTTGATAATATAGCATCATGCCTTTGTCACTAGGTGCTTGATGCATGTCGAAGGTAGCTGATTAGCACCATATCCATCATATCTTTCTTTGGGTTGATCTATGAGGACTACAATCAGTTTTAGGAATCGAGCACACTGCCCACAATTGTTGTCGGGTCTGAAATTGGCACCATGCATGTATCCAATTTAGCATTTGCTTTCTTTGCTCTCCTATATCTATAAATGTTGCTGGCAAGAATACAGGGAAGTTGTAGCACACATGTGAATCTCTTTTCTTTGCCTCTTGAAACTCTAATGGTGTCCATCTTCTCTACAGTGGCATGTATAAAGGGTCTACTCTGTGTGTTGGTGGTGCGCACATATATTGATGGCTATATTCTAGAATTGTACTCTTTTCTCCAATCTGCCTGTATACTGAAATCTTCCAGTTTGGGGTTGGCATCATCTGCGATAATCATTGTATAACCCCCTCTTGTAATGTGGACTGGATTTTCCTTTCTCCACCTACGAAAGCAGTAATTGATCAATGTAACGATTCTTATTTCTAGCATATCTGCCAAGCGTGGGTTTGCCAGCTTTGTATGTCGTGCCACATTGGACCAAAACATGCCCTCTCCAGCCAAAGGCAATAGCCCTTCTAATTCTGGTCTTGGTGCTCGAAGAGGGTATGGTACATATACGGCTGCTTTGTTGGTGTGACATCTGAATAAGCTTTGGGTAGAATTCGCCGAGTTGGTTTAAAGGGTGTTATTTGCATTAACAAATTGAACATGAGCTTTGGCTTGAGTAGAGGATTCCCGGCTCTTATCAAACCTTTGTATTCTGCAGTAGACAAGGACTCAAGAATAGAATCATCAGTAAATGGATCAAGTGTATCTTGTGGGAGAGTGTGACTAACCTCTTGAGTTGGCCGTGGTGGAGACAGGTCAGGTGCCGGCAACTCCTCAGGGGCGAGAGTGTTAGTGGGAAATTCTAAGGGTTGAGAAAGAAGATTAGAAAATATACAGTCGGCCTGAGATTTGTCAGTAGTAGTAGGCAGAGCACTTGGATATGGATTAAGTAATTTACTTGCGACATTTGAATATACAGGGTAAGTAGGATTAAGTGATGAACTTGATGCTTCTTCTTGACCTTCTCCTGAACTAGGGGATGGGTGGCTAGGTTTATGGAGCTTCATAAATTCTTGTAGCTCAGTGATATCATCCGGAGATATGTTAGGATGCTCAATATGTGTTTTATCAAAATTATAAAGTACGGTGGTGGTTAACATGGCTTCTAGATGTTTGTGGATATTTTGATATAGTTTGAGAATACCAAAAGGATGATATAATGTGGACTCACATAGATTTAAATGTTGATGAGTATTATATACCTTTAACCACCCATGGCTTATGATCCATTGATAACTGCAAGCTACAACCTTGTAGTTGGCTAGTGTTTTAGGAATATCATCTGGAACAAACAAGTCTAATTTATCGATGTTGTTGTCTAGGATGTCAGAGTTTTGTAGCACTCGACACCAACTACGAGGGTTGAGCACAATGGGGTGCAAAGGATAGAAGAAAATATCTTTAGAAGAATCAGTCAGTACGTACTACAAAGTCCCCCCGAAAAATTCCCATGATGACGGTAGGATCAGCATCACGTTTTGTATTTTATTTAATAAGTGTTAGTTCTCTTAGGCTTAGGTCATTAGACAAATTGATATCATATTGAAGTAAAGAGAGGGTTAGTGTAGAAAAAAAGAGAGTCAGAGTTTGAGGAGGGGCTCAAGGAGTCACTAGCAAAAACGAACCTATCTCCGAGGCTCGCTCAAGGAGTAGTCGCATCTCATCGGTTGGTTCATGTCGTTGGCTGCATTCCTAGATGGCCAGCTGGCACTATGTGCGAGTCCTTGGTGTGGTGAGAAGATCGAAAATAGGCATCCAACTCTTCAAAATGCCTTGTTGCTGCCTCTTGTTCTCGTTTGGCTGCAGCCTCCATTCCATGAGCCTCTATAATCTTGTGAAGTCTTTGTGTGGCCAAGTCTTGACTTTCTTGGAGAGGGAGCTGATGTGTTATTTGCATCATAGCTTCTTGGGGTGTAGTCAGCATCTTTTGCATTTCGAAATTATTGGTGCTGATGGTCTCATTGTTGAGTGCTCTTATTTTTTCTGCATTTGCTTTGTTGCTTTCTCTTTCTTGTTGGAGTTGGAGCACTCTTTGTGCTGCTTCTTTCATAGTTGAGGATAGTGATTCTAGTCGTCTTTGTAGCTCTTCTTCCTTGGCTTGGGAGATGTGTTGTAGCTCCTGTAGGCTGTTGAGCTTGGATAGCCCCTTGTTCCTTGTTATGTGTGACTTCCTTTTGAATTTTCTCCTTGGCTTGTTCCAGCTGTGCTTTCAAATCTGTATTCTCCTTGATTTTTTGCACTAAGGTTCTCAGAACAAGATTGTTGTTTTCAATTCTTTGGTATCTGGCTTTCTGCTCCTCGGTAGCTTTTAAGCTTTTTAGGATAACATCCATGTGTGTTGCTTTTGTTGCTGTTAGATGCTTTTGCAGTGTTTGAACTTGAGTGGTAGCCTCTTGGACCTGCTTCCATAATGTTGCATTTTGGTCATAAAGCATATGTGTTGTAAGGAGATGGCATCACCATACTCATTTCTCTTGTTCCCAAAGGGAAGCACTTGTTTCTGTTCCCCCTTCTAGTCCAGGGTGTGGCAATTGTAAGAGTCCCTCTAGTCCTTCTACAGTCTCTTGAAAGGATCTGTCATAATCTATATAGAGGAAAGATGTCTTTGGTATCTCCTCTGTATCCTCTAGACATTTCCTTTTACTGGGACTTGGTGTCTCTTCAGACCTTTGTCATTTCCCTGTATCCGAGTGGCTCTTCAGGGGAGTCTTATTGGGAGTGATGTGGCTTCTTCGTGTCCTTGGGGCTCTGCTTTTGGTGGCAATGCTTCCTCTTCTGACTCTTTTTGCAGCTCAGCAGAAGCAGGTGTGTCTGACATTGTTGAATTTTTAAGGGGGGAAAGATTCTTGAAAATTAGTTGTGCCGAACTTTGAGGGGGAGTTAGATTATGTACTTTCGTCCTCTCTTGAGATACTGTCAAGCTGAGACTTGCTTCTTGTTGCCCTAGTACTTCTTGGTATGATGGTATTTCCTTAGCTAGCTCGGCCTTGATCCTCTGTGTCTCCTAAGCAATGTCCACCGGTATAATGCCTCTCATTTTCTTCTCAGTCTTCTTCTTTCTCCCTTTCTTGATCTCCTTCATGATTTCCTTCGTTTCCATCAGTATGGCTTGTCCTTCCTATATTTCTTCTCAACAGCCAATGATGGCAGTTCTGTCTGTACTGCTAGTTGCATCCTTTCTTCTAGTTCCGAATCTGGAAGAGGCCTTTAAGCTACGTGATTCAGCACTTGTGTCATCAGGTAAGGGTTGCAGAGATCTTTAACTGGTGTGCCTTTAGATAATTTTCCATTTCTCTGTGGATGTAATAAGCCCAGTCATCTTCTTTTTCCTCATGTACCTTGGCTATTCTATTTAGGGACACCCTGTTATACCTAACTACTGACTTTACTTGCATAATGAGCGACATTGCTCTGCAAGCCTTTTCTGTTACTTCATCCCTGATGTTGTCATACTCGGCTCCATTAGAGTTGTAAGAACTCTTCTTCAAGCATTGTATCTAGGGTCATATTTTCGTAATTATGTGTGTATATTTTAATTGGTGGTGGTAATTTCAGGGCCTCACATATCAAGTCTTTCATGATCAAAACTTGCTCTTCTGTGGTGCCATCCAGTTTAGTTACCGTTCCCCTCTTCGTGGCCTTGTCGTATGTCTTGATGTATTCTACACACAACTTTGTATCAATGTTTCAGGGGAGACATTGTGCCATCCCCCCTAGGCCCACTTTCTCTAGCTTTCCTTGACTTCAGCATCCTCCAAAATTTGTGGTAGTGTAGAGCTACCTTTCCATGTGCAGTGTGGAGTTCTTTTGCTGATGATTGTGCCATAGAATGCCTGGGCATACTGACCCATATGCTCGATTTCGGGACCTGTATGGATCTTCTCTTTTTGCTAATAACTGGGGATCCCGTTGCACTAGCTTGTGTCACTACAGCTTCTGGGTCAAATGTAGCTGAGGTCAACATCTGTAACATTGAGAAGAAGGTCAGCTGGTGAGGGCATGTGCCATGCCTTGTTCTTCTTCTTCTTTATTTCTTTCTTTCTTCTTTTTTTTTGGGAAAGTGTCGAGCTTAAATTTGATGGGAAGTGTGCTAGTGGTGTGAGCAATCAAGGAGGTATGAACTTAATTTGAGAAGGTGCACATGATGACAAGGTCCAAAACTTGCGAGGTGGATAAACACCATGAAAGTGCAGGTTTTTAAGCCGTGAATGGTGTTTTCGTGAAATGGCCTAAACCCGTGAAAATGCAGGTTTTTAGGTCGTGAAAGGTTATCCCGTGAAATGGCCTAAACCCATGAAAGGTTATGGCCTAAACCCGTGAAATGGTTTAAAACATGAAAGTGCACATTTTTAGACCGTGAAGGGTTATTCCATGAAATGGCCTAAACACATGAAAGGTTATCCCGTGAAATGGCCTAAACCATGAAAGTGCAAGTTTTTAGGCCATGAAGGGTTATCCCGTGTGAAAGGGCCTAAACCCATGAAATGGTTTAAACCGTGAAAGTGCAAGTTTTTAGGCTGGGAAGGGTTATCTCGTGAAATGGCCTAAACACATGAAAGGTTATCCCGTGAAATGGCCTAAACCCGTAAAATGGTTTAAACCGTGAAAGTGCAGGTTTTTAGGCTGTGAAGGGTTATCTCGTGAAATGGCCTAAACACATGAAAGGTTATCCCGTGAAATGGCCTAAACCCGTAAAATGGTTTAAACCGTGAAAGTGCAGGTTTTTAGACTGTGAAGGGTTATTCCGTGAAATGGCCTGAACACATGAAAGGCTATCCTCTGTGAAATGGCCTAAACCCGTGAATTGGTTTAAACCGTGAATTTGCTAGTTTTTAGGCCATAAAATTACAGGTTGTGGTTTCATGAAAGTGCAGGTTTTCTAACGTGTTTTTGAAGAGTGAATTGGATTCGTGTCTAATAACCAATGTTTGTAAATGCATGATGTGATTTACCAATAGAGTGCGGGGTTTGTGAGATGATGATAATGAATGTGATTGATGACACGAGGAGAAATCATTCACGGTTATTCAATCAACCACTTTCAATCATGCAACTTATGCTTAAAAGAAAAGAAATAAAAACACGAAAAGAAAATGCAAAGGAAATTTACAAGCTCCCACCTTAAACCCGGATATGTCGATTTGCAAGCAGATAGACGGAAACCGAAATCGTTTGAGATTCAAGTTCGAGGTAGCGCACACGATGAAGGAGGACGACAAATGCAAAATGCATAAAAAAGAAAAGAAAATCGATTTTATGGCACAACCGTCAAACTGGGCAGCTGCCTTAATGAAGAATGCCACATGGCTTCCCATGATTGGTCAAGGAAATGTTCACGACGTGAACCCTTGAGGACCAGTTCACGACATGAACCGTTTAGGACCAATTCACGGTGTGAACTGTTTTGTGCCAAAGTGTGTGCAAGGTTGATACCCTACATTTCTCTCATGCTCAGACACTCAATCATGCACTCAAATATTGGATGAAGTGAATGATACCCATTTTTACCTTGTATCCATTTTTGAGAAATGGATACCTTATTGCCATGGAAACCAAGGCGGTACTTTGGCACTTATAGGCAGTTGTTCTTGCAGGCGTTTTAACTCTCCGTGTAGAGTGATTGATCTTTCCCTCCATCCAATTGAAGAGTGTTTCTTCTAAGTCCTGTAGATTGGGGTTTGTATGTGTGTCCACTTGTTGCACCTTCTTTTTCTTCTTTTCAACAACATTGCGTAGCTCCTTGATCACGGTGGTTACAAGTAGTAGTTTTGTTATATTTGGCCCATCCTGTTGGATTGGTTTCCTCCTCCACACCAATATTTGTGCATTCCTAGCATTTGTTTTAGTCAAGAGCTGGTTCTAAATGCCTTTACTACCCTTTTCTTTATATTTGTAGGTATTTACAACAATGGCCTTTGGGTGGAATTTGGTCACCCATACTGTTGTATTACCTTGGTAATAGCGTTGTGCCACTAGCAATTCCTTCTGAACCCATTGCTTACGAGGGCTTTGTTGAGTGCTGTGTTGTTTGGAATATTGCTAGCTTACATTTGAAGACCATTTCTGTTCCTTGTCTGTTCTTTGAACTTTTTTCCTTGATTCCTTATTGACACCCTTCTCATCTTTGTATAGCTGATTTCCAAGTTGACCCTATAGGCACCCAGTGCTGAGTACCTTGTCAATTTGGCTATTTTTTTACGTTTGGATAGCAAGGTTGGTGTCTTCTCTGTTACGTGAGCTGTTGTTACCATGCCTGGCATTTCCATATCCTCAATCATGGCTTGCTTCCCTATGTTTATCGGGCTCCATAAGGGCACATAAATGACATTGTTACCCTCGTTCACAGCTATGATATCCTCTTCTCCCATTGGATATTACTGTTACTGGCACAAATCCAAGATTGTCCCAGGATCATTTCCTCCTCCATTAATCCTGCAGGCATAACAAACAACTTTCCAACCAAGAAATTATTTCTGATGGAAACATTAACACTTAGAAATCCCTCAACTTTCGTAGTTGTTAAGTGCACACTTCATACTTGTGCATTGGTGGCCTCAAGGTGCAGTTTATCTAGAGCTACCCATGTCTCATATGAGATCAAGTTATGACTTGAACTCGTATCTATCAATGCAATGCTTGTTGCATGACATTTAGTCGTAGAGACTCCCACCTTGAGCCATGCTAGCTCAATGTTTAGTTCATCTTCATCACAAGGAGAGTTAGTGAAGCCATCTTCACATGCAACATCCTCTTCTGGATTATTTGTTTAGCCTTGGCCTCGCTTGCCTTAGCCTCTTCTTGAGCTTGCTGTATTTTTTCTTTTGCGATCTCCTTCTATTGTTTTAAAAGATGTTCTTGCAAGAGAATCTCTTAGGTCAGTGGTCCAAAATATTTTTAAAGCTTGCTTCCATTGACGTAAGCCTCCATTTGTACGCCCTTAATTGTCTCAATTCTAACCAATCCCTGAGGTGTGATGTTGGACACTCGCAAAGGTCCTAACCCTCTATACTTGAGTTTCTTTTTTTTGGTGCTCCTCCCTACACTATACATAAGGACAAGGTCCATGGTTTCTAGTTCCTTTTGTTTTAATTTATGGTCAAACCGATGTTTTCTTCGTAATTTTTCAACCATAAGTCCATGTGATGCAATTAGTATGGTTTCATCAAGCTTCTCTAAATCTATTAGCCTTTCATTAATGCATTCTCCGTCAAACGTTCTTGCACTGCAATTCTCAAGCTTGGAACTAGATACTCCATAGGCATTACTACTTCAACACCATAAGCTAGACAGAAGGGAGTATATCTCATCACGCTACCTTATACAATGTTTGATATGCCCATAAGGCTGCTATTAGCTTATGTTCCCAATACATTTGACTTGCTTACAATGTTTTTGTTAAGATAGTACACAAAATCTTGTTTGTACTCTCCACTTGATCATTAGCCCCTGTGGTGGATAATAAGGTGATGGCTTCCGGTGGACTACAAGGAATCCAGCAAGTAAGTGATCAATCACCTCATTAATGAAATGTGAATCACGATCGTTGGCTAACTCTAATGGGTAGCCCAATCTTGAAATGATTTGCTCATATAAGAACTTAGCTGTTGTTCGTGCATCAACTCGCTTACAGGCGCTCTGGCTTCTGTCCATTTTGTGAAATAGTATGTGGCCACCACGATCACATATCGAGCTTGTGAAGATGGACGCGCAGGTGGACTAATAGGTCCAACAAAATCAAGTCCCCATTTCTCGAAAGATTGTCTTACAATAACAGGGGTAAGTGACATCCTATCCTTTTGTTGCAGGATAACAAATCCTTGACACTCTTTACACCTTTTGACAAACTCTATGGCATCCTCGAACAAGGTAGGCCACCATAGTCCTACTTGAAGCACCTTGCGAGTTGTAATCTCTCTAGCAAAATGTCCTCCAGCTACCCCCTGAATATGCTTCATCCAATATCGTGAGTGACGAACTCTTCTTTCCTCATGCATCTCCTTATATTAAGACATTGTCCTCCTTACCTAGCTTGTATAGTTCTCCAGCAATTAATTGATAAGGTGCAGCAAGCTTAACAAGCCACCGCATTTTATCTTTGTTCAAGGGTCGTTCTTGCGAAAAACCATAAGCTAGATAATCAGATATTTCCTTGCTCCATTTGGGCACCATGTCCAATTTGAACAAACAAGCATCAGGGAGGTCATCAACAACAGCTACTGTCGATTCCTCATTTGGAATTCTCGACATATGATCGACCAACATATGATGTTTTCCCTTTCTCACCATAACCGTGAAGTCAAATTCCAATAGTAAAAACAACCAACGTGTGATTTTTCCCGTGGTGTAAGGTTTGTTCACCAAGTATAATAAGGCCTGATGGTCCACAATGAACACAATTTTTTTGGCCAATAGGTAATTTCGATACTTCTTGACTGCATAAACCATGGCCAACCCTTCTCATTCTATGGTAGTATAACTCACCTCTGCATCATTCAATTGTTGGCAAGCAGACTACTGGGTAGTCTAATTTGAACTCACCAGGCTGTCCCAATACGCATCCAACAGCAAAGTTTGATGCATCAATGTGCACATGAAATATACGGTCCCAATTAGGTGGTCTTAGAATTGGTATGCTAGCCAGCGCTTGCTTCAATCTATCATATGCTTCTTGGCATTCTTCAGTCCATTCAAAGATAATGAATAGCTTATATAATGGCTTGGCAATTTTAGCATAAAATATTATGAAGCAACGGTAATACCCAACGTGGCCCATAAATCTTTGCACACCTTTGTAATTAGTGGGTGGGGGAAATTCCAAGATCAACCTAACCTTGCTGTCATCAGTGGGATACTGTTCTCAGAGACAATGTGTCCCAATATCACACTGTGTTTGACCCAAAATTGGCATTTTAAAGGGTTTAAGGATATACGATACAATCGACATCGCTCAAACACCTTTCTCAAGCATGTCAAATGGTTTATCCATCGAGAGTGTGCACACAGATCATCAATGAATACCTCCAAACATTTTTGCAAGTAGTCTTTGAAGCCTATACACATTAATTGTTGGAATGTTGCTGGGGCATTAGTGAGATCGAAAGGCATGACTTTGTAAGCCAACGTCCCCCACATTGTATTGAAGGCATGACTTTGTAAGCCAACGTCCCCCACATTGTATTGAAGGATGTCTTATGCTTGTCTTCGGGCGCTATAGACACCTGATTGTAGCCTGAAAATCCGTCTAAAGCTGTAAGCTTCTTCACCAGCTACTCTCTCCAAAACGTGTTCTATATAAGGCAATGGGTAATGGTCCTTCCTAGAAGCTGCATTGACCTTTTTGAGATTGACACATACTCTAAGTTTCCCTTTCTTTGGCACTATTACGATTGGTGACAACCAATCCGTATGTTCTATCTTGTAGATGAAATCCGTAGCAATGAGTTTATTAATTTCCTTCTTTATAATTGCCGCATATTTAGGATTCATCTGGTATGGTTTTTTGCCTGGTTGGTCTTGATCTGTCCGTGATTGGGATCGTATAATGCACCACTTTAGGTGGTACACCCTTTATCTCTTTGTAGTTTTAGATGAAACAATCCTTAAACTCTTTAAGAAGAGCGACAAACTCATTTTCTTCAACCCGAGTCAAGTCCTTATACAGCGATATAAACAGGTTTGGTTTCCTCCCTTGGTTCTGAAATATCAACTTCCTTGACTTCAGTTGGGCCATTGTATGATGTGGACAACCCATCTTCCTTAACTCTTTATGTTATCAGTCCTTTTGTCTGTCAATTGTGTAGGTTTTAAAATGGCCTGGTATCGAAAGCACGTCTGGTTAAGCAGGTCTGGTTTAACCTCATTCTCACTTTTTGTTTTAGCCATAACTTTTGTAGCCTCTTCTCAGCTTCTACAAAAGCTTTGTTTCGTTTTCGGCGCCCAACTTTCATAAGCTTAAGCATTTCTGGTTCTCAAAGGATGACTTCCCTATGTTTCCCTTCTAGGGATATCTTAGTCAATTCCTCACCCCAATCCTTAGAAAACTTGTCGTGTACCTTAGTAGCTTCGAGGTATCTTAGCCTGGGCATTCGTGGGTTTTCTTCGTAGAGCAAGGGATTTCGTCAAGCGATATATCATTTTTGCTTTTGCCATCTTCTAAGGCATTGGGCATTGGTGTATAGACTTCTGATCCACTCCCTTCTATGCTAGAAACTTCCTCTTCTGATTCCTCATCAATGGTTTGCCAATTGACCATACAGACAGAGGTAGTGGGAATAGTCCTAGATTCCACATATTGGGTTCCTCAAGGTTGCATAACATCTGGCTAGCACATGCATCCAATTTTCATTGAAATCCAAAGGAGGAAGTGATGCATACATTTCCGTTTCCTCTTCCTCTTTGGAAATTTCCACCGTGGGTTGGCATATTTGTACAGATGTGGTTCGCTAGGTTGTGATCAAATCATTACTGGAACAGTTGCCCTTCCATGGGGTGTGCTCTCCATGTTCTCAAATCTATTTTTAGAATTTGCAAATCCCTCTGCGAACATACACATGGTCTAATGCCCAATTGTGCACCAATTTGGATTCCCTCATGAAGGGTCTCCCCAATATTATATCATATGAGTGTGGTTGGTGCAAAAAGTCCACTACTACTACAAATGTATGGTAGCAAAATGTAAAGAGTTTGAGTCTCACATTCTCTAAAATCCCAATGGGCCTTGAAGATGTTCCGTCTACCATTTTAACGATAAGATCTGCTCTTTTCAGATCGGGTTTTCCCCATTTTTCCCAACATTTTTTGTGATGATGCTAACCCTCGGCCCACCATCCAAGATAGCCAGTGCTTGGTATTCGTTATGATGATAAATTGGGATCATAGCATTAGTGTCGTCTCTTTTGTAATTACGCCCCAATTGATTAACCGGTATCTTGACAACTGTGATTGTTCTTTGACAACTATGATTGTTCTTTCCCTTGTGTGTTTTAAGGTTCTTTCTGCTAGAGGTTGACAGAACACCCTCTGTAGTGTCAGTGTGGCTGGCCTTAGTCCATCCTCTACCCATTCCTCCTCTATGTGTGCCCACAATGTTGGTGAGCTGTATAGCAATTGTCCCAATGGAATTTGCACAAGTGGACAATACAGTCGCGAGACTTCCTAAGTCTCTGGGTTCTTTGGAAATTGAGAGTTCCTTCCATGTGTGCGTCTCATATCCATCCCTAGATAATGAATGGATAGACTCATCCTGCACATCTTCCTCAAACATTTTTGACATCATGTTTCCTTGAGATCCCTCTTTTGTCTCTTTTGGAGTTGGAGTAGGTATGTCCAATTCTCTTTCCCTTTTTGGTTCTCTTTCAATTGTTGGTTCTCTTTCCCTTCTTGGTTCGTTTCTTGGACACATTGTATCCCTGACCCGATTAGCTCGTAACTTTGGCTTCATGATGTCATTTGACACTCTTCCACTAGGGCCCTATCTTCTTCAGGCTTCCTTATCTCCTCTTTAGCATTGGGTATTCATTGACTCCTTTAGGAGTTGATGGTCTTTCCCCTTGCATTTCTTGGTCAGGCTCATTTGGTTTGAGCGCTTGATCCCTCTCTTCTCTCGATTGAGTGGATTTGGTGGTGTCGGCTGTATCTTCTTCAAATCCATCTTGAATCGTGACTTTGGTGTCACCCTTACCTAGTTTTTTCACCCGCCTTCTCCTGCAAGTTCTAGAAGTGGTTGTGTCTACTGGGTTCTTCCCTTTGTCCCCCAATTGGGCTTGGGCTCGTGTCAGGACATTGAGTGGCGTGATGTTTCCAGGTTACACACTTATGGTTCTTCGGACGGTGGCCTAGTTAGGAGTGGAAGTTGAACCACTTGTGCAGTATGGACAATCTTTGATCATATGTTCAATCCCACATTTAGTACAAGTAAGTATTGGCATGTCATTGTGTGGTGCAGTCAATTGTTGAGGTTGATGCGAATGAACCACATCTTGTTCGGACATTCAGCAATTCGATGCGGTCCACCACAACCAAAACATTGTAGTGGTCCTCTCCTCATATTTGCGTTTATGTCCTTACCCTTCCACTGTACCATGGTTTGAAACACAGGTACTGATGTGTTATTCTGTAAGACATAAAATTCTGGTGCAATCTTCGCAGCTTCCTCATAATATTTACCACTGATCTCTACGTCACGCACTATATCCATATCTTTTGATGGCTCTTCAATCAATACCTGGTTGATTTTAGTGTGTGGTGGTTGTGGTGGTAGAACAGGTGTGGCGGCAGAGGTGAAGTGTCATGTACCTAAAACATCCCCCTAGGTAAATGGGAAGGGTTTGGTTGACCTGCAGAAGCTGCAGTGATTTGCATAGGTGATGCTGGTAAGGCCAGTGGAGGTCTCGGTGTCGACAACTGTGCTACGGTTTGGAACCTTGGATATCTGCACATGGAGGTGTCATGATTTCCTAATTTTACACAGTGCGCACAATAGAGTAATGGCCTTGCTCTTAACTGTGGGCATTCAGTGGTAGTGTGATTTAATCTGCACATAATAGAACACCACACCAATTCTCTACGAGGGTAAAGATGGGTATGCCCTTCCCCGAATGCTTCTCTTCCATCCTTTACCTTCAATTTTTCCAGTATTACATTACTGAGTTCATCCGACAGTCATGCTCCCAACTTGCTTGCTCCAAGTTCCAATCTCTTAGTGACTCGAAACTCATGAAGTCATTACTACCAAAGATATTTTGGCATCTTCTGGTTGTGGCAATTCCAATATATTGTCTTCATATTCAATTGCCAGCTTACAACATGCATCCAGAGTAGCCGGTCGCGGGCTAATACTAGATAATCATGCATCTTGTGGTCTCGGACTCCTCTTCGAAAGCAAGGCAATAACTGATGATCAGTTAGCCTCTCCCATAGTTTCCACCTTGAATTCAAGTGCTTTAGCCAAGACACATAGTCATTGACTCCATTTCTTTTTGTTTGATGTTGTGCAGCTCTACCACCACAGGACTCCATCTGTCTCGCCACTTCTGGCAAAGCTTGGTACACACACATTCTTGAGCCGCATGAAATTAATATTATCTTCAGGTTTTAGTGTTTCAAACCATTGATGCGTCTTTTCTTCTAGGGTTAGTGAAAAAGCATGAATAATGGTTACATCTTTTATTACTGGCATGCAGAGGTTTTGCATGTGGACTCAAAGATCTCTACATATGTTGAAGCGGATCCCCATCCCCAAAGAATTTTTGTATGAGCTTTGAAATGATGTGTGGCTTCATTTGGGAGGGTTTGGATTCTAAAGCGGTGCCTAGTTCCTTGACGATTCCTTGGCCCATTTCGCAACTATATTCAATAAATCCGTCCTTGTGGCTGCATTAAGATCTATGGGTGGATTTGCCCTTGGTCTTTGAGGACCTACTCCCTCCCTACCTAGACCTCTTCCTCTTCCAGCATTGGCTCTTCTAGGCTTTTCTAGTCTATAGGACAGTATGGAATGGCTCGTCATTAGTCGCCTCCATACTCCTTTGTAGAATTAAGAGCTCCATGTCTTGTAAGAATGTGGGATGATTGATCATCTGCTCGACGATGTCCTTCTTAGTATACAGGAAGTCTTCCACTTCACATGTTTCTCTTGGTAGATTATCCCCTTCATCTAGGGTTATAAACTCTTTCTCTGCTCTTGTCTCTTCATTAATGGGCTCTAATTTTGGAATTTCTCCCACTCCTGCCCATGACTATTTTTGACTCTTTGCCATGTGATTGAAGTAAGTTCACTCTTCCCATCTCCTTTTGTTCGGCCCTAGCCCTTCAAGTATCAAGCTCTTGTTTCCTTAAGCTCAATTCTTGTAGCTACCATTCTACTTCAATCCTTTTCAGATCTAATTATACTTCCTTTGAGGTTGGAAAGAGTACTTGACCTGTCCTAGCTGCGCTTTCCATGTCTCTTCTCATTCAGGGGGTGCCACTATTTGACAGTCTAGAATTTGAAGTTTGGATAGGTAATTCTTACCTTGGACCAAGTCCAGCGCTCGTTGACGGACCCGTGCTCGTAGATTGTGCCTCTTCATCATTGCTGGTTTGGAGATTAAAAAATCCTTGGGCTATATCAATGATACCACTAGATCTGGTAGGGGACAGTGGTTTCTCGTCTTTCCCAAACCCAGAGTATCATAACCCTTCTTCCATGGATTCTTCACTACTAGTCTTGACGGTGGTTAGATTCCTTAAGACACTCAATTAAGTGCTTACTAAGTGGCCCGAACCAACACTCTTTCGATACGAAGATCCTGGGTGATTTGATGCACTATCGTTAGGAGTGAGGTCGTCTCCGATGAGCTTTCCAGACTTCAAGTGCATGTGAATATGATTTGATAAGCTATTTTGCTACCCCAATTAAATTCTGGTAAGATACTGTCGACTTGTTTTTCGAGGTCGTGAGATTGCAGAAAATAGCTCACGGCGTGAAAAGTCAGAAAACCATTCACATCATGAACAATTTTCTGTACTTTCACGTGTTCAAAATTTTTCCTTCGGATTCAAAAATCCATGTTACCTTGTTATAATTTTTATTGGTCTCAAGAACTTCCTTAATCTTAATCTGACAATACTAAGTTTGTGAGTTAGATCTGGTTAAGGTGTGAAACTGCAGAAATAGTTCACATCATGAAAGAAAAATGGTTCACACCGCGAAAGGAAATCGGTTCATGTCATCATGAAATGCTCTGAATCAGTTCACGTCGTGAAATATAAATCATTCACGTTGTGAAATGTTTTCTGCTAGTTCACGGGTGGTTCTTAATTTTGTCAGACCCGTGGTGTCAGAGGTGTCAGGATAAGGCTACCTATTTTTAGCAAGGTAATCCCGTGAATTGTGGCGATGATGTTGAGAGCATTTCACGTCGTGGGATTGTACAGAGTAGTTCATGTCGTGAACTGGTCTCTTGTAGTTTCATGTGGAGATTTCCCACGTCGACTGAGATGAGTTTGGGTGCAAAATACCTATCCAAATGCTTCCAAAATGATTGTGCCATGCATAAAGAATGTAATACGAGTTCAAGACAACCAATGACTCCTTATTTTTATGATTTTTATAAATTTTTGCAAGGAAAAAAAATAGAATATCACCCTACTCGTTCACGTTAACGATTTTGGTGATACAAACATCAAAATTAACTAGAAAAAATAGTGGAGCTTTCTTCCAAGGCCACTCCACTATATAACCACACAACAAAAACAACCAATTTCTCACAACTTTTCTCTTTCACTCAAATGTTATCCATTCATTCCATACACAATGCACTACCAGAATGTAAAGGCAATGATGAAACTTATGTAATGGGAGTTGAAACTCAAAGAGGATGGAAGAAACAAAGGTGTTTCCCCAACAGCGACGCCGAAAATGCTATAGGCTACCACACCTCCAAGAAGGAACTCAATGCATTCACCTTTGGAAAGAGAAATAGAACACAACTGTAGTAGGGCACTTACCAATGCTTTGATCTTGTGTCCCTTCTTGAGGTCTCCAAGCTCACTTGAGAAGCTCCAATCCTCCACGCTGTCACCGTAGAGTCGCTCACACCACCACACAAGGCAATCACTCTCTCTCACTCCTCCATAATACTAGCATACAACATACAAGTATAGAGAAGGCACAAGTTCTAGAATGCTCTCTCTCAATCTCTCTCTTAAGACAAAAGCAAGAACTCTCATAGCACAAAGGGGGATTGTCTCCATTCATTTTTATAAGAAAATGCCTTATATACAATTGGCCCTTATTCATACTTGGGCCCCCAAAACTTACTTAACTAAGACCTTGCGTGGCCAATATCTCATAATGTACAACTTTTATAGTGCCTTTTCATGACACTTATTAATGTCCTCAAATGGAGGAGCATATCTGTTAATCCAAAATGGGATTAACAGAGATTTATCATCATATATACGAGCGTACTTGACTACTTGGTCAAGGTCTTTAGGTTCTTTGGGCTGCACCTAGCTTTCATACTTGGGTTCTAAACCATGCATAAGTCCACACAAAATTTGGAATGCATCAATTCCCTTCAATTTCAAAACTATCTCACAACAGTTTGAAATATACTATGTGAGTGTTATGCCCCTCATGGAGCATCTATCCCATTCACACCTAACCTTGTTCACAGGTAAAGATTCGTTACGGAATGTGCTCTCAAACTCGATCCAAGTGCAAGGCTATCCTAGCACTATCGGTTAGGCCCATCCACCACTTGTATTCTTTGCTCTCCGATAATGTTAGGCTGGTGTCAACCACTCTATATTCCTCAAGTGTATGCCTAAGGGTATGTAGGTCAGACCATTTTTTCATAAATATATTGGCTGCATCCTCGTCGCATTCTTTTTCCTCCCAGATCCCAAAGACTAGCACTTTGAGATCTTTTAAGAGGTTTGTAGCCACTCCGGATTGTGTGGCAGATGCTACGACTGCCTTCTTGTGGATCGCACAGAATCTTGTTGAGTAGAGTTGAAATTCACTTTGCTCGGTTGAGGGAACTCAACAAGAAATGATGGGGCAACTGACTAAACCCCCAAATGGTGGTGTATGTCCAAAGGACTTTCAAGATATCTTATTGGTTTTTCTCTAAAATTTGGGTTCTTTTAAATAACTCCAAGAGGGTTTCATGAATGCGAAACCTCGTGTGTGGGAACCTCATCGGGTTGCGTATCTATGAAATCCTCCTCCTCAGTGTCTAAGAGGTCCTCATCCGTGTCTAAGTTCATATGGGCAGTATTTAGATCTACGTCATTCGCTCCTAAATGTGGGTCATGTTCAGCCTCCGCTATAGACTGATCTATGGGATTGTCAAAGGATAATGGTAAGGTCTGGGTTGCACCATGAGAGCTACCAGTATCATGCATGCCGATTTGGGTTATCATAGTAGAAGGCGAGTGGCATGTATTTCTTGCTGGATATAAGCTGTGGGATCCCTCTGCCCCCTCTACGCACCGGATTCCCGGATGGTAGCAGAGCAGAAGTAGATTCCTCTTGCGCGGGGCAGGTTTTCTCACTCGGGGCCATGCCCTTGAATGTCCGGGCACGAGACTAAGCTGGTGGTCATTCCAAAAACTGAAACCGGGAAAGTTTCCCATGCCAAGAAAAGCGGGGGCGGTTCCACCATTTTTATTTTCTTAACAAAATTTTCTAACGAGGTCAAGATACTGAACTAACCTCTTCATCTGATTAAACCAGATAGAAGGGAATCTATTACAGACTTAACTTGAATGAATCAACGCTTTTTTCCTAATTGAATCAAGCACAGCCGTTGATCTATTCATTTGAGAAGTCTTCAGGCTTTTAATTACTCGAGTTCTAAGCGTAATCCTATAAATGAATTTTATTATTAAAACTCTACTGATTCCAGCTACCCCATCCGGCCCATGGGTTAGCCACCGCCCAACCACTGGAATTGGTAGAACCAGACAAGTACTCACCCACCCATAATTGAATGCCTTTCTTAACTTTTGCTTTTCAGTTGGCCAGATGATTGAGCAGGGTTTGCAAGTTCGGTTTAACCTTGATGGTGTTATGTTGAAGACTTTAAAGACAAGTGCAGGTTGGTTGCAAAAGGCAACAGAGTGGGTAGAATGTTTACATTGAATGTAAACATGCCTGAAGTGAGTGCTGCGATGTTTGCAAATGGTTCAAGAATTGTTGCAGACACAAACATTTGGCATAAAACAATTGGACATGTGAATGTGCAGAGAATGAAGTCTATGCAGACTAAAGGAATTGTGATAGGGCTGCCAAAGTTTAAAGTTGAAGGTATGCAAAAAATATGTGAAGCATGTCAATTTGGAAAGCAAACAAAGCATGTATTTCCACGTGACAGAAATGTGAGCAGAAATGCACTAGATGTTGTGCATTCAGATGTATGGGGTCCTACGAAGACCATGTCTATGGGAGGCTACAAGTATTATGTGACATTTATTGATGTGACCACACAAGGAAAGTGTGGGTATACTTCATGAAGGAGAAGAGTGAGGTGTTCACTCATTTTAAGAATTTTAGAAAAGCAAACAAGGAAACATGTAAAGTGCCTAAGGTTAGATGGAGGGGGAGAGTACTTCTCCAATGAGTTCTCTGAATTTTTGCAAAAGAATGGTATTCAGAGACATCATGCAGATACACTCCGCAGCAAAATGGAGTTGCTGAGTGAAAAAACAGGCACATTGTTGAGATTGCGCGAGCATTGATGGGAGAGAAGAATATACTACATAGCTATTGGGCTGAGGCTGTTTCTACAGCAGTTTACATCATGAATAGGACTCCAGCTCTGCTGCTGCAGCCATACATGATGTAACTCCAAAGGAAAAGCCTACTAGGCAAAAAACCTGATTTGTCTCATCTGAAAGTCTTTGGATGCATTGCATATGTGCATGTGCCAGATGAGCTGAGAACTAAGCTAGATCCAAAAGCTGAAAAATGTGTGTTTATTGGGTATTCCCATGAGCAAAAGGGATACAGGTGTTATAACCCTGCTACATGTGAGTTGAGGGTAAGCAGGGATGTTGTTTTTGATGAGATGATCAGCTGGTATGCTGCTGAAAAAGAAGCTGTTGGGGCTGATGTGAGTGGTAATGTGGTTGCACAGAATGCAAGTCAGCAATCACAGTCTTTGAGTGGACCAAGAGAGTCCTCATCTAGTAGTTCAGTTGATAGACCATGGAGTTTTAGGCTGCGTCATAATACCAGTCCTGCAAATGTGATTAGTACATCACATAAAGGCAAAGAGAAAGTGGTTGAGCCCCTTAGTATGCCTGACATTTCTGCAAGGCATTCTCATGTTGATGGAGAGTCTAGTGGCTCAGAGATGAGCCTTGATGAGGATCTTGGGATACCAGCTTTATGAGAACACCTGGTGTAAAGAAGGCTATGGAAGCCATGAATGCAAAGCTGCAAAGATCTAGGAGAGTGAAGAATCCTGTGCAGAGGTTTACCTATGATGGTTATGTGGCACATCACTATGCATACATGGCAAAAGTTGTATAGGTTGTAGAGCCCACATGCATTGATGAGGCTGTTGGAAATGTGTGTTGGGAGAAAGCTATGGATGAGGAGATGCACTATATGGAAATGAGACTTGGGATTCAGTGCAATGGCCTGAAGGCAAAGAAGCCATTGGATGTAAGTGGGTGTACAAACACTGATGGAAGCATAAGCAGGTACAAGGCTAGATTGGTAGCCAAAGGATATGCATAGACATATGGCATTGATTATGAGGAAACTTTCAGCCCAGTTGCGGTGAGAGTTGTGATAGCAGTGGCTGCGTCAAAGCAATGGTCTTTACATCAGATGGATATAAAGAATGCATTCTTGCATGGGGATTTGTAGGAAGAGATGTATATGTTGCAGCCACCTAGTTATGAGGATGTGAGTTACCCCGAGCATGTTTGCAGGTTGAAGAAAGCCTTGTATGGCTTAAAACAAGTACCAAGAGCATGGTCTGACAAGATTTTTGAATATCTTGTCACTATTGGCTTTCATGTGGCCAATGCAAATTTCTCGCTGTATGTGAGACACAGTGATAGAGGGGTTGTGCTTGTTGTCATCTATGTAGATGACCTGATCATTACGGGGGACCATGATGCAGAGATCTTTGATGTAAAGATCTTACTTAGACAAAAGTTTGAGATGAAGGATCTGGGGGAGCTCAGATATTTCTTGGGCATTGAGGTGATTAGGTCACCACATGGTATTGGATTACTGCAGAGACAATATGGCTTGGACATGTTGTCCAAATATGGTATGACAGCAGGCTGTAAGCCTATCTCAGTGCCATTGGATCAGAATGGCAAGTTGAGTGCAGATTCAGGAGAGATTTTGGAGGATCCTACTATGTATAGGTTTATAGTAGGAAGCTTGATCTACATGACGATCACTAGGCCAGATTTGAGCTATACTATTGGGTTGGTGAGTCAGTTTATGCAGGTTCCTTGGAAGTTGCATTTGGATGCATTGAGACGCATACTGAAGTATGTAAGGTCTACTTTGCATTGTGGGCTATTTTATGAAACTGGGACAGAGATATGTGTACATGGGTACACAGATGCTGATTGAAACTGGGACAGAGATATGTGTACATGGGTACACAGATGCTGATTGGGTTGGTAGTATCTCAGATAGAAGATCTACTAGTGGCTTCATGTTTTCTTTGGGGAGTGTTGCTATGACTTGGAGCAGCAAGAAGAAGCCTACAATTGCTCTATCCAGTACAAAGGCGAAGTACAGAGGTGCTGCTATGGCAGCATGTGAGGTAGCTTGGTTGAGAAAGCTACTTGTAGATTTGGGTTAGTGGATAGACAAGTTGTCATTTTATGTGACAACATTAGCAGTATACAGTTGGCCTCCAGGAACCCAGTTTTTCATGCTTGCACGAAGCATATAGAGGTCCACTACCATTTTGTCAGAGAGAAGGTTTGGGCAGGAGACATTGACCTTGTTTATGTCAGCACCACAGGATCAAGTTGCTGACATCTTCACCAAAGCATTGGGTACAGAGAAGCTCCACAGATTCAGGGCTTCGCTTGGTATACATGAGATGGAGTTGAGCTCGAGAGGGAGTGTTGAGATATCGAGCTCATCTAGTGAGGCGGTGGACAATGATGACCCGCCTGGGGGGGATAGGCCCGACACTTACACCACTAGCATGGTTGGTGAGATCATGGGTGATATGTAGCCAGTGGGATGACAAGCTGTGTGACAGCCATTCTAGAGACTAGCATAGTTATAGTGCCAGCTCATTTAGTTGGGTTCACACTATAGAGAACCCTAGTATGTATTTGGTTGAGTGTGTACTCTTATCTTTGTATATGGTGTGTTGAGTATTGTGTGAAGAAGAAGAAGATTTTCAGCCTCTCACATTGTGTGTTCTCTTTTAGGGTTTTGTGAGTGTGTGTGTGCTTGCAAGAGCTCAAGCTCTCTTCTCCCCTGCATCTTTTCACATGCTAATGTGTGGGAGCTGCTTGTCAATGAACCTCATGTTCTCATGTACGCACACCTAGTGCAAGCCATCAACTTTCATATGGAGCCCATACTAGGAGAGGAAAATCTATTCAGGCTATCACCTGAGATTGAAGAAAATATATATTATAGCATGCCTTTCATCAACTATCTCAGGCTATCACCTGAGATTGAAGAAAATATATATAATAGCATGCCTTTCATCAACTAGCTAAGTGCAAATTTGTACAACTATCTTCTATCAAGACAAAACTTCTTCAATTTTGTGACATCATAGATTAAAAGTTCCACACTTACACAGCTGCAGCATGATCTGTCTTTAACATTGGGTAGAATGAATGTCCAAGTGTTCTGAATCTATGAATCTTTGAATATTTTGACAAGTTGTCCAAAAATATGTATGATTTTGGGATATCAGTGGAAAAATGAGTTGCGGCGATTGGTTTTGGGTATATGATACCTCATGTTTCTCATGTTCTATAAATGGTTGACATGTGGGTTAACTGGTTACACTCTAAATATGGGTGAGTCTGTATAAGAAACTTAGGCTCTCTAGATCTAGCTAGCCTTCACTGAAAAAAGAACTTCCAAACTTACAAAATCTTATTGTGTGTGTCCATGGAAGTACCTTATAGCACTTGACTTAATAAAATGTACAACACTTTCCATTTTTTATCACTACATTTTAAGAATTTCACATTTGTTTACACATTAAAGTAAATTTGCAGTACTATTGAAAACATCAAATTACACATGAAAAAACTTTGACACCAAGAAATTACACATTAAAGTACATTAATGGCAGCAACTCCTTGTGTTTATACTAGCAAACTACAACAAATTACATTATAAGTGTTTACATGGTGGTCAACAGAACATATTTACATAAGGTATAAGGAGGGGTGCATAAATTTCTCTTCACCTCCTTCTCTTTCTTCACTGACTAGCTTGTTCCATTTTGCACCATTCTTCATAAGGTATAATCTTTCCTCCTTTGAGCAGAGACTCCTGTACAAACTCTTCTTCAACCGTACCCCACACATTAAAGGGGTTCATTGATGCCCATTCCACATGATCAACTGATAATAACCACTTATACAACCATGGCCCAAGCTCTTTCATCATGAAACTTTTCTGTTGTACTTCACATTGATCCTCCATCTTTGGTACTATCACATACGTGCTAGGACTATTTTGGCTACACTTGTACAGAGAGTCATCCAACAACACACTGTTGGACTTGTTGAACTACGAGTACAACTGCCAAAACTACCTAAGGTGCTTAAAAAAGATAGGTTTCCCTGTTGGAAATGTGAAATCTGCAAAACCAAGCAAGTTTCTTGTGCCATCCAACTAGACAACAAGCCTATAGCTCCTAGAAAGCATTTTTAGATGTTACGTTCTACATTGGCAAGCATTCAAATGCTCTTGATAAACACATTGGCATACATACTCACTACAACCAAAAATAGCTCTTCATCCTTCCACACAAAGTACTTCACCATACGTTCTTCGATAATCTCTACATCATGAATGCTCAAATTTGGAGGATCGCCCCTCCTAGGGTCAAAAGTCATCATTAACACATTGCTCATGTCAATGATGAGGGCTGGCTTTCCCTTCCAATCATCCTCTCTAAACTTCAAAGGCATAACGTACTGTGGCAGCACCCTGTCAATCTCTATCTCTTCAATTTCAGAGGCTTAGATGTGTGCGTTTTTTGTGTGCCTAGCCCTATACAAATGTACCATATTAGAAAATGCACATGCTTTATTACAAAAAGAACTATACTTTTATCACAAAAAGAGAGAGCACAAAATTCATTCCAATAGTGAGGATGACAAAAGTGGAACGTTCATTGCCTGATACAAGTAGCTAGGGCTACATTAGAGGATCTAGTGTAGTTCTATAGCTTTTGACATGCTCTTGGCTTAGGAGGGTGTGCTATAGGTGGTATGGGTGCAGTACTCAAGCCATCTCCTCCCTTCTCAACATTGAAGGATCTAGTGCAATTCTATAGCTTTTTACATACTCTTGGCTTAGGAGGGTGTGCTATAGGTGGTGTGGGTGCAGTACTCAAGCCATCTCCTCCCTTCTCTCAGCACATTGAAGGATGTAGTGCAGTTCTATAGCTTTTTACATGCTCTTAGCTTAGGAGGGTGGTGTTGGTGCAATACTTTTGGGGTCTCCAAGCAAGCCATCTTCTCCCTTCTCTCAGCATATAGGTTTGCATTCTCCTAGTAGTAGAGCTCCATCCCCTTGCAAGCACTAGGATTCTCTAACTACATCCAGGCTTCACACAGGTTGATCTACCTCTACTTGCACTAGCAAAGCACAGAGGATGGTATTGGTGTGCAAGCATGTATACACCACTTCAGTCCTTTCAAAATTAAAACAAAAATTTCATCTCTAGAATCTGGGTCTAAACCTAAGGCCTATTCCAGCCCCCTTCATCCGGTCCTTCCTCCATGGCAAGGCCCCCAGAGACAAACTTTTTTGGCTTATCTTGGGCATACCTGGGCATACCTGGGCTTGTTAGCCCTCTTCTTACTGCTCACCCTTGCATGTCCGACTCCCATCCTTTCATCTGCCCATCAGAACTGCACGTAAATGGTCTTAGCATAGGGGTACTTTTTCCTGGCCCTTTCCATCACATCAATGGTCATCCCCCATTGTAAAGGCATATGGATTTGTTTGCTCTAGGATGATGGTTACATTCTCAAATAGAGTCTGTTGGGGCTCTCTTGATCTCCTTCTTCCCCCTTCACTCCACTTCCACCCATATGGTGGTTTTCCTATCGATTCGGATCTGAAATGCACTAGATGTTGTGCATTCAGATGTATGGGGTCCTACAAAGACCATGTCTATGGGAGGCTGTAAGTATTATGTGACATTTATTAATGACCACACAAGGAAAGTGTGGGTATACTTCATGAAGGAGAAGGGTGAGGTATTCACTCATTTTCAGAATTTCAGAATTACGGTTGAAAAGCAAACAGGGAAATATGTAAAGTGCCTAAGGTCAGATGGAGGGGGAGAGTACTTCTCCAATGAGTTCTCTGAATTTTTGAAGAAGAATGGTATTCGGAGACAGTTTACATGCAAATACACTCCGCAGCAAAATGGAGTTGCTAAGCGGAAAGACAGGCACATTGCTAAGATTGCGCAAGCACTGATGGGAGAGAAGAATATGCCGCATAGCTATTGGGCTGAGGCTGTATCTAGAACAGTTTACATCATGAATATGACTCCAACTCTAGCCATACATGATGTAACTCCAGAGGAGAGGTTTACTGGCAGAAAACCTGATTTGTCTCATCTGAAAGTCTTTGGATGCATTGCATATATGCATGTGCCAGATGAGCTGAGAACCAAGCTGGATCCAAAAGCTGAAAAATGTGTGTTTATTGGGTATTCCCTTGAGCAAAAGGGATACAGGTGTTATAACCCTGCTACACGTGAATTAAGGGTAAGCAGGGATGTTGTTTTTGATGAGATGATCAGCTGGTATGCTGCTAAAAAAGAAGTTGTTGGGGCTAATGTGAGTGGAAATATGGTTGCACAGAATGTAAGTCAGCAATCACAGTCTTTGAGTGGACCAGGAGAGTCCTCATCTAGTGGTTCAGTTGATAGACCATGGAGTGGCAGGCTGCATCATGCAAATGTGATTAGTACATCACATAAAGGCAAAGACAAAGTGGTTGAGCCCCTTAGTATGCCTGACATTTCTGCAGGGCATTCTCATGCTGATGGAGAGTCTAGTGGCTCAGAGATGAGCCTTGATGAGGAGCTTGGGATTCCAGCTATGAGAACACTTGGTGTAAAGAAGGCTATGGAAGCCATGAATGCAAAGCTACGAAGATCTGGGAGAGTGAAGAATCCTGTGGTGGAGAGGTTTACCTATGATGGTTATGTGGCACATCACTATGCATACATGGCAAAAGTTGTACAGGTTGTAGAGCCCACATGCATTGATGAGGCTGTTGGAAATGTGTGTTGGGAGAAAGCTATGGATGAGGAGATGGATGCACTATAGGGAAATGAGACTTGGGATTGAGTGCAATTGCCTGAAGGCAAGAAAGCCATTGGATGTAAGTGGGTGTACAAACAGTGATGGAAGCATAAGCAGGTACAAGGCTAGATTAGTAGCCAAAGGATATGCATAGACATATGGCATTGATTATGAGGAAACTTTCAGCCCAGTTGCGGTGAGAGTTGTGATAGTAGTGGCTACGTCAAAGCAATGGTCTTTACATCAAATGGATGTAAAGAATGCATTCTTGCATGGGGATTTGCAGGAAGAGGTGTATATGTTGCAGCCACGTGGTTATGAGGATGTGTCACCCCGAGCATGTTTGCAAGTTGAAGAAAGCCTTGTATGGCTTAAAACAAGCACCAAGAGCATGGTCTGACAAGATTTCTGAATATCTTGTCACTATTGGCTTTCATGTAGCCAATCCAGATTTCTCGATGTATGTGAGACACAGTGCTAGAGGGGTTGTGCTTGTTGTCATCTATGTAGATGACCTGATCATTACGGGGGACCATGATGCAGAGATCTTTGATGTAAAGATCTTGCTTAGACAGAAGTTTGAGATGAAGGATCTGGGGGAGCTCAGATATTTCTTGGGAATTGAGGTGATTAGGTCACCACATGGTATTGGATTACTGCAGAGAGAGTATGGCTTGGACATGTTGTCTAAGTATGGTATGACAGGCTGTAAGCTTATCTCAGTGCCATTGCATCAGAATGGCAAGTTTAGATTCAAGAGAGATTTTTGGAGGATCCTACTATGTATAGCCGCATAGTAGGAAGCTTGATCTACATGATGATCATCACTAGGCCAGATTTGAGCTATCTCAGTGCCATTGGATCAGAATGGCAAGTTGACAGGTTGTAAGCCTATCTCAGTGCCATTGGATCAGAATGGCAAGTTGATTCAGGAGAGATTTTGGAGGATCCTACTATGTATAGACGCATAGTAGGAAGCTTGATGTACATGACGATCACTAGGCCAGATTTGAGCTATGCTATTGGGTTGGTGAGTCAGTTTATGCAGGTTCCTCGGAAGCCGCATTTGGATGCATTGAGACGCATACTGAGGTATGTGAGGTCTCCTTTGCATTGTGGACTATTTTATGAAACTGGGATAGAGATATGTGTACATGGGTACACAGATGCTGATTGGGCTTGTAGTATCTCAGATAGAAGATCTACTAATGGCTTCATGTTTTCTTTGGGGAGTGCTGCTGTGACTTGGAGCACCAAGAAGTAGCCTACGGTTGCTCTATCCACAGTACTATAGAGGCCGAGTACAGAGGTGCTGCTATGGCAGCATGTGAGGTAGCTTGGTTGAGAAAGCTACTTGGACATTTGGGTCTATCAATGGATAGACAAGTTGTCATTTTCTGTGGCATTAGCAATATACAGTTGGCCAGGAACTGCTCACATGAAGCATATAGAGATCCACTACCATTTTGTTAGAGAGAAGGTTTTGGTAGGAGACGTTGACCTTGTTTATATCAGCACAGAGGATCAGGTCGCTGACATCTTCACCAAA
Source organism: Cibotium barometz (assembly GCF_041138505.1). Classification (NCBI taxonomy): domain Eukaryota; kingdom Viridiplantae; phylum Streptophyta; class Polypodiopsida; order Cyatheales; family Cibotiaceae; genus Cibotium; species Cibotium barometz. The sequence goes on from NC_141055.1 coordinate 13,448,148, forward strand.
GCATTGGGTATAGAGAAGCTCCGCAGATTCAAGGCTTCGCTTGGTGTACATGAGATGGAGTTGAGCTTGAGGGGGAGTGTTGAGATATCGAGCTCATCTAGTGAGGCAGTGGACACACTGATGACCCGCCTGGGGGATAGGCCCCACACTTACACCACTGGCATGGTTGGTGAGATCATGGGTGATATGTGGCCACTGGGATGACAAGCTGTGTGACAGCCATTCTAAAGACTGGCATAGTTATAGCACCAGCTCATTTAGTTGGGTTCACACTATAGAGAACCCTAGTACGTAATTGGTTGAGTACCTTTCATATTGTAAGTACTCTTATCTTTGTATATGGTGTGTTGAGTGTTGAGTGAAGAAGAAGAAGATTTTTCAGCCTCTCACCTTGTGTGTTCTATTTAGGGTTTTGTGAGTGTGTGTGTGCTTGCAAGAGCTCAAGCTCTCTTCTCCCCTGCATCTTTTCACCAAGAACTCATTCATTTTAGTTTCAAGGAAGCCCGGATGACAAAACCTCTTTCTGAGGTAAGCATTAAGATCGGTCCAAGTCTAGGTATTCCGGTCGAGATGGTTAGTCTCGCAGTGATTCCTCCAAGCGACCCTGGCCGTTTCCACAATCTTTAACCTAGCGAGAGTCATCTTGCTTTTCTCATTGTAACCAGTTACATCAAAGTATTCCTCCATTGCCTCAATCCACTTTTCCACTACTTCACCTAACTATTCCCCTTCACCCTTGAAGGGACCAGGTTAGGATCTGTGCAGGGCTTTTTACCAAATGCTCCCTCCAACATTCTGGCATAAGACAGTCCTTTAAGAAAACAAGGTTTCTATGCAAGTTTTCAGTTTTGATTTTCTTTTAAATACAATGGATATATCTTAATTCTGTATCCCAAGACTTCTAGATCACAGATCTGGATTCCCAAGCAGAATTCCTCGAATTTTGTAGTCTTGATCCTCCTCAGATCAAAATCAAAGGTCTCAACTTAGTTTTAGATTCGGTGGGTGATTTGAGTGTAGATTACTGAACTGGTCACATTGTCTATTCTTGAAACTAACGAAGGAGTTATGTCTTGGTCATAGTCTGATTCAGGGGATTGAGTCTGGAAAGAAAGGGTAATATTTCAGTTTACCACTTTACTGAATTTCATTCATTGAGTATTTTGCTTAGCTGAATTCAAAACTAATCACGAATTCCTATGAGGAATAAATTAATCATTTATCTAAAATTTCGACTTTGATAGTTTTTTTGAAATTTCTCATTATCATCCTAGAGAATATGAAACAGTAAAATTTTCTTTCGCAGAGTATTTACTTAATTCATTTACCCATATTCATGGAATTTAAACAAAGGATCAAAGAGAACTCTTGTTTTAATATAAAAAATTCTGTATACATCTATTTATGCATAAAATCCAACTTCTATAGAAATAACATTTTTATATAAAAGAAAAATCCTTTTATGCATAAAAATCCTTTTATGCATAAAAATCAATATTAGTGAAAATAACACTTTTATATAAAAAAATCTTTTATGCATCTATTTATGCATAAAAATCCATTTTGATGAAAGTAACACTTTTAGAATAAAAAAATATTCTTTTATGCATAAAAATCCATTTTGATGAAACTAACACTTTTAGAATAAAAAAATATTCTTTTATGCATCTATTTATGCATAAAAAATCCATTTTGAGGAAAGTAACACTTTTGGAATAAAAAATATCATTTTATGCATCTATTTATGCATCAAATTCCATTTTGATGAAAGTAACACTTTTAGAATAAAAAATATTCTTTTATGCATAAAAAATCTATTTTGATGAAAGTAACACTTTTAGAATAAAAAATATTCTTTTATGCATCTATTTATGCATAAAAATCCATTTTGATGAAAGTAACACTTTTAGAATAAAAAATATTCTTTTATGCATAAAAATCCATTTTGATGAAAGTAACATCTTTGGAATAAAAAATATTCTTTTATGCATCTATTTATGCATAAAAATCCATGTTGATGAAAGTAACACTTTTAGAATTAAAAAAAATTCTTTTATGCATCTATTTATGCATAAAAACCCATTTTGATGAAAGTAACACTTTTAGAATAAAAAATATTCTTTTATGCATCTATTTATGCATAAAAATCCATTTTGATGAAAGTAACACTTTTAGAATTTAAAAAAATCTTTTATGCATCTATTTATGCATAAAAATCCATTTTGATGAAAGTAACACTTTTATAATTTAAAAAAATAACCAATAGGCATCTTTCTATGCTTAGAATTTCTATCTAATGAAAATCACTCTTTTATAATAAAAAAATAACCAATATGCATCTTTCTATGCATAGAATTTATATCTAATGAAAATAACACTTTTAGAATAAATATATTTCTACTATGCATTTTTCTATGCATAGAATGAAAATGACACTTTTAGAATACACAAATGGTGGAGATTACTCTTTTTGAATGATAAAAGATAAAACTTATTTCACAAAATTTTAGAAAATTTTGCCATAACCTCCTTTGTATGGCTGACCATTTTTTAAATTTTCTATCCTAAATTACTTTAAAAATTATCCCCAAATGGTTTTGAGCACTCTAAACTAAATCAAATTTCACTTTTAAAAGAGAAACAATATGAAAAGTTTAATTCCAACAATTAGATCACTTAACTAGGATAAAGAAGGGCTGATTTTAAGAATGAGAGAAGGGGAAAGCCTTTCTGACAAGACATAGCATCAATTTATCATTTCAAACAAAACAAAAATTAGAAAACCATTAAAAGCATAAAGAAAAATATAAGATTTCTAACTTACATGAATTCTGGGAGGTTTCCTTTGGCTTGATGGTTTGAGGGATCCTCTTGTTTTCAACAAGAGTGGCCACCAAAGCTTTAGAAGAGGGAATGGTCAAAAACTAGTGAATTATTAAGAAATTCACAGTTCTTGGCTCTTGGGAGGAGTAGAGTAACAGTGCATAAAACACTATTAAGCGTCAACAAAGGGGGAGGCTTCTATTTATAGGAAAAAGTGAGCTTCTAACCAAGCAAACTGATTCTAGAATTTTCGAGATCAGTTTGGTCAATTTTTGACCATTTTTGGGTTAGTTTAGCTTACTTTTGGAACTAGACTTGAATTAGGAGAGAGGAGAGATGAAATATCTCAATTTTTGATAATTTAAAACTCCACCACACATGTGAAATAGGCGCCTCCTTCATGAGGGGGGAATCCCCATTGTGAGGTGTCAAAAATCTATTTTTTTAGTATTTCCTTTGGTCCTTAGTCCACTCTTCATCTTATGTGAGTATTTACTCATTTTTGGGGGGATTTTCTTTATTGCTTCTATCTGTCTTCTTCACACATTTGGATGAATCTGATAGGCCCCTCAAAACCTTAATTTAAATTTTTCAAAAAATTTGGACTCCCAGGATAAGGCCTCTTGAACAGATTATACTTGGCTGTCTTTTAACAAGTGTATAGGTCTTAGAAATTTTCGGGTGCCCCGCACTTGGATTGTCATGACATTCTAGTAAAATATTCTCACAATTTTTTTCTTTGGGTACACAAATGTGACCTTTCTATAACAAGTACCCATTATCAATGGAAAAATTTTTCCAACAATCTTTTTCACTTATTAACCCTTCTTTGATTTCTTTGAACCACTATGATCATTTATTAACCCTTCTTTAAGTGATTCCTTTGAGCCACTATCATTTTTTAACCCTTCTTTAAGTGATTCCTTTGAGCCACTATCATTTTTTAGTGACATCCTTTTATCACTAGCACAACTGCATTTTCTTTACTCTCTATTTGAGAGTTATCTTTTTTAATCAAGTAATTTCAAACTACTTGTTGATAACTAGGGTCATTAGCATATTTTTCTTTTAAGTGAGCTAACAACTCACTTTCTAGTTGAGTAAACTTAACTCATTTATCATGGGTGATCGACTTAGAGTATCAGCCATAGTATTAAATTTTCCTTATTCTATATCTGATTTGAAAATCAAACTCTTTTAAGATTTTAGCTCATCTACCCTTCCTACTTTTTAACTCCTTTTGAGTACTTCACTATTTAAGACTTTCATTGTTAGACAATACTTCAAAATTGGCACCATAGAAATAATGACGCCACTTTTTAATAGCATGCACAATTACAATAAGTTCTTTTACATAAGTTGAATAGTAACTTTCCCTTTTGCAATAATACTGCTCCTACAACAAAATTACCAGTATGCGTTTCCAATATAAATAGTTCATTTGGATCCACTATTTGCAAAATAGGAGCAGTAATAGCTATTGCTACTTTTAATTTTTCCAAACTAGCTTGTTGATCATGAGTCCAACTAAATTGTTTTTCTTTTCCTTTAAGCTGATTTGTCTCATTGGAATAGCTATCTTAGCATAATTCCTTAATATAAACTTTCAATAGAACCCTCCAAGTCCTAAAAAGGTTTGTAACTCATCTATATTAGATGGGGCCTTCCATCTCAATATAGCTTCAAATTTATTAGGATCCATATAAATCCCTTCCAGATATTGTACTTCTTTTTTGAAGAAATCGTATTTAGATATTTTAGCAAATAATTTGTTTTTCCTTAGTAATTGAAATACTTTTCTAAGATGCTCAATATGTTCTTGTTAATTTTGACTAAAGACTAGTATACCATCAATAAAAACCACCACAAATTTTCCTAAATAAGGATGAAGTATGGTGTTCATCATGGTCATAAAAGTAGCGGGAGCATTAGTTAGACCAAAAGGTATAACTAAAAACTCATAGACCTTACTTGATGATATCTAGACCTTAAATCTATCTTATTAAAATATTTAGCACCTTTGAGTTGATTAAACAAATCAACTATCTTAGGAATAGAAAGCGTATTTTTTATTGTGATTGCATTCAATCCACGATAATCTATGCACAAGCACATATATCCATCTTTTTTCTTCACCAATAATATTGGTGAAGCCTAGGGAGACTTACTTGGCCTAAAAAAACCTTGTTGTAAATATTTTTCAACTTCTTATCTTTCAGTCAAACAACTTACTCTATAATGTGGCTTACTAATTGGCTTTGAATCCTTTAAAACTTCTATGGGATGATTTATCCCTCTATCCGGAGGTAAACCTTTTGGCAGTGTTTTGAGAAAAACATCTTTAAATTATGTGGTCAAGGTTTTAGTCAAGTTCTTCGTAATGTTTGGAACATGAAGTACATCTGCCATGTACTTCATTTTGCCATCTTGCATAGACAATGATACTTTTACAACATGCATAATGGGATGTGTAGTATTATTGCCTGTTTCTATATAACCTAGTTTTTTCATGTTTTACATGCCTCTAAAACCACTCACCATGCCTGGTCATGTGGTTAGAGGTGTTAGAATCTACATACTAAATATCTCCTGATCCTGACACATCTCTTGGTCTTGAGGAACTGAGCATGTGCTACATCACAAATAGCTAGTCACTTCTCATCGTCCTGATGCACAATTACCTTACTACAACTTTTCACTTTCGATATCATTCCAGATGATTTTTATAGTAGTCCTTTCCCATGTGCCCTGATTTACCACAGTAATAGCACTCTATGCTATTTGAATTTTGATTTCTTTGCCAACCACCTCGGTCTCTTTAGCTCCCCCTACCCTCTAGAGTGGTCTCTTCCACCTATTCATTTGTATTTTCAAAGGATGAACCTCCCCCAATATCCATCTCTTCACTAATGATAAGAAAGTTCTCTCGAACTCCAATGGAGGTTTGAAACTGGTTGTATTCTTTGTCAATGCCATTTAAGGTCACAGACACCATATCATTAGTGATCCAATAGACCAAGGGCATCTACGAGCCCTTTAACCTTCACTGAGGAATAGTTTATACTCAACTTTCCTCTGGTCACGTTATGCAAGTCGTGCTTTAGCTGTATCTTTTGAGCTTGGAGGTTTGTGTTGTACATTTTCACCAAGGTGTCCCGAGCCTTCTTAGGCATTTGTGTTGTTGTGGGACAAGAGTAGGACTAGGGGGAGTTGGGTGGTTCAGGGGAGTGCAAACATGTGTGGACAGCTAGGGCTATAGTTATTTGGCTAGGGTCTATATCCAGCGGTTGGGTGGAGAGTTTTCCTATTCTCTTCTAAGAGATCTCATGGAGGTCTCACACCGGTATCTGAGCATGGTTCTTCCATCATCATCATCATCCTCCACTTTCTCTGCGAAATCACATAGCAGGGTACGCACAAATCCAACATGAGGAGAGTAATCTCTCTCTTTCTCTGCGCGCGACAACTTGACCAACACACAACGTAGCTGCTTTATCTCCAACAAGCTGCGTATGTCATCAATGTGGAGGAGAGTAATTACAGTCGCACACAGTTGTTCTCAGCCGTTGCACAACGACCACAATAGCAACCACTACAGCCACAGACGACAGCCGAGAATTAGCATAAAGGCTATCCCGTCAAACAGTTGTGCCGTATACCGCTCGTCAAACACCCATAGCCGATCATCAAAAGGAAGCCCGACACAACATCTCTCTCCATCTCCTCTCCAGGCCACAGCCGGCGATAGACAGCAGCCCCATGACAACTGAATAGCAACATTAGTAGCTGAGCCACGGACACAAAGCTAAGACAACAGCCACAAGAAGAGCAAAGCAGATGTTGCATACAGGCTGCGAGAAGAGGAATTCTCTCACTCCTCTATCTTTCCTCTATCTTTTACTGCCCGCCCAGTCCAGAAAACGGCCAGTAAGAACGTCTGCAGCTATACACACAAGCGCATACAGGCCGTGGGAGGCTTTCTCTCTCTCTTTTTCTATAGGCCGCTGGCCATCGCGTGTCAAAGAGCAGGATTTTTCTCTTAGGCTTTCTTTCTCGCTTTCTCTACAGCCGCGACCGCGACAGAGAGGAGGTTTTTTCTCTCTCTTTCTCTACGGCCGCGCATAGCTGGCCAAGCCTCATACAACACACAGCGGCGCTTGCACAACGCCGTCAATAGCAAGGCCACGCCAGACAACATACAGCCAACGAGAGCAAGACGAGTTGGTTTTAGTCAGGTACAAGTCTTCATCTTTGGATACCAATACGGTTGATCTGGATGTGAGTGATCATGGATTTGTGGATTTACATGCACTACTTTATTAGAATCATGCACACAACGTATTAAACAAAGTTTACTTGTTCTTTCTCAAAGTTTATAAACCATGCAAGAGACTCTTAAGCAGTTGGTCGCTACTTCAGGGTTTCAAGGTGTCCCGGTCGATACTCCAGGGGCATCTACTCCTAGGGGGTCAACTCAAGGGAAAATTTTAAATTATATAATTTAGACCTTTTATTGAAGCATGTGGCTTATAAGTTACATCTTCCTATATCAATGAGCTATAGGTCAATAGTTCATTCATTTAGAATGCTAAATAAGTAGAAAATAATTTGTTCGTTTAGGATGCTAAAGTAGAAAATATAAGGGAACAATATACATTTTTTTATTATCACCGTACAAAAGCTTTTAGAAGTCACTAAGGAGGTTCAAAAACAACTCCAAGATTTAGTTGAGGATTTTTTTGATGCCATGGATTTAATGTTAAAAATTATCTAAGGAAAGAGTTGAGGAAGCGTTTATTGTTTAAAATTATCTAAGGAAAGAGTTGAGGAAGCGTTTATTGTTTAAAATTATCTAAGGAAAGAGTTAAGGTTTAATCAATTTACTAGAGACACTCACTATCATATACTATATGTTTTTCAATTCTTCCCTATCATGCAGGGCTTAAGTGTTCTTGAATCGATTTGAAAGGTCGTAAAGCTCAGTGGGCAGAAATCCTCCAAGAATTTGACTTTCAATTAAGGTATCGCAAGGGTCGATACAATGTCGTTGTTGGCTGATGCCTTAAGTCACATGCCTCAAGTCAACTCGTTGAGTTTCACGAAGTTGAAAAGTAATCTTTTAGATTCACTCAAGGACAAGTGTGAACATGATCAGTCATATGCAAAGGTGTGGAAATTTGTTAAACACAAGGATCCCTCCCACTCCGTAGTAGCGGGTGCTAGTTCCACACCCAACTCTTCTCTTTCTAGGGATGAACTTAACCATTGGAAGCATTTTTTCATTGATAATAATGGGTACTTGTTACACAAAGGAAGAGTATGTGTACCCTCGACTAAAACCACAGTGAAAACACCAAAGTTAGCTTGGCTTTTCATTGAGAATATCTATCGACTCTATGGGTTGCAACCAATATAGTCAGTGATAGAGATCAAAAGTTTAATAGTCACTTCTGGGGGGCGACAGTGTTCAAAAGGTTAGCATTCGGAATTTTTTGGACCCAAAAAGAGACCTCCTAAGGATTCCTAATTTTAAGGGATTAGAGCTTAAAAAGCTGGGCTTAAGGTAGACAAAGGCTATGATGACCCCTATTTTTTGCCTTGCCACATCAGCTATACCCCCCTAGTTTCACTTTTTAAAGGGAATATTCTCATACTCTCTCTCTTACTTTTTGACTTTTCTCATACTTTCTCTCTTACTTTTTGAATTTTTTATCTTCACTCTCTATAAATTGAATCTTTCTTGTCAGTTTGAAATCTCCTTTCTCATTAACTCCCACCATATCTCCCTTCCACATTAGCAAAACATTCTCATATTTAGGTGGACCCCAAAAAGTGAAAATTTTTTATTTTTTAATTTTTTTTACATTTTTAGGTGGAAAAAACACCACCCAACCAATATGTATGATGAAAATAATTTTTTCCCTCCAAAAAGCTTGTAATTCAAGGGTCACGTCAGAAGCCTGTTAGAAGCCAGTACATCCATAACTGTCAGGTCTCCACAACCCCATAAACATAACTAACTGTCATATCTTGAAATTGTGGTGGGGATCCCAAAAATTATTATTTTTTATTTTTTCTCATAAATGTAATTTATTGATGAAAAACTCCATGTTAGTATATTTGTATATCAAAAAGATCATTTTCTACTTAGAAAAATGGACTTGTGTTAAACCTACAACAGCAAAGTTTTAACAGTCTCTCACTCACTCCCTCTCTCTCTCTCTCTCTCTCTCTCTCTCTCTCTCTCTCTCTCTCTGCTTTAGCTTCTTCCTCTGCTTAGCTCTGGCGCCTTTGCAAGCTGTGTGTATAGCCACTTGTGAAGCTAGAAAACGGAAGGTTAATTTACACATTCATATTCCTGAAGAGTATGGCAGCTCTAAAAAAACTCATCCTACTGATGCACAATCTGTCTAAGCTCGCAGGATAGCTAAGGAGAAAAATGTAGATCTTTGGGTTGATGGGCATCTCTATCGAGTTGACCCTCCATTAAGAGCAAACCCTCCTTTCCGCAATTTATCATCTTTTATGCAATTTGTTTGTGAAGGAGAGCTTGGCTTGTTAGGATACTACAGAAGATTGACTACAAGTGGAGCTTGGCAAACCCATATTCTCCAACCTCAATTGCAAGCATCACAATTCAGCCTTTTACAATGTCAAGAAGGACTTAAAACATCATCAGATAAAATGAAAGATATCCTCGTAGAGAATGTGTAGAAGGATGCAAAGATTCAAAGGCTAGAGGAACTTATCAAACGACTCAAAGCAACGCCAAATGGTGCTCACGAATGCAAAAAGACATTGGCTGGTATAGAATCTATTGCGTTTAAAGGTGGAGCACGGAAGAAAAGGATTCTTACAACAAAGTAAGTAACATAAACTTTCATTATGCACTCAGTAATTTAAACAAAATAGTCATGATTTGTGTTCTGCCCCAGGAATTTTTTGCAAGAGGTGTGTGGTTCTAATGAAGAGGGATGGAAGGATTTGGTCAAAGCCATTCTGAATACCAGGGCTTTGAGATACAAACATTGCCTCTCCAATGGATGCATGCATTGCCTCTCCAATGGATGCATAGCATAGAAAACTCCAGTGAGGCTTTGTAGTGGTTGTTCCTCAACATAATTAGAGGAAAAAATATCTGCAGAGAGACATAAGAAAATGGAGAATCATAAGAAAATTTGAAACAAAAAATCCAATATTAGCATGTTGTTAAAGCTGTGTTTATGTTACACTGACAATTTGAAGGAAACCTTGGTCGTTGGCCTTGAATGAACAGGTCTCCAAGGGTATACACATGTTGCACTATGGCAACCAGTCCTTCCTTCTTAGTATGCTTGAAGCCTTGTAGCTGCCCCTTCCAATGATATAGCATATTCCCAGTTAATGCACTCGATGTGGTCCCTTAGAGCTTGGCTGCATGTAGACCCAAGCCCCAATCCTGAATCTTGTTGGAGCCCAAACTCCATTCTCATCTCTTGTGTTATGCAGCACAAGCTCTTCCACCTTCTCCCTAGGTCTTCTCACATCACTGGAAGAGGCCATGGTGGGTGGTAAGAAAGAGAAGAAGGGAAAAGAAAAGCTTGTTTTACAACAAAAGAGTGGAGAGGAGAGAAAGTTTAGGGTTTTCAGTGCAGCAATGGAAAGCTTAAAAGAGGGTTAGAGTTTGAGAATAGGCTTCCTGAACCTAGGGTAGACTAAAGAAAGATAGAGTTTCTACAGCAATGGAGAGGGAGGGAGCTTGAGAGAGAGAGAGGGAGGGAGATTGAGAGGGAGGGAGCTTGAGAAGGAGGGAGCTTAAGAAGGAGGGAGAGCTTGAGAGGGATGGAGTTTTTGAGAGGAGGGAGAGGGAGCTTGAGACTGAGGGAGCTTGACAAGGAGGGAGAGCTTGAGAGGTATGGAGTTTTTGCAGCAATGGAGAGCTTAGAAGAGGAAGAAAGAGGTTCAAAATGAGCTTTCCAAACCTAGAGTATGTTGGGGGGAAGTTTGAGAGGGAAAACACACTTTTGGGAAAAAATTAAAAATTTTCAATTTTTAGGATTTTTCATCTGCGCGATTCTAGGTGGGGGGACCTCTAAGTTTGGACCCAAGAGGTAGGGGGACAAGAGTAGTAATTAGGTCCCATTAGCAAACCAAAGCCTAGGTCCCCTAGGGTGTCAAAGAAGTCAAAAATATGCACCCAGTCCTCTTCCTATTGGTCCATTCCTAATCAAAAGTTAATCCAAGAGGCCCTCTTTGGGTCCAAAAAATTCCTAATGGACACAATGCTCAATATGAGTACCGTTGACCACTCCCACAATGATAGTCAGATAGAAAGGGTCAACCAAGTACTCAAGGATATGCTAAGGGCATATGTGAGTAAACAACAAATGAATTGAGAAGATTACTTACCAATTTAATAATTTGCCTATAATAGTATGAAGCATGTCGCTCTACTACGGGCTTTAGTCCTTTCATGCTTATGTATGGCTTTCAACCCTGGTCTCCAGTAGCTATGGGATTAACTACTGAAATAATTCAAAAGGTTCAAGATTTTTTGCAAGATCATACCGATATGCTAAAGATCGCTAAGGAAAGTGTTAAAACGGATCGTTACAAGCATTATGCGGACAAAGACCGTAGAGTGGTAACATTTGAAAAAGGCGACCAAGTATTTGTCAAGGTTCCCCCGAGTTCGGAAACTTTGAGGGGACGAGAAAAGTGCCAAAGTTGTCGCCTAGGTATTGTGGACCTTTGACAATACTTAAGCGTGTAGGTGAAGTTGCCTACATGTTAGCTTTGCCAGAACATTCCAAGGTTCACCCAGTTTTTCATGTTAGTCGTCTGCGAAAATGACTCGGTGAAGATGCCAATGTGGTGCTTGTAGATTTAATTGAACCTCCGATTTTACCACACAAGCCAGAGTGCATCTTGGATTTTCAAGACAGTGAACTCATCACAAAAGTAGACAACAATATCTAGTTAAGTGGAAAGATAGACCGGAAGAAGGTTCAACTTGGGACGACGTTAGTACTCTCAAGACCCGATATCATACCTTTGTTTTCGAGGACGAAAACTCTTCCAAAAGGGGGGAGTAATGTCAGAACAAGGGTATGACTAGGGAGAGTTGGTTCAGGGGAGTCAGGATATGTGTGGACGACCAAGGCTATAGTTAGCCGGGCTAGGATCTATATCCATCAGTTGGGTGGAGAGTTTCTTTATTCTCTTCTAGGAGGTCTCACATGTGCATCTTGTATATGCACAATCATAGAGTTTGTCACACTTGGTGCCGCAGACAACTAGTACATCACCTTTCTAGCTCTTTCATGCTATGCTTTATATACCTATGCTTGCTAAGGGGTGGAATTTTCTTCACACCAATCTCTAGCTCCTTTTCATCACCTAGATGAACTCCTAATATCATTTTCCCATAAGGAAATTAATTAGTCATCCTAAACTTACATGCTTAGAAGTTATTCTTATCTAGCTTCTAGCTTGCACTTTGGAATGGATTGCTAGACGTGATTACCTGTAGCAACAACTTACCAAATGGTGCTTTCAAAAAACTTCTACACTTGGTAGTAAACCTGCAATCTCCAACAATGATGCTGTAAACTTGTCATATTGCAACTTTATGTGAACCAATCATACATACATCCACCAACACTTGCAACACTTAGATTCTATGCAACTTCACACAATATGGTCTTCTTTCTTCACCCAAGAGTGCCTCAATATGAGATAATAATAGTTACCAAAGGTGTTGCTCCAAAATAAAAGAGGGAAATGAAAATACCCTTACCCATATACTGCTTCCTTGCTTGCCTTGCTCTTGCCTCTTGCTTGCCTCCTTAGTTCTCACTCTGATACCATAAACACAATGTCGTGGAGAGGGAGAGCTTGAGTTTCTTATTGCAAGCAAACACATACGCACAAGAGAGACAAAGAGTAACATAGTTAACTTCACACAATATGGTCTTCTTCCTTCACCCGAGTGTCTCAATATGAGATAATGACAGTTACCAAAGGTGTTACTCCAAAATCAAAGAGGGAAATGAAAATACTCTTACCTATGTACTGTTTCCTTGTTCAATGAGATTGATCATGGTGAAGGACATAGATTAAGCAACATAATTAAGGTGGGTTATACTACACTAATAACTCCATGAGAGAGAGAAAGAGAATGCACACTCAACACTCAATTCTATTGCATATCTCAAATGAACCATACAATGATATAGGCCCTCTAGCCTTATCCCACTTTACACATCATCATCCATGTGGCACTCCCTTTTCCACTCTTTTGGTCAACACTCACACACCATTCAATATCACATGTGGCATTCCTATCTCACCACAATATCTTGCACCTCTAGGGTGCTTTCCCACATACACACACACCGCGATTACATCTCTCAACACCCCCTCTTAATCGAGGTGTTCCACAACTCACCCATCATCCATCACCTATATCAATGTAGCATTGCACAAACACAATCACTCCTTCTCAACACTCCCCCTCAATGACACATTGTAGTGTCCACCATAGCCAAACATGTGTACGCATATCTACCATCTTAGACACCTAGTCCATTTTGAGCCAACTCACTCACAACAGCGGAACCATTGAGTCCGATTTGAACATGGAAGTTCGGGTGGGAACCAAACCATGTGCATGTACCTCACACGTGCATCGCTCATGCACACATCATGCAACAACCATTTCGAGCTTCTAGGTGAGCTCAGGTAGGGAAACCCTCATACCCATGGGTGAGAACAAAAAATACATATCTCGTTTTGAGCTTTAAACTCGGGTACGATTACCCTCATAATCATGGGTGAAACAATACAATCATTTTGGCCGAAGCTAGTTGGCCGAAGCTAGGCCGAAGCTGGGCAGTGGACCAAATGTAAAAAATCATTCTCAGTTTTGTATTTGTGAAGCCGATATTTTTCTACTATTTCAAGGTGATACTTTTTGCTTTCAAAGCATGTGAATAAGGCTTACAAACAATTGAAAACGTGTGTGTGTTAACCTTTATTTTTAAAAGATTAAATTATTTTTTCTCTTCAAAAATTTAGAGAGATGCTTTGTCGTTTGCATTGCTGGCATCTACAGGCGTCATATCTAGCCTTTTTTTCTTTGTCTTTTATAGTAGCACCATTTGTCTCCTTTGTGCTTGTTTCTGATAGCCGCTGCCCCCATCGCCACTCATCAAGGTTGAGCTACACTTAAGTTGAGGTCTAATGCTCGCTTTGTTGTGATGCTGGCGATGGTTGTGTTGTAGTTGGGGCCTCTTGTTGTTGTGAGCGATCACCTGATCTCTGCAGTTGTAATGATGTCGTTGTTGCTACCCGCTTTCACTGTGCCTACTATTCTTTCTTTCTCTGCCACCCACTGTCACCATAGGTCGCCACCACGGGAGCCATTTTACCTTGCCTTGGAATCAATCACAATCAGCCTACTAGAGGCGGAAGGTGCAATAGGTCTCCACTTCCATGCTCTAGTCTATGAGGCGCAGGCTTGTTGCTGTCAAATTTTCACAAGCCTCACCTCTGGGTCGTCACCTCTCTCTATGATCAGCCATGCTGGAGCACAACCCTCATTCCTTTGTGATGGGCCTTCTCTTCTTCTTCTATTTTGCCATAGCAAAACTACCGTCCGCCATCTTCCAGTAATTTAACCACCATCGTTGTTATTGCCTCTTTCATCTCATGAGTACATGATCCTTCTTGTTCATTAGCCAAGCACTGTGTCTTCTTTAGCTGCAACCTTTGTGTGGAGCTCTTCTCTCTTTCAAGCTCTCCTTTTTGTGAAATTTAATATCGAACTCCTCAACAAAACCTCCTTCATGAGGTTAACCAACCATCAATATAGCCTTATTGAGCTCCCAATTGGCTCACAATTTTCATGCTCTCTTTTTTACGAGATTCTTTGCCTCTTTAAGACCTCCAAGTTGAGGTCTTCTATGACCATTGACATGGCCTTCATGTGCTCCAAAATGAGCTCCATGACGTGTATGCTTCATCCCCACACACCATCTTCAAGGGTTCTTCTTCAAAATGGTTTCTCACAAGAAACCAAGGTGCATAAACCATTATGAAAGTTCCCACAGCTTTCACAACTTTGCTCATCTCCTTGAGCAATATCAACAAGTGCATCCTCTTCTTGATGCACACACATGTGAACTCCATTGAGTCCACCATCTCACTTTCCATCATCTTGACAAGCATGCACCTCCACACATGCTCTTTGCCCAAGTGCAAAGAACCATAGGATTCACAAATCCCAACATGGCAACCCTTTTCAAATAATATGAGCATTCTTCTATGCTCAAACACCAAATTAGAGGCAAAAACACCAAAATACCTTCACAAATCTCCTTGGCAGCTTCTCCTTGATGACACCGAAGACTTCATAGCCTTCATACGCTGAAATCTCCATTTTCAGCTTCTTTGATGAGATGAGCAGGCTCTCCATGTTGCAAAACTCCCATTTGCAACTCTCTTGGGGGCAGCTTGTATGCAACCTCCTTGTTACAAATCTCCTCTCAAACTTGAGAATAGCATCCCCAAATATCTCTCAAATCCTCACAAGTGCAAATCCAAATGATAATATGAGTGTGCATATTTTTTTTCATAATAACTGAAAATAATGCTTAATCAAAGAACTCATAACCAAGAAAAAACTATACATAAATATTCACCATGACCAAGAGCCCACCCAAGCTTTGATACCATGTTAACAATCCAAAAATGGGATTGATCATGGTGATAGACATAGATTAAGTAACATAATTAAGGTAGGTTATACCACACTCAGAACTCTATGAGAGAGAGAGAGAATGCACACTCAACACTCAATTCTATTGCATATCTCAAATGAACCATGCAATGATATAGGCCCTCTAGCCTTATCCCACTTTACACATCATCATCCATGTGGCACTTCCTTTTCCACAACACTCACACATCATTTAATATTACATGTGGCATTCCTATCTCACCACAATATCTTG
Organism: Cibotium barometz; assembly: GCF_041138505.1. NCBI lineage: Eukaryota > Viridiplantae > Streptophyta > Polypodiopsida > Cyatheales > Cibotiaceae > Cibotium > Cibotium barometz. The sequence continues at coordinate 13,463,966 of NC_141055.1, forward strand.
CACCTCTAGGGTGCTTTCCCACATACACACAACACCGCGATTACATCTCTCAACATTCCTTGCTTGCCTTCTTACTCTTGCCTCTTGCTTGCCTCCTTAACTCTTGCTCTAATACCATAAACATAATATGATGGAGAGAGAGAGAGAGCTTGAGTTTCTTGCAAGCAAACATATACACACAAGAGAGAAAGTAAGACATAAAAGAGAGATGGATGACTGAATTTTCTTTTATCTTTTTCTCTTCTTGATAAAACATAAACTAAAGAGATAAGAGTACATATCATAAGGGAAAGGACTCTCTTACTATAATATACAATGGTCGGTCCATAGTGTAAACCTAAATATATGAGTTAGCGTTATAACTATGCCATACTCTAGTAATCCAAATATGGTTGCCACATAGCCTGTCATCCATTGGTGGCATATCAACCATAATCTCACCAACCATGCTAGTGGCATAAGTGCAGAAGCTATCATCCATGCAGGTCATCAATGTCTACAACACTAGTTAAGCTCGATATCTCGATAATATATTCAAATAAAACTTAAACTTTATCAATGATAAAGCATCATAAATGATGCAATATATATGGTATATGACAAATAACATTTTACATAGGAGATGGTAATCAACAGTGCATGGTACTTGATACATAATATATGATATATGATAATGGCATTCATAAGAGAGGTCCTTGGATTTTCATGTTCATAATTGATCAAGCAATCATTTGTTCTATTGTCATTTTTATTGACTAACAAAAGCAAGTCAAAAAGGAAAAAAATGTGTAATCTAAGAATAATTAAAATCTCTCATTGCTCTTATCATTTATTTGATGGAGCTCTTGTTACATTCATTATTCCATATGCTTTTTAGGGTGCTAGAGCCAGCAATTGAGCAATTGAGCACCCTTGCAAAATTCCACCCCACATAAGATTCCCAACTTGAGGGGATGGTTTTTTTTGGCGAGCACTCACTTTTTTTTTGGGCGAGAGATGGGTGTAGAATTACGGGCTTTTTTGGTTCGAACCGACAAGCCAATAGGGGTTGCAAGACCTATCCATGTAAAGTTAAACTTGGCCTAGGTGCCAATGAGATAGAGAGCGACAACAAACAACTCTTCATCTGATAGGGCTGGTTTCCATGGACAGAAAGAGATTCCCAAGTTGGCAAGTTCACGAATTAAATCGGATGAAGACAAAAACAGTTCACAAAACTTGTGGTTATGAAATCGACAAGAAAGAGTCGACTTCACAGTGGGTTGCTTCCCCAACAGAACCATCCCACACAGGTTATTCACGAGGATTCGAAACCACGATGCTTGGAAGATTTGGGAGTCAGTTGGAGTGGGTGTCGGCGCGGGTGTGTGCAGACAGTCTCTTGCTGTTGTGGCAATCAGTGTAGAGGGGGGCGGGGGGGGGGGGGGGGGGGGCTTTGAAGTTTTTGTGTGTGGATGAGTACTTGCTGGAGGAGAGAGAAAGAGAGAGCATTCAGTCATCTTGGCCATCTCTCTCTCTCCCTCTCTCTCTCTCTCTACAGGTCTACAAGACGCAGAAGGGGTTAATGAGGAATCGCTGGCTAGGCTAGGAGGATAAAACCGTGTCCCCGTCCCATTGATCTCTGTTCTGACCACGGATTGGATGTGTGTTGTGTGTGTGTGTGTACTTTCTGCGCTGAGCAGCAGTAAATGCAATATGCGCACAACAATATCAATGGGCTAGTGATGATGAAGAGAGAGCTGCCGGGGTCTCGGGGAGGTGATGGCTCTTTGCGGGTACCTGTGCTACAAGGTACTTACTCTGAAGCTCTGCAGCCATAGATAGACATATATAGAGAGAGAGAGAGCGCGCGCGTTTCCAATAGCTGGCGGACTTCAACGCGCTATCAAATTTGTCAAAATCCCCCCTCCCTCGGCATCACATCATTGTTTCCCGCTCTCTCTCTCTCTCTCTCTCTCTCTCTCTCTTTGCCCCCCTTTTCTTCCTCACAGCCATATATATCTTCTACCCCCTCTTCTCTCTCTTTCCCCCTTGCCCTAATTCTTCTGTGTATTTGTCTTCGCCATGGCTTCTCCGGACCCCGTGGCTACCCCTGAGCAGGACGCACCCCCCCTCATCGGCACCCCTGATCACAAGGCCTCCCCGGAGCTCATCGCCCCCTCAGGCTGGCAGAAAAAGGTCACATCTTTTTTTAAACCCATTTCTCTACTTCAATTTCCGTCCTTTGTTTTCCGAAGCTCAGAATTTGTCTTAAGAACTCCGAATTCCTTGCAAATTTAACTAAAGTTCTGCTGCAATTGTGCCCCTGAACCACTTGCCAACCGAGCTCGAATTTCCATTGAAATTGCTTCCAAATTCGTGCCTTGCGACATAATTTCGTTTGATTTTTCTTTAAAGTAATTTTTTTTTGGTGAAAGGTTTTTAAATTCGAGAGGGGAAAAAGAGTCGGGCATTGTTTTTGCAAAAAAACACAAAATATTTAGATAGAAAAATTGAAGGTTCTAAGGTGAGCTGTTTAGCTAGTTCACATCATGCAGTGGTTTACCAGGCACTTGGTCCTGGCAGTAATGCAGTGTTTGAGCTGAATTTGAGCCCTTAAAAGGGTTACAGCCAACCAAGCCAGCCTTTTATGATGAAATAGAACTCTCGGAAGTAGTCACAACTCACAAATACTTTTCGGACAGAAGAAGACATGCCCAGACAGAAAGCTGCATGCCCGTACAATCAGCACGTACACAACTTAAGTCCGTCTCTGTACGGACACAAGGACACATGCCCTTGGATGAAATCGGTGAGCTTTTCTACCGACCGGGCTACAAAGACACTAGGCAGCAAATTGGCAATTTTCTGGCAATTGGATAGTATCCTTTGGATGTAATAAGTGGCAAGCTCATTATTCAAACTTTTCTGTGCATGCCATCAGTGGACCTATTCATGCCAGCCTGCTGGTTGCATGTGGAGAGCGAATGGCTGCCTGTAGTCTGATTCACACGGTTGAATCAAGCTGGAGACTCAATTGTACAAAATGCCTCTGACAGATCAGTACACCAGTTTCTGAGCCAGTTTTGCAGCAGATTTTGAGGCTTCTGAGGTGTAAAGTCAAAACCTTAGAGTGAATCTGGATGTTGTAATTGAGCAATGTAAGAAGTCAAAAGCCCTAGAATTTACCTAGAACAAGGAGCCTAGCTCCAGTGGGGTTAGGAAGATTCCAATCACCATAAAGAGAGCCCAAATTGTGGGAGAGGTGCCTAGAATCACGAGACAAAAATGAGGGATGATTAATCCAGCATTAGGTGGTAATGCCTTGAGCTAAACACGTGTACTCCTGCCTCTTTAAAGGCCTCTAATCAATGGAGATTGAAGCGAGTGACATTATCATCATCTTGCCCCCATTCATAGTAGCAATGAAACGCGTTTCGCATCCCCACTGAAGTACGAAACGTTTCGAAACGTTTCGTTAAATTTGAAACGAGTTTTTTATGCTTATTTTTTTTTAATGTCAAAATTGGGGATTTTTGCCGTTTGAAAACATACGGCTCAAAATTTGGGCCTTTTTCAGCCTTGCGCATGCGTTTCACAGAGAGAGAGCTTACGTGCGAGTTTCACAGAGAGAGAGAGAGCGTGCGTGCGTGTTTGCTACAGCCTTGCAACTAGCAGGTTTTACCTCTCTTTCTCTCTCTCTTATAAACTGATATGAAACTTGTTGAGGGTCCCTATTGTTGGGTCTCCCCCCCCCCCCCCCAGGTACCCCTCCCGTTTCATACTTTTGGGTCGGGCAATGAAACGTTTCGAAACGTTTCGAAACGCGTTTCAAAAACCTTTTTTATGAAACTCCTGGCTACTATGCCCCCATTATGTTAGTCTTTTGAATTATTAGTGTTAATCACTCCACATCAGTGTACCTCACAATGTTTAGTGTGCTTGTCATGCATAAACATCATGTCTACCTACCACTTCTATCCACCCTAAGCTATCCAAACATCATGGGATGCATACTTGCTTTGACATCAAGGTGCAAGAAGGATGTTGATCTGCTTTGACATTGAGAATGCTAGAATGCAACAGGCTGGCCAGAAATGGGCTTTGTGAAAGCAGCAGGCGGCTGGCAGCATGCATGACATGTAGCGTTCAAGTGCAAGTAGAAAAGGCAGGATGGGGGCCATGGTTTGTGCGTGCACATATGGGGACCTCTTAGCAGCTTGCTCTGAGAAGTAGGCTCGCAAGTCGCGAGGTAGGTGCAAGAGGGATGCATACTTGCTTTGACATCAAGGTGCAAGAAGGATGTTGATCTGCTTTGACATTGAGAATGCTAGAATGCGACAGGCTGGCCAGAAATTGGCTTTGTGAAAGCAGCAGGTGGCTGGCAGCATGCATGACATGTAGCAGTGTTCAGGTGCAAGTAGAAAAGGTAGGATGGGGGTCGTGGTTTGTGCGTGCACATATGGGGACCTCCTAGCAGCTTGCTCTGATATCTTGCTTTTGGTGATGGGTCATCTTGTAGGCATACTTGCTGCAAGCTTCTACTTTCCCTTATTGTTATTTTGTGGCCATTTATTGTTCATGAATATATCTTGCGGTAGTAGTGGCCTCCATGCATCCCCCAAAAATTTCCTCTCTGTTATGCTGGAAGGGCTGGTTGAAGATCGGTTGGGAAGCTGTTTTAAGAGATATCTATGAATTGGTGCTGCACCGGTGCGTGGCATACATAGAGTTGCCCTTTCTATGTGCTTGCTGGAGCTGCATATGTTTACAGCTTGCCTTCCTTGTTTTCGACAGCTCCAATGGCCAGCCTACATTCCCTGCCTTGGCAGCTTATGAGTGGAGTCCTTTTTTCTTGTCTATGAATCAATTTCCGAACACCCTATTTTGTAGTTTCCTGTCAGATGTCAATGTCACTGCATTTCAGGAAATAACCGATACATTATACATACTTGGTGTACATACATTATAACCGAACCTTAGTGTCCTAAGTAGAGTACCATCAGGGCCACCTTCTTTGCCTGCTGGTTAAGAATCACTGGGGATACCTGTCATATGTTCCACCGGAACAAATGCATATGACGCCCTGGTGGACCCATTCCTGCCGGTGTCCTCCTGACTATGCCATTTGGCCCCTGGTGCCCCTTTCCTTTCTCGTGAAGTCGTTGCAGTCTTTCAATTGCCTTCATGTGTGCATACAAACAATGGTTTGCGGAAAGTTAGTCACTACACAACAGAACACGATGACGCATGCTTGAACCAATAGAACATGATGACGCATGCTTGAACCCTGTTGATGTTCCATGCCAGCAGCTTTTTTTGTGAGACCTTACATTGTGTGATCTTTTTATATCATTCAGATTGCCTCCTCCAAAAAGGGATCAACTCCAAGCAAAAGAGATGTTTACTTTGTCACACCAGATGGAGAGGAGATAAAATCTAAAAGAGTGCTGGACCGTTATCTGAAGAGTCATCCTGGTGCTCCTGCCGCATCTGATTTTGACTGGAGTACAGGTATATTTGGCTTCTAAATTTTTTCAAGATTCTTCTTCTGTTCACGTCTTTCAAACCATCGAATCTATACCCTTGTTGTCAGGTGAGACCCCGACAAGGAGGTCTTCGAGGCTTAGCTCGAAGACACGGCCTAGTCCAGAAGGTGGGTCAGGAGGGAAACGGCCTAAAAGGAAGGTGGAGGAGGAAGCACCCAAAGATGAAGAGAAAGATGAAGAGAATGGAGAGCCCGAAGAGCTGCCAGCCAAAGTTCCACCACCGCCATGTGATCCAAAAACAGACGAAGTGATGGAAGGCGCAGGAACGAGTGATGCCAAGATTTTAGAGGAGATGCCGCCTGTGCCTTCTCGAGACGAAAAAGAAGATGGCAAAGAGGTGGAGTCAGCGGAGGAGGCACAAATGGGAAACACCATTGCAGAAGCTGCAGAGGTTATCCAAATGGATTTGGAGGAGAAGAAATCGGAAGTTGCAGAAACTTTCACAGAGATGACCGCAGACAGAGAGGAGTGTCCGGTGGGGGGAAAAGTTACAAGGGAGGAGTCCAATTCACTTGAGAGCAATGCTTGTTTTCTTAAAGAAGACGGCATGGAGACGAAGAAGGAAAGCTCTGACAAAATTTCTAATGTGTTTCAGCATTGTCCGGAAGCACCAAATGCCTCCCGGCAGGTTGATGTAAGCACGTGAATTTTCTTCGGGTCTAGCATTGAAGTATACTGGATTTATCTGGGCGTTTAGGTGTTTTCTTTGTTTCTGGTCTAAGAAGGGAGACAGACCAAGGCTTTGGGAGCTTTATCACGATGATCGAGTCTTTGAACCTCTCATGGCAAGTGAAATTTCAAACATAAATGACTATTTTAAATTTAGCTGTAAATGCATGCTTAGTAAAGCTTTTGCCTAGATAGGGTGTTTACAGACCGATCTCCACCCACTGGACCTGTGTGGGAACTTATATTGTGTTGTTTCTGTCTGTCTGCACTCTTGAAGATGGTCTTCTTACAAGAAGCTGAGGTGATGGTAAGTGCTTATTGTTGCTTTTCTTTTTGGTTTTTTAATGCATTTAGTGTGGGGGCTGCTTGCTTCCCAGAAGCGGCTGAGTCCGGGTCTCCTTTTGATCTATTAGTGTGCAAAAGTCTCAAGGAGCAGGATGCATTATATGCTGTACAATGCAACCTGATGACAGATTTTTCTTTCCTTCCTGTGGCCATGGGTGGGGGTCTCCCATATAACTTAGGGCAGGGGGGATCACCTGAAGTTGGGGAACTCCCTTGTCCGTATATGAATGGACAATGAAGGTCGCCTGAATTTGGTGAGAGATCACGGGCCTGTAAACCCCCGTAGTAAGTTACTTCAGTATCAGCTCTTCTGTTGAGCCCAGAGATTTTCTGCTAACGTGGCCCGACTCGCCTAATGTAGGGCTTGCGATTACCATGTTCTTAAAGCTATTGGCGATGCTTGTTTAGGTAACTTTGCGGCCACTAGCAATGTTTTTAGGTGCCTCTCAATGAGGTATGGAATCGTTTACGTTCTAATATTACATGGATGGAATGGAAATTTTTACAAGTACATCCCTTGTCCATTGGATGGGGGAGATTATTAGAAAAGAGAATGGAATAGGTTGAATTTGTTGTTGTAGTTTTGTTAACAACTTCGTTGGTTAACATGGTTTCATCTTATCATCCCACCGTAAGGTGTTTCTCCATCTTATCCGCATGTAATGGAAGCACCAACGGTGCCAGAATTGGCGAAGCAACCTTAACTTGAACTTAATAATTGCCAAATAGAAAAGTCACAAACTTTGTGTACATATTTGCTTAAGACTAGAACTAGTGGCCATGAACCTCTTTAAAGTTTTGTCAAGCCTAGTGTGAAAGCTATTCATTTGTAAATAAGTCTATTTGGACATTAAACAACACAGTCATTCCCTTGCAATAGAATATAAGTGAGCTGTCCCTCTTCTCTACTCTTTGCAGCTTGTTTTTGTTTGGTTGAATCTTTGCATTGCTTGATGGTTTGCTTGGTTAGGTAGGATTGAGTTTAGGTCTCTCTCTTGCTTGAGCTTCCCCTTTATCCTAATGTGAGGGAATAACCATGAAGACTGTTCTCTTTTGGCCTAAAGAGAGTGACAACTTGTGGCACTTGCTACTTTAGGTCTCTCCCTCTCTTTTACCAAAGTGTCAAAAATGTATCATTATACTAAAATATCTCATTTTTTTAGTAATATCTCATAATTTTTAACTAATAAACCTTGTACTTAGTCAACTCTTCATATTATGTGAGCATTTACTCATTTTTGGGTATTTTCTTTTATTCTTTGGATTTATCTCATCCGCACATTTGGATTAATCCAATTGGTCCATAGGAACCTTAATTGGACCATAATCAAAAAATTACTGAAAATCTTGACCCTTAGGCGCTAAGGTCCTTTATACACATTTTCAATTAATTGCAATTGCATATTGGAAAGTTCTTTCTGAATTTCTGTTTAAGGAGAAACCATTTTAGACACTAGGAGGATTTTTATATCCAAAAATATCTCAATTTTGAATTACCTTTCTCTAGATATTTTCTCTCTCCAAGACAAAACAGGGTAAAACAAGATCTTTCTTCTATTTCACAGAGGGGAATAATTTCAACGACAGAAGAGAAGGTTCTTACTCCTTTACACCTCAAAAGTTGGAGGAAGGAATCTTACATCCTACCCCACTTAAAAAACGCGAGATGTTCTCATCTCGCAGACCTGGAAGACAACTCTTTTCCTTAAGATCCAAGTGATTCTGGGATTCCTTATAGTCTGGTCAACCCAATAGAATCCTGGGATAAAGATCTCTTCTACAAAAAGAACACAGATTATCAGAGAATAATTTATTCAGAACATATCATTCATATCCTTAACACAATAATGGTCCATCAGACCGAAAATTTAATCTAAACATTCCTCCACGTGAATTTCAGTTATGCAGGTTCTCAATTTGTCATCCCTTAATTTGAGTCACTGGGTCAAATGTTAACAGCAAAAATCTGTCAGCATAATCTACTAATCTCGTAGTGATTTGCTAGAGTCATTATTGTTATTTTAGTTATTAACATCATTACTGGGATTCATCCCATTCACCAAATCTGTAAAATTGGGAATGTTTTTTAGAGTCTGAATAGACATCTTGAACGCCTTGTATTGTGGCACGAGACCATGTAGACAGACTTTCACCTTGTCATCATCATCTACTAAAACACCAAAGTTGCCCATCTGATTCTAGTAAAAGAAACCTACACTGCAGTGGATGTGGCCAGAGTGTTCCTGAAAGAAATCTTCAGATTGCATGGCCTACCCCGAAGAATAGTAAGTGATCGAGATCCCGAATTCACGTCAAGATTCTGGACTGCATTTTTTAGTAGGAACTTTCTTGGATCTCAGCACAGCTTACCACCCTGAGACCGATGGTCAAACAGAAAGAGTAAACCATGTAATCGACGATATACTTCGGTCATTCTGTGGAACAAGGAACCCAAAAAGTGGCTAAGCTATCTGTACCTAGTCGAGTTCGTCTACAATGCTTCTTATCACAGAATTATTGGGATGATCCCTTTCAAAGCTCTGTATGGACAAGATTACTTAACTCCATTAACTTGGTCCGACCCATTGATTAGGGTCGAGATATCGAGACAGATGCTTGATGACATGGAGCAGCAGATGCAGTCAATTCGCAAAGATATAAAAGCTGCCCAGGATAGATAGAAGCAGTATGCAGATAAGAAGAGGACAGACAGAAAATTCGCAAAGATATAAAAGCTGCCCAGGATAGAAGCAGATAAGAAGAGGACAGAAAGAAAATTCGAAGAAGCAGATACGGTCTTCATTCGAGTACGGCCCAAAAGAAGTTCTCTATCTCTTGGGAAGTACAAGAAGTTATCCCCCAGATATTGTGGGCCATATCTAATTACAAAGAAACTAGGTGACCTAGCCTACGAGCTTCTTCTGCCTCCTCATCTCAAAGTACATAATGTATTTCATGTCAGCCTTCTTAAAAAGTATGTACCAAGCCCGAATCATGTGCTTGATGATGAAATCTTAACCTCTTCAACCCAAGGGCAGATAGAACTCCAACCTGAAGAAATCCTTGATGTTCGAGAAAAGATTCTTCGGAGAATTATTAAGTTCTATCCTTTTGAAGATGCCACCTGGGAGAAAGAAGCCGAGTTGTTTGCAGGATTACCTCCAGTTTGCGAGATGAGGACATCTCGCGTTTTTCAAGTGGGAGAGAATGTAAGATTCCTCCCCAGCCTCTCAAGATGTCCAGCATCTTCCCCTGTAATCAAATCCTTCTTCAGAAATATAAAAGATCTTGTTTTTACCTATTTTGGCTTAGAGAGAGAATATATTCTAGAGAGAGATTATTCAGATTTTGAATATTTTTGGATGAAAAAATATCTTTCTTATTAAAATAAGTTTCCCCGAAACAGAAGTTCAAAAAGATTTCTAAAAGGTGCATTAGAAATCAAGTACAATCTGTTCAAGAGGCCTTATATCTCTTCTTATTAAAATAAGTTTCCTTGAAACAGAAGTTCAAAAAGATTCCCAAAGGTGCATTAGAAATCAAGTATCATCTGTTCAAGAGGCCTTATATCCTAGGGGTCCAGATTTTTTGAAAACTTTAAATTAAGATTTTGAGAGACATCAGATTCATCCAACTGTGTGGAGAAGGTAAATAGAAGAAATAAAAAAAACCCCCCCAAAAATGAGTAAATACTCACATAAGATGAAGAGTGGGCTAAGGACCAAAGGAAATACTAAAAAATGGATTTTTGACACCTCACAATGGGGATTCCCCCCTCATGAAGGAGACGCCTATTTCACATGTGTGGTGGAGTTTTAAATTATCAAAATTTGAGATTTTTCATTTCTCCTCTCTCCTAATTTAAGTCTGGTTCCAAAAAGTAAGCTAAACTGACCTAAAAATGGTCAAAATTTGACCAAACTGTTTTGGAAAATTCTAGAATCAGTTTGCTTGGTTAGAAGCTCACTTTTTTCTTTAAATAGAAGCCTCTCCCTTTGTTAAAGCTTAATAGTGTTTTATGCACTGTTACTCTACTCCTCCCAAGAGCCAAGAACTGTGAATTTCTTAATAATTCCCTAGTTTTTGACCATTCCCTCTTCTAAAGATTTAGTGGCCACTCTTGTTGCAAACAAGAGTAGATCCCTCAAATCATCAAGCCAAAGGAAAGCTCCCATAATTCATGTAAGTTAGGAATCTTATATTTTTTTATTCTTTTAATGGTTTTCTAATTTTTGTTTTGTTTGAAATGATAAATTGATGCTATGCCTTGTCGGAAAGGCTTTCCCCTTCTCTCATTCTTAAAATCAGCCCTTCTTTATCCTAGTTAAGTGATCTAATTGTTGGAATTAAACTTTTCATATTGTTTCTCTTTTAAAAGTGAAATTTAATTTAGTTTAGAGTGCTTAAAACCATTTGGGGATAATTTCTAAAGTAATTTAGGATAGAAAAATTAAAAAATGGTCAGCCGTAAACAGGAGTTATGGCGAAATTTTTTAAAATTTTGTGAAATAAGTTTTATCTTTTATCATTCAAAAAGAGTAATCTCCACCATTTGTGTATTCTAAAAGTGTCATTTTCATTCTATGCATAGTAGAAATATATTTATTCTAAAAGTGTTATTTTCATTAGATATAAATTCTATGCATATAGAAAGATGCATATGGGTTATTTTTTTATTATAAAAGAGTGATTTTCATTAGATATAAGTTCTAAGCATAGAAAGATGCCTATTGGTTAATTGTTTTTATTATAAAGACTCCGAAAAAGTCGTCGTCATTGCCAACAAATATTTCATTTACATGAGTAAGAAATTGGCGTATTTTCACTGGTTGCTTCCGTTTTTGTATCTTAGTTATTTCATATGTCTTGTATAGTTTTCTGCTAATTAGTATTAAAAGGCATAAACAAGTCATGTTCATAGTTGGTCGGCTTTACAAGTCTTGAGGGATCTTCCGCAATCACTAATTACTATTTTGATTAAAATATACACAGGTTGGTTCACACTTTATGGTATCACAGAAAAGGCTTAAGATTAATTCAACAGGTGGCCATTATCTTCACTCCCATGGCTATGGAGTCTTCTCGGTGTGACAACAAACGACGGGCTAGCATTTTCATAAGGGAAGTTATACTGGTAGCTTTACGGCCAAGCACCAAACGACACTTGTTTTAGGATAGTCTAAGGTAAGCTATTATCTTGAACTTATTATCGCCACACCGAGGGGGCCTAGTCTAGGACTTAGCTCTATTTATTTGTTATTCCAAGCTTTTGGGATTACCTAATATTTGGCTTGAGCAATGCCCTTGCCACTTTCCAACGCTTGATTTATACAGTCTTCCAGGATCTTCTTTGATCCTATAGATATTCATAGATGAAGTATCTTCTTGATTTGTACAGTCTTCAAGGATATTCTTTAGATCCTATAGATATTCATAGATGAACTTTGTGTGCACTCAAACTTGAAGGAGTATGTTAAAAAGATTGTGGGAGGAGAGAGAGCTTGAGCTCTTGCAAGCACACACACACTCACATAACAATTAATAACACACACATACAGATGGAAGGCTAAAATCTTCTTCTTGCTCTCAAAACAGGAGGTCTACAAAAGATAAGTGAAAACCAACATAAGTACTAGAGTACTATGCATAAGTGGTCCATACTGTGAACATGCTAAGTCGGTGACCTAGCAAGATAAGTATGCCATAACTCGATTGGACTAGGTAGGTGTAGTCTAGCTGTAAAATCCTTGGCGAAGATCAGTCATGTCAGCGGCTACCACACACACCAGTGGTGTAAATGTGGAATGGTCACCCAAGCATGTCATAAGTGTCAGCTCCTGTTAAGCTTGACATCTCAACACTCCCCCTCAAACTCAACTCTATCTCTAAGACTCCAAGCATAGTGCGAAATATGCGAAGCTTTTCTACTCACAAGGCCTTTGTTGAAAATGTCAGCTACTTGTCCCTTTGTGCTCACGTACACGAGATCAACATCTCCTACCAAGATCTTCTCTCTAATGAAGTGATAATGGACCTCTGTATGTTTAGTCTGTGCAACACTAGGTTCCTGGCAGCCAATCATATGCTACTAAGGTTATCGCTTCTATAGATGTCAACCTACCTGTCCACATGTAGCCGCAAATCAAGTAGCTTATGTAACCAAGCTATCTCACATACTACCATCCCAACACCCCTATACTCTTATCTCTATACTCGACAAGACAACTGTGTTGCTTCTTGCTCCTCCATGTGATAACACTGCTCCCAGAGGAAAACATAAACATGCTAGTAGATCTTATATCCAAGATGCTACCAACCCAAGTTGCATTAGTGTATCCATACACCTACAATTGTAATACCAGCCTCATAGAAGAGGCCATAATCCACTATGGACCTCATGTAGCGTAGTGTGCACCTTACACTATCCAAATGCGGTTTTTGAGGAACATGCATAAACTGGCTCTCCAACCCAGCTGTGTAGTTTATGTATGGCATGGTGATCGTCATGTAGATCAAGCTGCCTACTATCTTCATATACATACTGGCATTCTCCAAAATCTCACCTACGTTTGCACTTAGCTTGCCATTTTGAGCAATCGGCATAGAAATGGGCTTTCAAACCAGCCATTCATATTTGAATAACATGTCTAAGGCATACTATCTCTATGACAACCATATGCCCTACCTCAATGCCAAGAAAGTATCTTAGCTCATCCAAATCCTTCATGTCAAACTTCTTCTTGAGAAGATCCTTTATATTCTCAACTTTTTCTTCATTTTCAACCCAAACCATTAGGAACTCAATGGAGTCTTCTTGGGCCCTTTAATTTGCCATGAGGTTATGGAAACGTTTAACTTTTTGACAAATAGGAGCCCGCCATGTAAGCAAAAACCATTGGTTTGTAAGAGAGGTGTAAGAGTGGTCAAAGGGTGCACTTTTTCCCCCAAAAAGGGGGGGGGGGGCAATTTTACAATTTTCGGACCTCCATAACTTCTACATACAAGCTCCGATCTGAGCGGAGATTACAGATCCGTGATCTACGCATCAAGAGCTTTCCATAGATATGTTACATGATATGGTTTTATCCGCTAGATTTTAAATTCCATTTTCCCTCCCAAATTCAAATTCAAATAAAGTAGCCGTTTTGAAGCTTCAAATTAGAAAACGTTTCTTCTTAAGAGAAAAGGTTTGACTCCCTTAAACTGCCAAATAAAAGGGCCCAAGAAGACTCCATTGAGTTCCTAATGAATCAAGTCATCCACATAGATGGTGATGACCACAATCTCCTTATTACTCTTTTGCACATAGAGTGAATGATCAGCATCGATCATATGAAAGCCAATGGTGATAAGATATTGTGCAATCTTATCATGCCATGCTCTCGGTGCTTGTTTCAAGCCATACAAGGCTTTACGTAGCGTGCACACATAATCTGGGTGACTTAAATTCTCATAACCAGGTAGCTGGTCCAAATATACTTATTCTTGCAACTCCCCATGCAAGAACGCATTCTCTACATCCATTTGATGCAAAACCCAACCTTTTGATGTAGCCACTGCAATAGCAGCTCTCACAGATTTGCCATCTTGGCAATGGGACTGAATGTCTAATTAATGCCGTAGGTCTAAGCATACCTTTGGCAACCAATCTCGCCTTGTACCTGCTAATGCTTTCATGTAAGTTGTGCTTTACTTTGTAGACCCACTTCCATCCAATAGCCATTCTACCCTCAGGCAAAGGCACCAATTCCCACATCTTATTAGCATCCTCAAAACATGTGGGTTCAACCTTGTGCATAACCTTTGCCATGTATGTATAATGGTGAGATACATAACCATCATACGTCAATCTTTGAACAAGGTTTTTGCCTACCCACCCTGTGTGGCCTTGGATCTCTCCTTGGTGTCCCCTGCTGAAATATTAGGCATACCAAGAGACTCATCAACCTTCTCTTTACCTTCATGTGATGCACTTGCTGAACTTGCAGGGCTGATTTTTTGACGCAACCTACTACTCCATGGTCTATAACCAGACTCATTTCTAGAGGACTCTCTCGGTCTACTCAATGATTGTGATTGCTGACTTGAATTCTATGCAACCACCTGCTCCTGTGCATTAGTCCCAATCGAGTCTTGGTACATCAGCATACCAACTGCTCATCTTGTCAAAGATAACATCCCTCCTCACCCTCATCTCACATGTGACATGGTTATACTAGCTATACCCCTTTTGCTGGTCAAGGAAGTAACCAATGAACACATATTTTTAAGCCTTTGGATCCAACTTACTGCCTAGCTCATCAAGTGTGTGTATATATCCAATGCATCTAAACATTTTAAGTGTGACAAATTTGGTTTTCTGCCAGTATACCTCTCCTTTGGAGTCACACCATGCACTATCGCCACACTGTCACTGCCGCTATGGAGTCCTGTTCATAATTTAACCTACAATCATGCAACTGCTTCAGCCCAATAATGGTGAGACATGCTCTTCTCAGCCATCAATGTACGAGCAACCTCTACAATGTGCCTATTTTTCCTCTCAGCAAAACACCATTTTGCTACAAAGTGTACTTGCATGTGAATTGCCTCCAAATTCCATGCTTTCTCAAGTACTCACTAAACTCATTGTTGGAAAAGTACTCTTTCCCTACATCTGACCTTAGGCACTTAATCTGTTTGCTTTTCAGCCAATATTCTGAAATTCTAAAAAGTGAGCGAACTTCACACTTTTCTCTTTTATGAAATAGACCCACACCTTCCTTGTGTGGTCATCAACGAAAGATATGTTAAACAATACCCTTGATCTTTAACGCATACTCATTGATCTTTACGCATACTCATTGATGGACATGTTCTTCTTCTCAGCTGTATGTAGCTCCTATTTTGGCTACAACTTCCTTACCTTTGTGTTTATCTGGAACATCTTCACCAAGTTTTTCCATAGAACTGCTAAAGTGTTGGCATGATGTATATGCCCTATCATAGTGTTTATCACACTAGTTTTTAAAGACAACACATAACTTTTCTTGTAACCTAGTTCCAATCTTTGAACGTCGTTGGAGTGAGTAGCATTCTCTTTTTAGGAAATTCCGAAGGCTCCTCATTGTCTGCTTCAACATAGTCCCGAAATCCTTTTCCCATCAGGAAATTGGTCATTCTGAACTTCCGCTCATGGAAGTTGTTTTTGTCAGGCTTCTCATTAACAATTTGGTTGATCTTGTCAATAGACATCTATGCTTACAACAACCACAAATCCGCAAACAAATAATTTATGTATATGCAATCTATAAACAGATAATTTATGTATACAATTTACAAATAGATAATTTATGTATACAATTTGCAAACAGATAATTTCTATATGCGATTTATAACATAAAAGTATTTGTTGTAACATAGTAGTACTTCTGCACAATCTGTATGTCACAACACATGACTACAGTACACGTATATACACCCACAATTAGCAATACATGTGCAATCACCCAAAATGCACTGTTGCATCGTTTGCATACCCAAAATGCATTTTGCTACACTATAATAACTAGAGTTCGGATAGAGACAATTCTAAACCATAACTTCCCAGAGAAGTGCCTGCGAAAACACCTTACAGTGGCCAAATGGAGGCCGAAACGCGCCCAAAATGCAAATCTAGCCGCAATTGTTTTTAGTACAAGCATTATGCACAAAGTAGGTACCTCCACACCTATGAAGACAGCTCCTCAACAATCAGAGACATGTAGATCCCACCAAAGCTACCCAAGGAGTGTTGCACCAAAATAAGAACACCAAAATAAGAAGGGGAAGAGATAATGATGCTCTTACCCGTGTGTACCACTTCCTTTGCCTGAGTAGCTACCTTTGCTTGTTGCTTAGCTCCATAGCCTGAACCAAGACTTGATACCATGAAAAGATTAGGGGAGGAGAGATCTTGAGTTCTTGCAAGCACACACACACTCACACAACAAACGAATAAGACACACACAGAGATGGAAGGCTAAAATCTTTTTCTTCTTGTTGCTCTCAAAAGAGCTCTACAAAAGATAAGTGAAAACCAACATAAGAACTAGAGTACAAGGTGAGCTGGCAAGATAAGTATGTCATACCTCAGTTTGGGACTAGGCATGTGTTGTCCAGGTGTAGAATCACTGGTGAAGATTCGTCATGTTAGTTATACAAGCGGTCCATAATGTGAACATGCTGTTAGCACATTCATCCCCAGATTCTGGTCATCATTGGAGTCCCCTTTTGGTCCCTTTTCATGGCCCTTGGTTGTGGGTTGTCCACCTTATTTTTGTATATTTTTTTGGCATTTTTCCCAAGTCAAGTACTTCATGCCCAGTCGGCTAGCTTTCTCATGTCCAGTCGACCAGTTCCAGGTGTCCAGTCGGCCAGCCCTACTTACCTATAAATAGGTGTGCTTACCTCCCTCTTTTCCCATAGTCTAGTCTTCCTTTTACTTCCCTCACTTATGAGACTTGTTATGTCTCTTGCTTGAGACTGTTTCACTCCAGTATATTCAACATAGTTGCTTCATCTCTCTCTCTCTCTCTCTCTCTCTCTCTCTCTCTCTCGCACTCTCTTTTAGCACACTCTAGTGCTTGTATGCTTTCGCTCTGTGCGCTCTTTCATGGTTCATCACTCCCGATTCAATGTTAATCTATTGCCCTAGTCAGCGTTAACTTTTCTACCCCAGATCTACCTCAGTTTTCAGCACCTTCACATCTGTGTTTTCTTCTCAGATCTACTTCTAGTCGGCTGTCTTCTTTCGGCACCTCTCCATTGTAGATTCAGGTCTTCCTTCATCGGTTGAATCTTTGAGAAGCCCCTTCTCACATGTCAATTGCTCCTTTTCAGGGTTGTAGCATCTGTTTTGCTGCGTTTTCTTCCCTGTATGTGGTTCTTGTTGCAGTTGTTGGTGTTTGAGTTGAGGATTGGTGGCTTCTGGTACCTATGGTGGACACTCCTTCTGAGATTGTGCATTTTTTCTTCTGAGATTGATCCCAAGCTCTTGTGATGGTGGCTGCCCCGACTACACTTCATATGTTCTCTGAGTCAGCAAAGTTGGATGACTCCAACTACACTTTGTGGAAGGTGAAGGTGAAATCAACCTTGCGTGGCATGGATCTCTGGGATTGGCTTGTTACACCTGCCAATTCCACCCCTCCCACCCTTGCTTGTGGTGGTGTGACTCAGGCACAGATTGATATCTGGCAGGCAAATGATCATCGTGTTTTCTCTTTTTTGATGTTGAATTGTCAAGATTCTGTTCTCTCTCATGTGCGTACAGCAGACGCTGCACATGAAGTTTGGAAGGCATTTGTAGATCTTTACGAGATTAAGTCTCCGGGATGAATTTTGGCTTTGGAAAAGCATCTTATGAACTTGTCAGTTTCTGCCTTTCCATCTTTATCTTCTTTCATCTCTCGAAGATGAAAGATATATGTTGTTGATTTGGCAAGGATATCTCCACAGAGGATATGGCTATTCGACTTCTCTCCAAGCTTCTAGAGAGGTTTGATGCTTATTTTCAGTCTCTTGTTTCTTCTTCTCGTCCTGTTCCAATTACTTGGGAGGAAGTTCTCCTCTCCATATTATGCAGATTGAGTCTCGCTTTGAGGAGCGAACTAGCACCTTTGGTGGTTCTGTTGATGGAGCTTTGGCTACACGAGATAAAGGGAAGAATCAACAGAAGAAAGGGAAATGGGGTTCTGACAAGAACTCCAAGGATAACGACAAGGATAAAGACAAAGACAAAAATAAATTTTCTAAAAATAAGGACATTGAGTGTCATTATTACGGCAAGAAGGGTCATAAATCACCCCAATGTCACAAGAAGAAGCAGGTTGAAGAAGCAAAGAACTCTTCCTCTACAGAGGTGTCTCAGACCAAGAAGGATGATGGCATTATTCTATTAGCAATACTCGTCGTGTACTTGCTCTTGTGACTCTCAGTCGCTCTCGGTCGTGGATTGTGGATAGCGGTGCTACTGCTCACATGACACCCCATCGAGATTGGTTCGAGGACTTCACTACTAGGACATGCAAAATCAGTTTGGGTGATTCTTTTTCTGTGCCAGTGCATGGACATGGTACCATCCCCATCTTCCACTCCTCTGAGGACAAGAGGTACTTCTCTGATGTTCTGTATATTCCAGATTTGGCAGTTAACCTTTTGTCAGTGAGTGCTCTTACAGCTCACGGTGCGGAGATGATCTTCTCTCGTTTATGAGATTACCATTCGTGAGATAAGGAGACTGGTAGCATCTTGGCTCAGGGAGTCCAAGATAGTGGTTTGTACAAGTTGACCACTTTGCTTTCTTCTGGTTCTTCTTCAGCTCTTTGGCATGCTTGGTTTGGCCGTTTGAGCTATCAGCTTCTACAACAAGCTTCGAAGGATGGGTTGGTTGAGGGTTTACCAACCGTCAAGGCTCCATCTTTTATTTGTTCCTCTTGTTTACAAGGGAAGCAACACCAAGCCACCTTTTCAAAGGAGGTGACACATAGATCTTTGACATCACTTGCTCTTGTTTATGCAGACTTATGTGGTCCTATAAGTATCGCGTCTTTGAGTAAGGCCTTGTATATGCTCGTGTGATGGTGGATGACCTCCAGAGGTCAAGGCTCTCAAGACTGACAGAGGGGGTGAGTTTACATCCCAAAAGTTTCAGCAATATTGCAAAGCTCATGGCATTCGGAGACAGCTCACTACAACATATAGTCCATCACATAATGGATTTGCAGAGAGGAAGAATAGGACCATTATGGAGATAGCTCGTGCTATGCTTGAGCATTCATCATTACCTCAACATTTCTGGGCTAAGGCAGCTTCTACTACTGTCTACATTCAGAACAAGTCTCCTACTACTACTGCTCTTCCACACAAAACTCCATTTGAGGCTTTCCATGGTGAGAATCCCTCTGTTGTTCATTTTTGGGTATTTGGTTGTTCTCGCGTCGTATGCATGTGTGCCTAAGGAGCATCGCTCCAAGTTGGACTCGAAGTCTTAGTGCATGACTTTTCTCGGATACAGTACTATGTCCAAGGCATATCATCTATAGGATCAGCAGGCTAGCAAAGTTGTTGTGAGCTGTTATGTGGTGTTGTTCGACGAGACTCCTACATCTTCAAAGGAGGGTGCTTCTTCTTCCAGGCCTCCTCCTTCTCCTCCCTCTACTTCTGTTACACCTCCAGCTATGGATTCTCAGTCAGATGATGATGACTCTACTCCTCCTCTAGCGAGTTTGGGTAGATCTGTGCCTAGATGGTATTTTCAGAGGTTCGTGATTCTGGGTTACGTGAGCTTCCTTCTTGTGGTCCTCTGCCTAGTTCTCTTAGGTGATCTAGAGTTTCAAGGAAACAAATTCATGAGAGCAACATGTTTGTTACCTATGCTCTTATGTCCTCTATTATTAATGGTCCTTCTAATCCCACTTCTATGGACGAGGCTCTTTCACATGAGCCTTGGCGTCGTGCTATGCAGGCAAAGCTAGATGCTATTAAACAGAATGACACTTGGACTTTGGTGCCTAGGCCACTGCAGCGTAAGGTGAATGGTATGTGCTGGATCTTTAAATCAAAGTTCCGAGCTAATGGTAGCTTGGACAAGCACAAGGCAAGGTTGATTGCTAAGGGTTATGCTCAGCACCCCGACTTTGATGAGACCTTTGCTCCACACGGCCCGGATGACTACCATTCGCACTGTTCTTGCTCTTGCAGGACATCATAGTGGCTCGTATTCTAGATGGACATCAAGTCGGCTTTCTTGAATGGAGAAATCAGACAGGAGGTTTATGTTGATTAGCCCGTCGGGATTTGTTGTTCCAGGAAAATAGGATCAGGTGTATTGGTTGAAGAAAGCTTTATATGGTCTGAAGAGCAGGCTCTACGGGCTTGGTACCAGCGGATTGATGAGTTCTTTTAGAAGCTTGGCCTGTGCCATTCTCATGTAGATTTGAACCTTTATATTCTCCTTGAGAGGGGGTTGATTGTTATCATTGTGGTCTATGTTGATGACCTCATCTTTACAGGTTCTTATTCTATGAGGATCCATTCAGTCATGGATGCTTTTGGAGACACAGTTTGAGATGACGGATCTTGGCCTTCTTGCATTTTTTTCTTGGCTTTGAGATTTGGTAGACCCCTAAGGGCATTTTCTTCTCGCAGCAGCAGCAGTACACACACGGGAGATACTTGACAGATTTCAGATGTCTGGATGCAGATCAGTATCTTCTCCTATGGATACTAGTGAGAAGCTTTCTCTTCTTGATGCTTCTCCAAGGATTGATCAGGGGCAGTATCGGGTTCTCATCTCTTATTTGGTTTGGCTGGCCTACTCCAGATTGGACGTTTGTTTTGCAATCAGCTTATTGAGTTCTTTCACATCCAAACCCCATCAACAGCATTGGCAGTGTGCTTTCATAGTTCTTCTCGGTACTTGCATGGTACTCTGGACTTTGGCATCTTCTACTCTTTTTGGATGGTCTGATTTAGATTGGGTTAGAGATCCAGATACTCGGTGTTCGACCACCAGTTGTGTTTTTTCACTTGGGTTTGGAGCCATTTCATGGAGCAGTTAAAAGCATCCTATTGTGGTGCTTTCCTCTACACAGGCGGAGTATCATGCAGTTTGTTATGCTGCATGTGAGGCAATTTAGTTGCGGAGATTATTGGGGGAGCTTGGCTTTCCTCCTATCGGATCTACTCTTCTTTGGTGTGACAATTAGAGTTGCATCACCATGCCAAGAACCATGTGTTTCATGCTCGTAAAGTAAGGAACACATTGAGATTCAATATCACTATGTTTGTGAACGGGTTCTTGCTGGAGATTTACGTTTGGAGTATTATCCTTTAGCAGAGAATGCAACAGATTTGTTCACCAAGCCATTTTCTTAGGCTTCCTTGGCTCCTCATCTTTGGCTTCTTGGAGTATGTTCAGAATCTGGTGTTGAGAGGGGGTGTTAGCATATTCATCCCTAGATTCTGCTCATCATTAGAGTCCCCTTTTGGCCCTTTTTCATGGCCCTTGGTTGTGGGATGGCCGCCCTATTTGTGTATTTTTTTTTTGGCATTTTTCCCATGTTGGGTACTTCATGCCTATTCGGCCAGCTTCCTCATGTCCAGTCGGCCAGCCCTACTTACCTATAAATAGGTGGGATTGCCTCCCTCTTTTCCCATAGTCTAGTCTTCCTTTTGCTTCCCTCACTTATGAGACTTGTTATGTCTCTTTCTTGGGACTATTTCACTTCAATATATTCAGCATAGTTGTTTCATATATATATATATATATATATATATATCTTACACTCTCTTTCAGCTACTAGCACACTCGTGCTTGTATGCTTCTGTGCACTCTTTCACATGCTAAGTAGGTGAGCTCGCAAGATAAGTATGACCTAACTCGGTTAGACTAGGTAGGTATAGTCCAACTGTAGAATCACTAGTGAAGATTTGTCATGTTAGCTACCAAACATGCAAAGGTGGAACGGTCACCCACCTAGGCACATCATGAGTGTCATCTTGTGGAGCTTGATATCTCAACACATGTTGCTCATCTTAGACATGCCTTTGAGAGACATAGACTCTATTACAGTTTATTGTACCCACTTAAACGCTAATTCTTGGTCAAAAATAGAGTCATCCTTTGACACATCATTTCCAAGAATGGTATCTCCACAGATGAAAATAAGATCCGTGTAATCTTGAAATTACTTCCACCCATCAACTGCAAGGGGGTTCAGAGATTTTGGAGATAGGTCGATAGGTATTACAGTATACAGATGCAAACTCTACTGCATCTCATTGAACCCACTCAAATGACAATTTTGGGTCATCCTTGGACACATCATTTCCAAGAATGGTACCTCCATAGATGAAAATAATATCTCTATAATTACCGCCACCCTCAACTACAAGGGGGTTCAAAGATTCATGGGACACATTGGGTATTACAGATATAGACTCTAGTGTATTTTATTGAACCCACACAAACACCAAATTTGGGTTAAACATAGAGTCATCCTTGGACACATCATTTCCACATATGAAAATAAGATTCTGTAACCTTGAAATTAGCACCACCCACCATCGACTATAAGCGAGTTCAAAAATTCATGGGACATGTCACGTATTTCATAATATTTATCTTCTTTTAGGCCATATAAGGCAAACCTTTATACAAGCTACTAATTGTGTCTTCTTTGAATGCACATACGAAGGCCAATGGGCATACAAAAAGCTAAATAAGGCATTAAAAAGCACATTTATTCTTTTGGAATTTGACTTTACCATCATAGTGTAAGAAAAGAATTACTCCATGCTGATCACATTTCCAAAATTCCAATGGAGAACCCGCTCTGTAGGAGTGGAAGATGATCTTCTCTAGATGCTGTACTCGAATGA
The DNA here is from genome assembly GCF_041138505.1 of Cibotium barometz. Lineage (NCBI taxonomy): Eukaryota > Viridiplantae > Streptophyta > Polypodiopsida > Cyatheales > Cibotiaceae > Cibotium > Cibotium barometz. The sequence goes on from NC_141055.1 coordinate 13,486,912, forward strand.
AATAAAGGCATCACTGACTCCTTATTTAATGTCTTTCTAATTGACTGACCCATCAAGAAGGATAGAAATGCCTCATCTAAAAGGCTCCTCCCCTTATCAATTAATAGAGGGAATGTTGTATAAGAAGGGCCAAGAAGACGACATTCATGAGAAAATGCATTCATGAAGATGACTTTGTAGCTCTTCTAAAGCAACCCAATTTTGGCATAAAGACGGACACTTTGCCATGACACAATAGCCCGCAAAGTTCTCCAAGTTGGACTATTATGGCCTTTATTATTTTGAGAGACAACTGAATTTGTCACACATTTTGCGAGGTGAATACCAAAGTTTCCATGCTCCAAGAGAAGGATCACATATCACTAACCTCGATAATCTCAGAGAGAACAACCATTTAAAAACGAGGCTTAGACTTTGTTGGTCCCATTACTGTAGTAGGTTGATACTAAGGGAACCTAAGCACAAAATATCATTGTTGCCCCACTAACTACTTCACCAAGTCGGTTGACGCAAATTTATTATACTCTACACCAACTATTTCACCAACAAGTGGGGCTGAGGCCAAAGCTACATCGAAAGCTGACATGACATCTACCACCAAGTTATATGAAAACAAGTTTACGCGTTTCCATTGCCAAATAGAAATAGTGGCAATCATATCACACATTTTATAAATGAGAGGTGGTGGAGTTCTTGCTTAAAGAATTTGTCATGGCGTGTGCTGAAAGTCGTCCACCTTGCTACCCCCATAAGAGAATGGCCAACCTGAGAGAAATAACAAAACATTATGTGTGCCATTCTCACCAAGATGATAGAGTCATCCATCAAAAGCGATTGGGAGCATATTTGCACTCTTCTCTATGGGCCTACCACACACCCATCTACAAGAAGGTGGCTATCAACATCACACCTTTATAGCTTGCATTAAGGCTTGTGATAGTCATGCCACTGGAGGAACACTTGTTTCTATGTCTCCAAGTTATAGCAAGACAACATTTTGAAGGAAACCCCCTCATAGAGAGGTTAGTTGCCTCCTTAGAGCAAATGAGTGAGAAAAGATTATGTGGTGATGGTTGAAAAACTATAGTGTAAGAACTAGTTTAATGACCAACTTAAGAAACAATGTATGAAGGTAGGGGACATGGTTCTCATGTTCAATGTCAAGGAGACCAAATAGAAGCTCAAGTACTTAGGACAAGGTCCCAAGTCATAGATACTACTCCTCAAGGTATACTGAAGATAGAGACCCTAGATGGAGCTAAGATGGAAGGTTACTTCAACGATATGAAGTTGAAATGCTAACAAGTAATAGAAATTTCTCCTCAAGGTGTAGTAAAGATAGAGACCCTAGATGGAGTTAAGATTGAAGGTTACTTCTATGGCAGCAAACTAAAACACTATTATAGATCTCTCACACAGGATGCTCTATCAAATCCATAAAAAAATAAGGAGAAATGAGAGAAAGATAACGAAAGATGGAGGGCACACCTTTGCTGACAAAAAAAGAACCAAAGAGGCCACAAGTGTACATATCTCTATACACAAAGATGACCTTCACGTTGCCGACCCAATGGTGTAGCCGGCTTGTCTCAAACTAAACTTTTCCTAGAAAGACCACCTAGTTGTGTGGCTAGCCTTGCTTGAAACTAGGGCAATGTGGAGATGTGGACCTCATTAGGCCCACCCACCCCTCTGAGCACTATCCAAAGCTACCCTTAATGTGGTAACAATTGACAATCTATAATCGTTAATTATTGTAAAGCAAAAATTTACATTAGAACTAAACTTGCATCTTGCAAGTTTTATGTGACCCAAGTAAGAGAGCATCATCCTTGGAAGGGGATGGATTGTAGCCATTGTTGATGATTACATAATCAGTTAGTGAAGAAAAATTGCTACACTCGAGCTTCCCCACAGAGTGGTTATTGTTATACCATTGGCAGGGGCATCTCAAACCCTTCCACATCCCCAGCCTCATCATCCAAATATACGTCCTCATCTCAGGTTAACCCTAAAACTCAACATTTCTCTCAGTAGTATGGAGATCCAAAACCTTGCCGGTAGATACAAAGACTACCTCCCAAGCCCCAACCTTAACAACCTTTAGGTAGGTTCTCCAAGAAGGATTAGAAATCTAAGAGTACCGTGGCTAGCCATAGAATGTACGACCTTTAGGTAGGTTCTCCAAGAAGGATTAGATATCTAAGAGTACCGTGGCTAGCCATAGAATGTACGATGCCCAAGAAAAGATGTGTCATGCTACCATTTAGTGAGACTCCTACCCCATGAGCAAAACCATGCCAAATGGGAGAGCCTCAAGCAAAAGTGTTTTACCCATAACCTAAGCCCCTGTGGATCTCTATCACTTTGAGTTTCCCCATTAATTTGCTAGAACCTCAAGGCTTCTACAAAGGAAAACACTTCCAAAACCTCGCCGTCTGTACCACAACCTTCTAAACTAAGCGGCCGACAGCCTAAACCTTAGTTGTATTCTAGTAGCCACCAGCATCACACTTGATTCTGACAAAGTTTCTAGAAGCATAAGGATTCTATAAAGGGAACCCCCATTTGGGTTCTAGAAGCATAAGGATTCTATAAAGGGAACCCCCCCATTTGGGTTCTGCGGTTAAAAGAATCCATACTATAAGTCTTCACGTGGCGACCACAATACCCAATTCCAAAGACCTAAAGCCATGCCTCCGAAGACACCTCTAAGAATGGAGGGAGAAATGACTACCATCACAACTCAAGAGACATCACCACCTCTGCGATGAGGTTAGAAGACCCTATGGACACTAAGCAGCAAGAGGCAACACCATGTCTAGGTGTGGCACCACCCCTACCTATCTCGACTTTCATTGATCTAACCATGGTGCCAAAACCTCAAGAGAGACACAAACTTTTGTGGCATAACCAAGCAACTCTAAGGCTCAAATAGGACACCATAGTCCCACACAACGCCCATGTGTGCCATGTCATAACACTAACTTGTGAATTGGAAGGCCAAAGCTCCAATCAACTAGCACACTGATGGTGAGATGGCAATAAATATTTTGTCGTGGATGGGCAAGAAACTTTATGCCCTTGCTCACAAGGGAAGCCGAAAGATTCAAACCTCATTTATACATATGTAATGACCTCCTATCAATTGTAGAGACACATATACTTAGGAATGTATTAGTAACCCCCCATCTCGGAGCCTCAAACCTCATTAATACATATGTAACAACCTCTTATCATTTGTATAGACACATATACTTGGGAACATATTATATTAACTTACCCCTCCCATGTAATTTTGTCTTTCTATGTCCTTTACACACAAAACACCAATATATACATAAATCACATACACGCACGCACGCACACATGTACATACACCCCTAAAAATCCAACTCCCTCTATTTTTAAACCCACCTAACATTTATCCTCTCCAATCTCCCCATTTTTGAAAACCAACACCACACCCCCTCCCATTCCTCCTTACACCCATCATTTTCTAGTTAAGCCTTTTTATTTTCTTTTCACACACACACACACACACTCTCTCTCTCTCTCTCTTTCACTCTTTCTAGCACACACACACACACACACACTCACTCATACACACCCACACACACACACACCCACCCACACACACACACACACACACACACACACTCACTCACACTCACACACACTCACACTCTCTCTTTTTAGCACACACACACTCACTCGTACACACCCACACACATACACACTCTCCCACCCTTTCAAAAATAAATAAATATCCTCATCTTTTCTATTTTTAACCTCCAACCACAAACAAATTACTCCATAACCTTACACAAGGAACATGTCTATACTAATGCGGATCCCATTGATCAAGTTACAAAGCTGATTAGACAACCACAACCAAGTACACCATAATTTTTCATAATTTACAAGCACCCTTACCATTGACATCTAGGTACATTCGTTGTGGGGGGCATGGTGGGTGAAAGCCATGATATGACCCATCTCTTAGATTCAACATGAACAATCATAAAAGATTATCCTTATGCTGTCATGACCACTCTATTGGGCACCCACACCTTCTAACAATCTCCTCATGGGTAAACCTTACAATCTTCTCTCAACCAAAAGTGAATAATTGTCAAAGAAAGCAAAAAAATAATCAAAGAAAGTAGAGATTTGGAGTTTCACATGGATTTCTAGAAAATAAACCTCCCCCAATATTTATCTCCTCACAGATGATGAGACGAGCAATTAGTTTTTGAAAATCAGGAAAGTTTTCTCAAACTCCAATGGAGTTCAAAAAGTGGTTGTATTCCTTGCCAAGACCATTCAAGGTCACTAAAACCATATCATCATCATCTATTAGTGAATAAAAGCAAGGGCATATGCAATCCCTTTAAACCTTCACCTAGTAATCAATATACTCAATTTTCCTTTGGTCACATTATGTAGCTTCTGCTTTAGTTACATCTTCCAAGCTTGGGTGTTTGTGCTATACATTTTCAAGAGATGGTCACATATATGATAGTCTACAACATTAGAAGATGGTGATGTCAACATCCAATCCAGACAAGGGGGTGCCTATTACAAAATAGAGACAAATGATGATAATCCGAGGCTAGAGGATTTGGAGTGTAGCCACATACTGCCAGAAAGAGTTCTTAACCATACCAGAGTACATGGCTAGGTATACACATATGTGCCTTTGTAATTATGAGTGGACCCAACCTACATGTGCCAATATGAGTGGACACAACCTTTGTAATTATGAGTGGACCCAACCTACATGTGCCAATACAAAGAAGGTTCTCCAATGGCATTTGCAAAAGAGAAGAGGAGGGATTCTCAAATTTTTTATAATTCCAATCTTTAAGCCAATAACCTTGAATTCAATAGGCTCATAAAGGCAACAGTGTTTGTTATGAATAAGAGCTTGGTGCAAAATACCCGAATCTAACAATTGTACAACATGCAAATTCATGAAGCTGATTGTGGTATTCTCAACCAAAGAAAATAAAGCATGTAGAAATATGATCCAACATTTTTTGTAGCATGCATATTGTTAAACCCCCTCATTGGGGGACACCTCTCCAATGTAGATGCCATAACCGTCACTTCATTTGGTCGTTGAAATTAAAAATGCTAATATTGTATATTTTACATGTGTGATTGCCACTTGTCCATGAAAGGCACCACAAGATTAATTATGGAGATTGCATGCTTAGATTAAGTATTTGCACAAGCCTAGGCGGCCTTGGAAAGCCATGAGAGTAATTATGGAGATTGCATGCTTAGATTAAGTGTTTGCACAAGCCTAGGTGGCCTTGGAAAGCCATGGAACCATATTTTAAGTATGGCTGGCCAAGGTGTGAAGGCTGGGGGGAGCTAAGATAAGGGTCGATTTGTATTCTCACCATTCATTATTTTATGCAACTAATAGAGTGCTCTTCTTCTCTACTCTCTTGCTCTCTTGTGTGTTCGCTGCCCAGATAGCTAAGCTAGCTCATAAATTCATTGGAGATGGTGATCCTAGGAGACATTTGGAAGTATTTGATCAAGTGTGTGAGGCCCAAGGAGAACAAAATGAAGTTTCCAAGACCAATTCCTTTAGTCTAACATTAGACGGTAAGGCTAGGGTTTGGTATAGAGCTCTCAAGGTCGAGGAACACTTGAACTCCACCGCTCTTAGGAGATTGTTCTTGAAGCAATTTGTACGTGAACAAGTCTTATGGGGTGTAGCTTCATAGCTACACAAAGTTGAGAGGGAGGGAAGAAGAGAAGGAGAAGAGGAGTCGGTTAGATATTTCATTAGCCATCTCAAGCATTTGAACTCGTTACCTTCCACATGAATGCTATTCAAATAGTCAATTGCTCGATACCTTCCACATGAATGCTATTCAAATAGTCAATTGCTCGATAGATTCATCCATGGGCTTAACCATGAAGCGACATAAGAGGGATCACTACCTTCCACATGAATGCTATTCAAATAGTCAATTGCTCGATAGATTCATCCATGGGCTTAACCATGAAGCGACATAAGAGGGATCACTACATGGGATGAAGTCACAACAAAATGCCATCCAACTACAAAATATCATGCTCAAAGGAGCTAAAGCATTAGATTCCAAATCTATTGGTTTTGGAGTCACGAGACATAGCACTTCCATAGTTAAACCCCTTGCTAAAGGTAACACTTTAGCGGACATGAATTTCATAGATTTCATGAGAGCACTCCAAGAGGGAATGAAGTTTGATAGAGCCCCTGAAAACACACATATATATCCAAGGAGAGAGCTTCAATGGTGCTTAATCTACCGACAAGGCCATTTAACCAGTGAGTGTCCAGTCCTAAGGGCATGCTATAATGGTAATTTTACTTTTTGTGGATGTTATGGTCATGAGGCTTCACAGTGCCCCACGCATTTGCAAATCCTTGCTAATGCTTCTAGGCCTCAATAGTTGGCTTTACCGGCCCTATCACAGCCACAAGCTAACACCTTCTGTAAACACAAATTTGAATTCTAATGAAGAAATTCCTTGTTCTAGACAGTGCTCAAGAAGAGTTTCTTTCATGTGGTCGAACAAGAGCCATAACAGCTTAATGGCAACGTAGCAGTCGATGAGAGAGATCGGGAGCAACGATGCCCTGGAATGGCAAGAGGTGAGAGAAAGGAGCAGCTTCTTTCAAGGCTAGTGATTCGAGAGACATGTATATATTTTTTTGTGCTAGAAATTGTTTGAGGAGCTTAGGATTTCAAAAAATGCAACTAGAGCGTAGCAATTTTTTAAGTTTAGGGAGAGATCCACAAAATGTGTTCTTAAGGTCTTGTGTGCGACGCTCCACCTTGTCAACTAAATATGTGGTCTCAGATGTTGTAGTTTTCACAGCAAGCTTATTAAATGTATTTGGTATAAGAAAAATGTGTTCTTAAGGTCTTGTGTGTGACACTCCACCTTGTCAACTACTAAATATGCGGTCTTAGATGTTGCAGTTTTGCAAAGCAAGTTTATTAAAGGTATTTGGTATAAACAATTTAATAATTAAAAAAAATTAGCAAATGTGGCCCAAGAAAGTTTTTATTTAACATTTAGCACACATGAAACCTCCCAATAGTGTTTCCTAAAGCAATGTTTGGGAAACTTTATCACCTTCAACGGAGAAGTACTACTTGACTCAAACTTCACACATTTGCCCGATAATTTTAATAAAAGAGAGGTGTAAATTTATACGTGGAGTCACAAAAAGAAAGTATAAACCCCACTCTCTCACTTACCTCTTTCTTAAAAATATGGAGACAAGATTTATCTCACATCAAAATTCCCCAGAAGAGCAAGATGGGTGTTTGTCAAATATGTGCAAAGTTGAAAGCAAAGCAAGACACAGCAAAGACTACAGAAGAAAAATGTAAGTTTGAAGTTCTAGATCTTTTAAAATGGCTGTGTTGGTTATTTTGAATTAATTTTTTATATTGGAAAAATATTGACACTCTTGAATCTCTTTTGCAGTTCCCATTCTACAGACCTTGAGGATTCATAGGGAGCAAGAGAGTCGGAGCACCAAAAATTAGCAAAACACACGATAATGTGTTTAGAGAAGAAGGAGAAATATTTAGGCCTAGTCATTGATGGCATGGATCAAAAGAAAACCATGTCGCCTCATTTTATGGGTCCTCCTAAGAATCTCAAGGAGGAAAATTTTACTCCATGTTGTAGGAGCCTTAGTTTTCAATGGTGTCATATCATCAAGGATCTTTGTTAATTTTCCTAACATTCATAACGATCTCACCATCATTAAAAACATCATCGGAGAATGGCAAGGCGAACTACCACCTATTCTCTACTTACAACTAGATAACACTAGCAAAGAAAACAAAAACCAAGTTCTCCTTGCATACTTGAATATGCTGGTATAGAAGAAGATATTCAAGAAAGTCAAGATTGGGTCTTTGTTGGTGGGACACCACACATGACCAGATGTCTAGTAGGTTCTCGCTCAAATTGTCAAAGAAAAGTGCATTTGACCTTCCACAGATCTGCACCTTGTTAGAGGATGCATATGTTCCCAAGCCCTCCATAAAAATCATATAATTTTAGATGCTTTGCAACCAGCAAGGCCACTAACATGTCATCATTTGCACAGCTCAATGATCATAGTTTTTAGCATTAATTTAGAATCGAGCAAGGGGAGGACCATACTCTCATGTGGTCCAAAAAATACTCAAACTCTGAATATTGGTGGTTGCCAACAGTGGAGGGTTTGAAGTTCTTACTATTTATTCCTTGTCGTGAAATTAAACGAGCCAAGTACATACTACTCTCTACAATGAGCAAGACACAAGAAGCTGAGAAAGAAAATCACTCTGTTGATTTTTTGCAATGCTTGAATGAGATCAAGGAGACAATACATGTTGCACGTGTATTTTCCAAAGAGCTCTCTAGCATGGTGGGTGAATTTTTTTTCAAAGCAGGAGAAGCTGGTTGAAGAGTTCAGGGATGACACATTTCAGCTACAACATGCATTTGTGTGGCACAAGAGTGGCCTTAGTGAATGGAGTGGCAATGTTGTAGCTACTGGTGTGAGCGATGTGCCAATTTCAGCAGAGTTATTATCTCTTGTTCATGGAGAGACAAGGGAGATGTATGTTGGTCCCGGGAAGAACACAAAGTGTCGACAACAAGAGAAAGAAACGTGGGAAGAAAAATGTAAATGAGCTAAGTGGGGGAACAATGATCGCGGTTCTTGCTACCGACACGATGAATGTGAGATCCCAACTGCCCCCTCTGCGCACCGGATTCCCGGATGGTAGCAGCGGAAGTAGCTTCCTCTTACGCGGGGCAGGGTTTCTCACTCTCGGGGCAGGGTTTCTCACTCTCGGGGCCTCGCCCTCGAATGTCCGGGCACGAGACTAAGCTGGTGGTCATTCCGAAAACCAAAACCAGGAAATTTTTCCATGCCCGAAAAACGGGGATGATTCCACCATTTATTTTCTTAACAAATTTTTCTAACGAGGTCAAGATACTGAACTAACCTTCATCTAATTAAACCAGATAGAAGGAAAACTATTACAGACTTATCTTGAAAGAATCAACGCTTTTTTCCTAATTGAATCAGACACAGCCGTTGATCTATTCATTTGAGAAGTCTTTAGGCTTTTATTTAACTACTCGAGTTCTAAGCGTATTCCTATTAATCAATTTTATTATTAAAACTCTACTGATTCCAGCCTAACCCCATCCGATGGGTTCTAGCCAACCACTGGAATTAGTAGAACCAGACAAGTACTCACCCACCCATAATTGAATGCCTTTCTTAACTTTTGCTTTAGAATACAAATACGCACACACTCCTCTTTAATCTTTAATTTTTATTGATAAACAATTATTGGTTACAGATGTCATAACTCAAAATTTCCATTCAATCCTTGTTTCTCACAAAACAGTATCACTCTAGACTCTCCGTTGAGACCAGCAGGTTAGCAACAACGTGATCCAGTAACAGATTACAATAACTTTCTCATCATCATACATATATATATCTTCCACGACATATGCTTGGGTGTCCTATAAGCACCGCGAGCCCGTTCATCGCCTGGTCAGAACCCTCCAAGATCCTCCTTAGGTGTCCTGGCACTTCACTCAGGGAACCGCTTCGTCGGCCCTCGCCCATCATACCGAAAGCATACCATTTTTCACCATACCCAGGGTGGTCTCAAGATGACCTGGGCAGGTTTTTGCTGCGTGAGCCATCCTTTAAACACTCCCCGCCTCCTGTTGCAACCGAACTTCCCTTTAAAAAACACATATACCAAATGCTCCCTCCGACGTAAGACAGTCCTTTAAGAAAATAGGGTTTCTATGCAAGTTTTCAGTTTTGAATTTCTTTTGAATACAATGGGTATATCTTAAATCCGTATCCCAATACTTCTAGATCACAGGTCTAAAATTCCAACAAAATTTCGTGAATTCTGTAACCCTTGATCCGTAGATCAAAATCAAGGGTCTTAACTTGGTTTCAGATTCGGTAGGTGATTTGAGTGAATTTTTCTAAACTGGTCACATCGTCTTTTCTTGAAACTGACGAGGAAGTTATGTCTTGGTCATAGTCTCTGATTCAGGATTTGAGTCTGGAAAGGTTCTCCTGAACTATCTTTCTCGAAGGGTAATATTTCAATTACTACTTTACTTAATTTCATTCATTGAGTATTTTACTTAACTGAATTTAAAACTACTATGAGGAATAAATTAATCATTTATCTAAAATTTTGACTTCGATAGTTTTTTTGAATTTTCTCATTACTATCCTAGAGAATATGAAACATTAGAATTTTCTCTCACAGAGTATTTACTTATTCATTTACCAATATTCATGGGATTTAAACATAGGATTAAAGAGAACTCTTATTTTGATATAAAAATTCTGTATGCATCTATTTATGCATAAAATCTAACTTCTATGGAAATAACACTTTTATATAAAAGAAAATCCTTTTATGCATCTATTTATGTAAAAAAATCAATTTTGATGAAAGTAACACTTTTCTAATAAAAAAATTCTTTTATGCATCATTTTATGCATGAAAATCAATATTGATGATTTATAATAAAAAATTTATTTTATGCATCTATTTATACATAAAAATCAATTTTGATGAAAGCAACACTTTTATAATTAAAAAAATTCTTTTATGCATAAAAATCAATATTGGTGAAAGTAACACTTTTATAATAAAAAAATTCTTTTATGCATAAAAATCAATATTGATAAAAGTAACACTTTTGTAATAAAAAAAATTCTTTCATGCATAATTTTATGCATAAAAATCAATATTGGTGAAGTAACACTTTTATAATTAAAAAAATTCTTTTATGCATCATTTTATGCATAAAAATCAATATTGATTAAAGTAACACTTTTATAATAAAAAAATTTCTTTTATGCATCATTTTATGCATAAGAATCAATATTGATGAAAGTAACACTTTTATAATTTAAAATTTATTTCCAATATGCATCTTTCTATGCATAGAATTTATTTCTAATGAGAATCACACTTTTAAAAAAAATATCCAATATGCATCTTTCTATGCATAGAATGAAAATAACACTTTTAGAATACACAAATGGTGGGGATTACTTTTTTTGAATAATAAAAGATAAAACTTATTTCACAAAATTTAAGAAACTTTTGCCATAACCTCCTTTGTATAGCTGACCATTTTTCAATTTTTTCTATCCTCAATTACTTAAAAATTATCCCAAATGGTTTAAAGCATTCTAAACTAATCAAATTCCACTTTTAAAAGAGAAACAATATGAAAAATTTAATTCTAACAATTTGATTACTTATCTAGGATAAAGAAAGGCTGAATTTAAGAATGAAGAGAGGGGGAAAGCCTTTCCAACAAGGCATGATATCATTTTTTCATTTTAAAGAAAACAAAAAGTAGAAAACCATTAAAAGGAATAAAGAAAAAGTAGGATTTCTAGCTTACTTGAATTTCTGTGAGCTTTCCTTTGGTTTGATGGTTTGAGGGATCTACTCTTGTTTGCAACAAGAATGGCCACCAATTCTTTTGAAGAGGGAAAGGTCCAAAACTAATGAATTATCAATAAATTCACTGTTTTTGGCTCTGGGATGGAGTAGAGTAATAGTGCATAAAACACTATTAAGCTTCTACAAAGGGGGAGGCTTCTATTTATAGGAAAAAGTGAGCTTCTAACCAAGAAAATTGATTCTAGAGTTTTCCAGATCAGTTTGGTCAATTTTTGACTATTTTTGGATCAGTTTAGCTTACTTTTAGGAACTAGACTTGAATTAGGAGAGAGGAGAGATGAAATATCTCAATATTTGAGAATTTAAAACTCCACCACACATGTGAAATAGGCGCCTCCTTCATGAGGGAAAATTCCCACTCTTGAGGTGTCAAAATTTTATTTTTTTAGTATTTCCTTTGGTCCCCTTAGTCCACTCTTCATCTTATGTGAGTATTTACTCATTTTTAGGGAGATTTTATTTATTTCTTCAGTTTATCTCCTCCATACATTTGGATGAATCTGATTGGCCCCTCAGAACCTTAATTTAAAATTTTTAAAAAATCTGGACCCTTAGAATAAGGCCTTTTAAACAGATTATAATTTATTTCTAATGCACCTTCTGAAAATCTTTTTGAACTTCTGTTTCAGGGGAATTTATTTTAATAAGAAGAGATATTTTTCCATCCAAAAATATCTAAAATCTGAATAACCTCTCTCTAGAACATTTTCTCTCTGTAAGCCGAAAAAGGTAGAAACAAGACCTTTTATTATTCTGAAGAGCGAATTGATTACAAGGGAAGATACTGGACATCTTGAGGGACTGGGGAGGACGTGAGATGTCCTCATCTCGCAAACTAGGGGTAATCCCGCAGCAGTTCGGCTTCTTTCTCCCAGGTGGCATCTTAGGATCCGGTTGCCTTGCATAGGCCGCGTGCCTCATGATTCTGACAAAACGAGATTTTTGTCAACTTAACTTTGATAAACAGATTTATGATTATTTAATTTTTATGATTAATTTTTTAAACAAATAATTATTTCATCATACTTCATGAAACAAGATTTACTCTAATAATTTTATTAACCATATTCACAATCATGAAAACAATTTAGAAATTTTTTACAAAACATTATTTATTATCAAAAGTTTTCGATATATACATAGAGCATTCACGGCTCCCAAATCATTGCCTCAATCGTGTACGCATAAAGAAGCGAAATTACGAAGGAGACATACCATGGTACACATGATTCATTACAGAAAGAGGTGCTGTAATTCTACTTCTAGGGATAAAACGGCTAAGAAACCAAAAAACGCGGCATGAAATTTTGAAGTTCCTGGTGGGTGAATGATCAAAGAGTTGTACAAGCCCTAGCCTTATCAGAATCATGGCTAAGGAAATATTTTGCCTGAGCCTCTGACACTGAGAGGTACTGACATTAATACATCGTCCCCCAAAGAACCACATATATCGACGTCGCTCAATAGGATCAGGAAAGTAAAGACTCTCAAAATGACGTGCGAGTCTCACTCTGCTTACTCGGGTCGTAGAAGCAGAGTTGATGAGGTGTTCGAATGCAAAGGCTATCATATCCTGACTCTGGGAGAGTTCAGGAATGCCATATAGATTCAAGGTATCCATCTATAAATTTCCAATTCAATTTATGAGTTTTCAATTTTTGAAGTTCATTCAACATAATATTAACAAGTGAAAACATTATTTCTTAGATTTACTTTAAAATTTTAAGCAATTTTTGTTGCTGTTATGTAAATTTACAACAGCGCTCTGATACCAACTGTGAGATCCCAACTGTCCCCTGTGCGCACCGGATTCCCGGATGGTAGCAACAGCGGAAGTAGCTTCCTATTGCACGGGGCAGGGTTTCTCACTCGGGGCCTCGCCCTCGAATGTCCGGGCACGAGACTAAGCTGGTGGTCATTCCGAAAATCGAAACTGGGAAAATTTCCCATGCCCGAAAAACGGGGACGATTCCACCATTTATTTTCTTAACAAATTTTTCTAACGAGGTCAAGATACTAAACTAACCTTCATCTGATTAAACCAGATAGAAGGAAAACTATTACAGACTTATCTTGAAAGAATCAACACTTTTTTCCTAATTGAATCAAGCACAGCCGTTGATCTATGCATTTGAGAAGTCTTCAGGCTTTTATTTAACTACTCGAGTTCTAAGCGTATTCCTATTAATCAATTTTATTATTAAAACTCCACTGATTCAGCCTAGCCCCATCCGGCCCATGGGTTCCAGCCACCACTGGAATTAGTAGAACCAGACAAGTACTCACCCACCCATAATTGAATGCCTTTCTTAACTTCTACTTTAGAATACAGATACGCACACACTCCTCTTTAATCTTTAATTTTTAAAAACAATCCATTGATAAAGAATTATTGGTTACAAATGTCATAACTCAAAATTTCCATTCAATCCTTGTTTCTCACAAAACAGTATCACTCTGGACTCTCCATTGAGACCAGCAGGTCATCAACGAGATCCAGTAATAGATTACAATAATTTTCTCGTCATCATACATATATATATCTTCCACGACATACATATGGGTGTCCTAAGCACTGCGAGCCGGTGCATCGCCTGGTCAGAATCCTCCAGGATCCTCCTTAGTGTCCTGGCACTTCACTCAGGGACCGCTTCGTCGGCCCTCATCCATCATACCGGAAGCACACCATTTTTCACCATACCCAGGCTGGTTGAGACCTGGGTAGGTTTTTACCGCGTGAGCCGTCCTTTAAACACTCCTTGCCAGTTGTTTTGCAACCGAACTTCCCTTAGAAAAACACATATACCAAATGCTCCCACCAGCATTCTGGCGTAAGACAAACCTTTAAGAAAACAGGGTTTCTATGCAAGTTTTCAGTTTTGATTTTCTTTTGAATACAATGGGTATATCTTAAATTCGTATCCCAATACTTCTAGATCACAGGTCTAAAATTCCAACAAAATTTCCTGAATTCTATAACCTTGATCCTTAGATCAGAATCAAGGGTCTTAACTTGATTTCAGATTCGGTGGGTGATTTGAGTGAATTTTTCTAAACTGGTCACATTGTCTTTTCTTGAAAAACTGACGAAGGAGTTATGTCTCGGTCATAGTCTGATTTAGGGTTTGAGTCTGGAAAGGTTCTCCTGAACTATCTTTCTCGAAGGATAATATTTCAATTACTACTTTACTGAATTTCATTCATTGAGTATTTTGCTTAACTGAATTTAAAGCTAATCATGAATTCCTATGAGGAATAAATTAATCATTTATCTGAAATTCTGACTTCGATAGTTTTTTTGAATTTTCTCATTACTATCCTAGAGAATATGAAACGATAGAATTTTCTCTCACAGAGTATTTACTTATTCATTTACCAATATTCATGGGATTTAAACATAGGATTAAAGAGAACTCTTATTTTGATATAAAAATTTTGTATGCATCTATTTATGCATAAAATCCAACTTCTATGGAAATAACACTTTTATATAAAAGAAAATCCTTTTTATGCATCTATTTATGTAAAAAAACCAATTTTGATGAAAGTAACACTTCTATAATTAAAAAATTTCTTTTATGCATCATTTTATGCATGAAAATCAATATTGATGAAAGTAACAGTTTTATAATAAAATTTTTTCTTTTATGCATCTATTTATACATAAAAATCAATTTTGATGAAAGTAACAAAAAAATCTTTTATGCATAAAAATCAATATTGGTGAAAGTAACACTTTTATGAATAAAAAATTTTCTTTTATGCATCATTTTGTGCATAAAAATCAATATTGATAAAAGTAACACTTTTATAATTAAAAAAAATCTTTTATGCATCATTTTATGCATAAAAATCAATATTGGTGAAAGTAACACTTTTATAATAAAAAAATTCTGCATAAAAATCAATATTGATGAAAGTAACACTTTTATAATAAAAAATTTCTTTTATGCATCATTTTATGCATAAGAATCAATATTGATGAAAGTAACACTTTTATAATAAAAAAAATATTTCCAATATGCATCTTTCTATGCATAGAATTTAATTCTAATGAAATCACACTTTTTTAATAAAAAAATATCCAATATGCATCTTTCTATGCATAGAATGAAAATAACACTTTTAGAATACACAAATGGTGGGGATTACTCTTTTTGAATAATAAAAGATAAAATTTATTTCACAATTTAAGAAACTTTTGCCATAACCTCTCCTTTGTATGGCTGACCATTTTTTAATTTTTTCTATCCTGAAGTTACTTAAAAATTATCCCAAATGGTTTAAAGCATTCTAAACTAATCAAATTTCACTTTTAAAAGAGAAACAATATGAAAAGTTTAATTCTAACAATTTGATTACTTATCTAGGATAAAGAAAGGCTGAATTTAAGAATAAAGGGAGGGGGAAAGCCTTTCCAACAAGGCATAACATCATTTTTTCATTTTAAAGAAAATAAAAATTAGAAAACCATTAAAAGGAATAAAGAAAAAGTAGGATTTCTAGCTTATTTGAATTTCTGTGAGCTTTCCTTTGGCTTGATGGTTTGAGGGATCTACTCTTGTTTGCAACAAGAGTGGCCACCAATTCTTTTGAAGAGGGAAAGGTCCAAAACTAATGAATTATCAATAAATTCACTGTTTTTGGCTCTGGTGGGGGGTGGAGTAGAGTAACAATGCATAAAACACTATTAAGCTTCTACAAAGGGGGAGGCTTCTATTTAAAGGAAAAAGTGAGCTTCTAACCAAGCAAACTGATTCTAGAATTTTCCAGATCAGTTTGGTCAATTTTTGACCATTTTTGGGGGTTAGTTTAGCTTACTTTTTGGAACTAGAATTGAATTAGGAGAGGAGAGATGAAATATCTCAATATTTGAGAATTTAAAACTCCACCACACATGTGAAATAGGTGCCTCCTTCATGAGGGGGAATCCCCACTCTTGAGGTGTCAAAATTTTATTTTTTTAGTATTTCCTTTGGTCCTTAGTCCACTCTTCATCTTATGTGAGTATTTACTCATTTTTGGGGGAATTTTCTTTATTTCTTCAATTTATCTCCTCCATACATTTGGATGAATCTGATTGGCCCCTCAAAACCTTAATTTAAAATTTTCAAAAAATCTGGACCCTTAGGATAAGGCCTTTTAAACAAATTATAATTTATTTCTAATGCATCTTCTGAAAATCTTTTTGAACTTCTATTTCGGGGGAATTTATTTTAATAAGAAGAGATATTATTCCATCCAAAAATATCTAAAATCTGAATAATCTCTCTCTAGAATATTTTCTCTCTCTTAGGTAGAAACAAGACCTTTTATTATTCTGAAGAGGGAATTAATTACAAGGGAAGATACTGGACATCTTAAGGGGCTGGGGAGGAATCTTACAATGAAAATGATAATCCATTTTGGCTTGCAAAAGTCACAAAGGTTTTCAAACATCAGGATGTATTGAATGTTGTGGAATTACATTGGTATTGGGGACAGCTGGAGAAGATCCATTGAAAGGCAAGTACGATCCTTAGATGTTGAAACAAAGCAGAAAGGGGAAGAAAGCAGGAAGTTGTTGCCATGTGGATACGTTCAATCTAGAGGATGTAGAAATCCTTGTGTAGTATGGGTTTGATTTAAAAACATATGATAACCGTAGAGATATTGAAGCAAAAGGTCAAATATCTCTCTTAGTTTCAAGGAGAAAATTTTGTTTTTTGCAAGTATTTTAATGTTTTTTGTACTCAAATTTTCATGGAATGTGAAGGTTTTGGTTTGGTCTAAATCAAGTCTTTTTTTGAGAGTTCTCTTGATTTAAGTGATCAAATGCATTCTAATTTTTTTGAAAAGATGGCAATACTTATAATTTTTTTAAAGCGCACCTATAAGAAATTTTTTTTATCTCAAACAATCTCTAAAAAGTTTTCCTTTTTTTTATGTTTTTTTGGCAAAATGGACTTGAGTTGTCGTTTGCATGATTTTGTTGTCGTTTTTCAGCTGTTTACAACATTATGAGACAACTCCAATGGAATTATAACACCCTCATTGCATTGTATTGATTTGTGCCTTTACGATTAAGACATGAATTATAACAATGCAAGGAGCCAACTCTAATGGAATCAAAGCACCCCCATCACGTTGTATTGATTGGTACGTATAGCGTTAAGGTATGAATCAATACAATACGAGGAGACAACTCCAATGGAATGAATCATAGCACCCTCATCGCATTGTATTGATTTGTGCCTTAACCATTTTGGCATGAATTACAACAACACAAGGAGCTAACTCTAATGGAATCAAATCACCATCATCGCGTTGTATTGAGATTGGTGTGTATACCATTAAGGTATGAATCAATACAACGCGAGGAGACAAATCCAATGCAACCATAGCACCCTCATCCCATTGTATTGATTTGTGGCGTATATCATTAAGGTATGAATCACTACAATTGCGAGGAGGCTACACCATCGAAAATGTCCAAACCTATTCGTGTTATATTGACTTGTGATACTTAAAACTATTGGTGTTAATTGACTTGTGAAAGTATCACAAAGAGAGAAGGGCCTTCACAAGAGTTTGCAAGGCTCTTCTTGGCGTTATTGTGATAACCCCATCAAGATGAAAGTATCAATAATCAGATAGAACTCGCCTCATAATGACGCATGCAAATAAGGAGATGACATTGTTTTAGAGTTGAGGAGGGCAGGATAGTAAAAAAACAAACAGTCGCTCGGTAGAAGATCAAAGAGAGAACATTAATTGAGGACACATGTAGACATTAAATAGATTTAGAAAAATAGTTAGTGGTGCTGATCTTCGGGCAAGGCCCTGAAGTGTATGCACTTAGAAATCAATATTACCTAGCCTATACCACGTACAAATTGACATGCAGGATCAGGGATCCCAAGATGTGTAGTGATTATGGAAAAAGGGAGCTTCTCATATTTAAAAGACCGAGGGCTCCTCCAATTTTGAAATTGCAGGATGTTACAGAGTCATCTGCAAAAAGGGTAAGGCTTCATGCACCCGAGGATGGTATTCTATAGGATCATTAGAATCCTATCTCTTGTAGCAATGTACTCTTTCATGTAATCACTTCTGAAGTTGAAATGTCAATCGAGGATCTATTGGTATCCAAATCTTTCCATGTCTTTTTTTGTGCCTTGCCATTCTGCATGCTTAAGACTTGCATTGGATCTCCTCCATATATCTTTCTTTCTTTCTTTATGCAATACTCTCACTGCTTGACTAATTTCGGATGCTTTAAATTGCTCCTTCTTTTTGGCTTAGTGTACAAGTTTCCTAAATGTCCACTGATGTAGTTCCTCTAAACTGTTTGCTTTTTCTCTTCCTCCACCATGTCATATGCTTGAAATACCCAAGTGTGCTTGATAATGTGTTTTCTCCATTCCTTGGGTTGACCATATTGATAAACTACCATATTGCTTTGCAAAACAAGGACTATGGTTATAGATAATGTGCTACAAAATGAAAAAGATGTATAACTTCGCATATTGCTCGACATACATTTCAAAAACAAGTTCAGTGCATAATCAATCTAATACCATGTGGTGGGTGATGTGTTAATCCGTCCACGCATCAATCATGGATGTCTTGAACTTGTTCAATGTTGTTTAAAAGGTCTCATGGTCCTTCTTTATCCACACTTTCTTGTCACAAAACTTAAACATAATGTCTAAACATCTCCACACGTTGGCTTTACTTGTTCTTGCTTGACCATTGTCTACATGGTCTACTACTGCAACACACTTCCATTGTGGGTATTTTATGGTTTGCAATTATCGGCGTCTTCTTCTTCTATGACTGAAAACAACCCATGAATGTTAGCCCTAGTTCAAGTTATAATGCAGTAGTTGTGTTGTCACTACATAATGCATAGCCCTATGTACATACCTTTTGCATTATCTATTTCCATTATTCAACCTTATTTATAGGTCTATGTAAAACGCCTTGTTTATAGGTGTTTGAAGAGGTTGAATGGAAATTTCCTTTTAAGCTAGGATAGTTTGAAAAAATAAAACTACGTTTGACAAAAAATAAATTTTAAGGGTGCAAAAAATTCAAAGTAGAAAAGCTTACGAAGAAGAAGAATCTCTAATGCAAGAGCCTTTGAAGAGAGAGAGAGAGAGAGAGAGAGAGAGAGAGAGAGAGAGAGAGAGAGAGAGAATGATTTTTTATCATCCTCGGGAGGCCAATAGTTACCTTTGGGACCATACAATGCAATACATGATTCTCCTTCCTCATGAGAGGGGTAAACTAGTGCCCATCAGCTAAGGTTTGAGAGCTAGGGGTATGGTTGTGCAAGTGCTCAAAGAGCACTCTAACATAGGTTCCAAGTGCTCTAACATAGGTTCCAAGTGCTCTGGGGTGTATCTAGAGTAAATGAAGTACATTGCCATAATCTTGTAGAGAGGAGGAGGAGGAGGATACGAGGAACCTTGGAAAGAGACATAAGCATACAGAAATTGGGAAAACTCAAGACTTTAGGTAATCATTTTTAGATGTTCTCTATGAGGAGATTGCCTTCATTAACTCTCTATGTGTGTGTGCGCGTGTGCACTCGTGCGTGTGCATGTGCATGTGTGTGTGTGTGTGTGTGTGTGTGTGTGCACTCGTGCGTGTGCATGTGTGTGTGTGTGTGTGTGTGTGTGTGTGTGTGTGTTCCTTTTCCTTAAGCAAACTAAACAAGTATCGCTTAGTCATTTCTTTCTTTTTTTTCCACTCAGATTTAATCACACACCTGATGCTTTTTTTAAAATGAGAGATTTGAAGATTAGTGGAGAATTATCTAGAAGTCTAGTTACACACATATACTGAGAAAATTGAAAGAAAGACCCGATAAAGCAAAAATATATTTTAAATAAAGTGAATATGGGACCAAAATTCTGTTTGCACATTAATTAATTAGTAGAGGCAAGAGGGCCTTAGGCTTAATTAATTAGTGGAGGCAAGAGGATCGTAGGGTTAATTAATTAAAATTTTAGGGAGGTGACGTGTGTATGGGATATTTTTAAAAAGAAAAGAAAAATCTCGAACGTTCTGAACTCGTCGTCTTGTGGGCGAAAGGCCCCACGAGAGAGACAAAGCACGACAACGATGAGAGAGCACGACGATTTTAAAAAAATCCTTCGCTGCGTGCACGACTGTGAGGAGACTTTCTTTTTTGCCATACAAAATCGTTCGCTGTGACGTTGTTGGCGAGAGACGAACATCAACGCTGTAGCACCGTTTAAACCTTAGAATGCTAAGGTTTAAACGTTACAATTCAATTCATTAATTGGGCACTAATTAATTAATTGAAAATGTGCCCGAATAGAGGGGGTAATTAGTTGTGAATATAATAAAATGAGAGATCTGAAGATTAGTGGAGAATTCTATAGAAGTCTAGTTACACACATAGATTAAGTAATAATGGATTTGAGATATATGCTGAGAAAATTAAAAGGAAGACCCGATAAAGCAAAAATATACTTTAAATAAAGTGAATATAATAAAATTTGAGGGAATAGAAGTCTAGTTATACACAAATAATGGATTTGAGATATATGCTGAGAAAATTAAAAGAAAGACCTGACAAAGCAAAAATATACTTTAAATAAAGTGAGTACAATAGTTTTTTCATGAAATAACAGTTGTGAATGATCAAAGTGCTTTATTTTGTTCCAAAGCTAATGATCAAAGCGCTTTATTTTGTCGAAGTGCTTTATTTTGTTCCAAAGTTAATGTAAGATATGATCGTGGCTGAGGATTGATTCTTTTCATTGCGAATATATATCCCCTGAAATATATAATTTTCTTGAAAAACCCAAAAAAAGAGGCAAAAGCTATTAAAACAAGTAATTTTTTTTTTGAAAAAAAAAAGCAGCCTCTTCAAAGCTTCAAGTATAATAATATACAGCTTTCAGGGCGCACGCACAAAATGTGCATTTGTTTGTGTGAAGCTCCTCAGTTGGTTACTGTGCGTTGAGGACGCTCATGTGATCGATCGGAGACGGCCGACTTCTTGATGAACTCAATGCAGTCGGCCACCGCATCGGGGTAGCTGGTGGAGCTGCGGGCGCTGCAGTAGACACTGGAAAAGCCACCCAATCTGGTGGCGGCGCCGCCAGGTGAATATCGTCGCCGCATCAGTGCAAGCTGCACAAGGCGCCCGCATGACCTCTTCAATTTGCGCAGAAGCTGCACTAGGCGCGCCTTCACACGCCGGATACGCAGCTTGCTCCCCAACTGCATCCCTTTCTTTAGGCTCTTAGAGTTCACCGATTGCACAGGGCTGAACAGAGGGCTTGCTTGAATGTAGCTCGCTCGGCTCTCTCTGTGCTGCTGCTGCTGCTGCGGCCCACGGAGATTCACCATTCTTATACATGATCTACTCTTGCCGGACATGGTAGGGAAACTAGATCACCTCAGGCGGAGAAAGGAAGAGAAGAACCCTATCAACCTAAGTATCCAAACGGCCGAGCAGAAGAGAGCTTGTGGTCTTCTAACCGCAGGGCTATGCATATAAGGGCATTCGACCCGTTGCTGCTGCCACCACGCGCGGTTGGTGTTTGGGGGAGGGGAGGCAGGCGCTACATTTTGTGTAGCTTGCGTACATCCGCCACGTGTCTATAGAACATCGCACATGCTTTTTTTTTTCTTCATTTTCGTGGACTTTTTTTTGTGTGGGTGTTTTCCACTCAAGTGTTGAGCTAATAAAGGACGAGCCATATACAACATTGAACATTCTCCTACATAGAGGATTTTTACACTCATTTGGGGAGTTCATTCACTACAGTATTCGTCTCACCCTTGGGTGCTTCGTTTTTTAAAAGACGAGTCTTCAAACCTCCAAATTCAAATTCAAACCTTCGTTTTTGAAAAGACGCGTCTTCAAACCTCCAAATTCAAATTCTACCCCAACCTCCTCGAACCTTTTCCTCGTCTTCTCAAACCTCCAAGTTCTTCCCACGTGACAGCTTTGTGAAACAACTCTTCCTTTATATAATATAGAGATATACAGATGCATCATACTCCATAACTTGAAGGTGGGCTTAATTCTTCTTTTTTGGGAAAAAATATTTATAATATTAAAACTGAAGATATTTACAACACAGAATTATCTTACAAAGCTTCCACCAAAAGTACTTGTATCCCAAGCCTACTCCAAGTCATATTTACTACAATTCAGTAATTTGCAAAGCATATCCCATCTTTCATCCTCCCAAGCAAAAGAAGATTGACTCCAGGACACATGGTAGCCCCACTGCATATATAGGCTATCATCATGGGCTTAGTGGTGAAACCTTTAGGTGGGAGGCTTTCCAAGACATGTTTGCCTGTCTAAACCTTAATCATAGGTCTGGCATTTTCCACAAATGCCACGAATGTATAAACTGGATGTTTTTCCTTGAGATACCATCTTTTGGTCTTGGCTCCAAACCTGGGTAGCTTGATCTTCACATCTTCAGTTAGGCCAACCTGCATACAATGTTATGTTAGGAGTTCCTAGTATGTACCAACAAGGTCTATTGTAGTGTGGATTATCCGATTCCATTATGGAGAGATTGCATTGCCTAACATCATTCAACTTGTTAACAATATATACAGATGTGCACAAATGAACACATTTATACATTGTTTCAATGACATTCAAACCAGCTTCCCCACAAGTATGTTAGCATCATTCAACTTGTTAACAATATATACAGATGTGCACAAATGAACACATTTATACATTGTTTCAATGAACACAAGTATGTTAACATCATTCAACTTGCTAACAATATATACAGATGTGCACAAATGAACACATTTATACATTGTTTCAATGACATTCAAACCAGCTTCCCCACCCCTTTGAAACACCAAGCCATTCCTAGATATCCAAATCTCCCATAAACAGCCATATCTAATAATACTAAATAGCCAGTTAATAATACTAAACAGCCAGGTGGGCTTACTTCTACATCTCTAAGTGAGATGGAATTCGCCCATATAATGACACCATTTAAATACTCTTTGAGAAAGAGAGCCCAATGTTCTACACTTTCTTTCAAGGCAACCCTTCTTAATTTTTATCTTGGTGGTATACAAACAAAAACTAAGGGTGGACCATTCATTTCAAGCACCTACCTTTTGGATAAATGAGAAAAATCACTCAATACCTTTGGTTTTGGACTCCACAAGGATTATTTGAGGAAGCTCTAAGAGCTAGGTGCATGTTGCTTCTATTGGTGAAGGGAACTCAAATTTGGAGCTCAAGAAATTTGTTGATTTTGTTGCAAGAGTGATTTCTTGGTTTATGAGCTACTAGGAGCATACAAAGGTATTTGGAGATTTCTCATCTAAACTTATCGGTAGGTAATGCCATCGGCTAGATTATTCATGTGAGCAACCTATTTGGCAATCAACTGAGAATTTACTGAGATTTTTTTTGTAATCACCTAGCAATGATTTTTATTGCATGCAACTATTAGGAAAGATAAATATTGAACCCTAGGTGTTTGTAGCTAGTGATTCAAGTTTTTAGAGATCTTATGCCTTTTGTAGTGTGCACCAAAAATAGTGGGCTCATGTGTAGTGGCCCTATCTAGTGGTTTTTTGGCAGGTGTTCCCTCCCTTCAAAATGACAAAACATGCATGGAATTCAAACGTTATTTAATAAATTCTTTGAGATCCCTTGTAAATCAGTCTTTGGACTAAAATTAGCCCCTAATTTTAGTCCAAAGATTAAAATTAGCCCCTAATTCTTCCTTCTATACCACTTTGTGATGTTTTAACATTGGAACTTTGAGGGGGTGGTGTTAACAATAAATGCTCCACAAACATGGACACACTTAGGATCTAGCTAGCTTATGTCTATAAGGCCCTATATATAAAAAGTAGCCATGTTTGAGTAGTTTTAATTTCACACATCGAGCGTTGATTTACACGCTTGAGTCACGAAGTCCATCAAAAATTTGGCATCACACACATTATGTTTACTATTTTTAATCGAGAATCCAAGTCAAATGCGAATTTCCAATACATTAGCATGTAGCCCACATAGTAAGTTGTAATAAAGAGGTTGTGTGTATAATCTCGATTGAAAGACAAAGCAACGGCTACTGTGTGAGTTCAAATAAAGGGGTTTTTTAATTCAAAGTTTTAAGGTAAATTTACAGAAATACATTTACATAAGGGGTTTTTTTAATTGATTTTGAAAAAAAACCATAAGTTTAGAAAGGAAAAGGGGTCATATTCATGAAAAATTCACATGTAAAGGGGTTTTTTACCCATTGAACGCACGTGATACATAGGGTTTCTTAGTAGTGCACCCCCGAGGTGTCAAGGCTCAACTATGTGAGTAAAGTGCTAATGCATTTGCACATGGAAACTGGTTTAATGCATCAAAGAAGGTATACTAATATTCTCCACTTCAAAAAATGGGCACTATTTTATATATAGTACTAAGGAAACACTTATGCTCAATTTGCTAGGTGTGTTTTCAATATATTAGTAATATATGGTGAGGTTGCTATTTTGGTGGACTTTAATTTATCATAGATTTATGTCCAATTGTATTGCTAGAAGACCACTTTGAAAACTGATGGTGGTTATTTCTTGATTACTATGGAGGAGTTAAATGTGTTTAGAAACTAATTCACCATTGCTATTTTGGTGAGGTTGTTATTCTAATAATATATGGTGAGGTTATTATTTTGGTGGACTATAATTTATTATAGATTTATGTCTAAGTGTATTGCTAGGAAGCAACTCCGAAACTTCTTGATTACTACTGAGGAGCTAAATGTGTCTAGAAACTAATTCACTCACTACTTCTTTGTATATTTGGTACTATAGCACCTTGTGAAAACTTCTTATTTGATAAATATTTTTTAAATAATATTGAACTCTTAACAAGAGTACTGCAAGCACTATAAAAATTACAACTTGTTATCTCATTTTGAGTCCTAATTTTAAAGGATACATTTCTCTTAAAGGTTATAATAATATCCTTTTAAACTTGTAAATTTCACAATTGGATATACCGTTGGGAAAAAAAACTTGGGGGAGGGGGGTGTCACTCTATATAGAAAGCCTACATATCATGTACATTTGAGAGGTATATGTAAAATCCCTTATCTATGGGTTTTGCATATGTAAAATGATCCCTTTTTCTATGCAAACTTATAACTTTTTTTCACTATAAATGCACTTTTGTAAATTACCTCAAAAAATGAATTAAAACCCCCTTATTTTGAGCTTGTGTGACATACTTACATATTTTTAAGTAAATCCCCCAAGGATAAAATGAACTTTACACGATTAAAAAAACATGTATGTTAGTATATTATTATTAGTTTGAGAAAGAATTCTCTAAAGCCATGGTAGTCAAGTAAATCGATCATATGTTGCACATGTATCCTAAAATTGTTTAAGCCCAAAAATATCTACTAATCTTGAACTAAAAGAAGGATTTTTTTGTTAAAAAAATAGATTAATGGAGGAATTATAAACATGGTAAAAAATGATATGCCAATGCAATGATATAAGTATATATTAGGCTAGAGAATATCTTTTCTGCATGAATTTGAAAGTATAGAAGCTTTAAGCAAATCTTTTAAATTTTCTATCTCATATATAAGCTCGAGAATATCTTTTCTACATGAATTTAAAAGTATAGAAGCTTTAAGCAAATCTTTTAAATTTTCTATCTCATATATAAGCTCGAGAATATCTTTTCTACATGAATTTAAAAGTATAGAAGCTTTAAGCAAATCTTTGAAATTTTCTATCTTAGGTATCAACATATAGTGTTCTATCTTAGGTATCAACATGTAATGTTCTATCTTAGGTATCAACAGATAGTGGAATTTGGTTAATTTATCTTTGTAACTCACTGAAAAATATTACTTTTAGGAAATTTAAAAAATCATTAAAAATAGCTCAGCACTTTTTGGAGACCCTCCTAAGATATCCATTTGGCAAATATTAGCCCCCCTTTTTTTCCTTGACCATAAACCTTCAAGGGAATTTTTCAAAATGGATATTTTTATGACTCTCAAATAAAGGACTAATTCAAAATGGAGTAGCTAAAATTTTATGACTCTCAAAGAAAGGATTGATTCAAAATAGAGTAGCTAAAATTAAGTTAACTATTTGCACCTATCGTAGTTCAAACATTGGAGGGAACACTTTAATAAGGATGTGTTTACTTCACGGGCCATTACACTAGTTTGATATGATGATAAGGACACTATAAATCATTGAGTTCTAAGCATTATGAAGTAGACTATTGGATTCTTAGAAGAAGAAAAAAACTATAGTACTCACATTCATTAAAGGCATTCAATTTAAAATGGTAATTATCAATTTGACTTATAGTAAAGACTAATTTGACTCATATGTGGCCTGTAGCATATGACCACCCAATTATTCTAGTTTGACTCATAAGGTATGACCACCAAATGATTTCTAGAATCTATATGGACCACATGAGGATGTTGCATCGCATGTCGATGACATAACATTGAAATTTAAGGCCTTCCACTTGAAGGTCTTTAAGGTTTTGCTTCAAGATTTTATTATTTAAAGCATAAAATTTAAATGATTTAACTTTTTGCTATGCAGTTTCTCTCTAAAGCATTGATGTGTTAGCTTGCACTTAGAGCACGTTCAAGAACATGAGATGGAGGCACAAATTGGAGCTCATCGTCAAGGTAACCTGCATGAGGCCTTAACGAGAGAGGTGGATAAATTTAAGGACCCCAGAAATTGTGGAAAGGCACTAAAATGCTCTAGGTTTGTTTGCTTTTTAAAATGAATCAAGCCTTTGATTGCTTTTCTTTGGAGCTCTTTGACTTTGGTTTGTTGCCTTCGTTGGCAAGCACCCTCACTGTTCAAAAATCATGGGAAAAGTAAAAGCCATGTGCTTTTCAGGGTTTGCTTGTATTTTTAGGCATAGCTCAAATAATATTGTAAGTATTTAATGCCCAAATTTTAAAAAATGGGGCACGAAGGCCATTAAGCTTTTGGGACCTTGTTGTTGTCATATGAGATCATATCATCCCACTCGTTGGCTTAGTTATGAAATTAAAGACTCGTTTGGAAGGTCAAAATGTTTAAAAGAAAAAGGGAAAACCTTTACACTTTTAGCCCGACAATATGCACAAATATGTTTCATGTGAGTATTGAGATTCAAGTTTAAAAGAATTTGTGGACCGTTAGTTACCAGTTGCGACTGAAATTAACAAAGATTTTGTGGGCTCTTAATTACCACATGTGTGAAAAGGTTGGGTCACTTGGGTGACCTTTGTCAGTTTATGCCTTACTTTAGTCCACTTTAGTTTCTTAAAGAAATCACCCTTATTGTAATTTTCATGCCTCAAATCGAGAAAAATTGCATAGCCTTGAATTCAAAATTTTAAAAATTTGAAATTTTAGTTATCAAGCCAGTTAACTTATGTATTTTTTTAATAAAAAGCTTGAAGGTCATCCGTTTTTTTCACTGGTTGGAAGGTTTATTTTTGACACTACTTCCACTATTGTATACAGTCTTTGGAATTTCTCCAACTATGGGAGACAAAAAATGCTTGGAAGTTTGTGTTTTTATTTTTTTTTCTTCTGTCAATGCGCGAAGTGTCGACAACCAACGTGCAAGTGAAGGTGACAGAGAGACAAAGAGAGAGAGAGAGATATGTTGAGATTATTCTTTTACTAGGCTTCTAGTAAGCTGAATATGACCTAAATCATGGGCTTCTAGTAACTTAAATCATGGGCTTCTAGTGAACATATACATATAAATTGGATCATGGGAACATTGGCTTTTATTTTATGTTCACAAGAATGTAATGTGGAGACACTCTGGTTAGTTTCCCAAGACGCACATGGCCATTAACGGAGGTCAGCTACAACTGTTTTGGATACTGTGAAGTGGCGCGGAGCTGCACGCCGCAGTCCTCTCCTCTCGCTTCTGAGCTACCAACCGCCACCAAGGTGCAAATGCAATGCATTTTGCAGGACCAAAGGAGAGTAGTTTATACAAACTCCCATAGCACGAGATCATGTCAGTCCTCTGAGGCCTTCGGTAGCGCATTGTGACACAGGAATCCGATCGGTTTTGGGTTCTCGAGACTTTGGGCGTTCACACACCCAAGTAGAAGCTCCTCCCTTGGGCAGGGAAACGGTCCCATAGATTGGTTTTGGGTTGTGGAGACTTTGGGCGTCTACACACCCAAGTAGAAGTTCCTCCCTTTGGGGTTTGGGCGGGGAGATGGTCCCAATATCTCCCCTTTTTGTCCTCCCTTTCTGTTGGGCAAGGAGATGGTTTCATGGGCGGGGCAGATCTCCCCTTTTGTAGAGATTCTCTCCCTTTTTCTCGCTTCATGTGTGTGTAAAGACCCTTCGACGTCAGTGGTTTAGATTTTACTTGGCTGTACTGTAGTTTTTTTGGACATTTTCTAAGTTTATATATATATATATATATATATATATATATATATATATATTATATTGATCCCCAAAAAAATACCCTTCGATTTCACAAGGACATGGAAATTGGAATAGCTTCTCTCTCACTACTTTATGGTGTGTCTCACTACTCTCTAGTGTCCTCTTTGTACATGTGACACCCTCTGCCTTTGCTTTTTCTTTGGAATTGGACAAGTTCTTTCTCATTATCTATTGGCCCCACCTTCCTTCTTCCTCCATGGCACATTCCATACATGCTAATGCACAATTGGGATGCTTTAGGCATGGACTCTTAGAGGAGTTGTCTTTAGTGACTATAAATATGTGTATACAATTAAGGGTTTGGTGCAATGTCTAGGTTACTTGGGTTAACCCAAACATGAATCGGTGAATAGGGTGAGGGAATAGGTGGATGATGCATCCTACAAAATGATGTGAAGGCACAATGCAAATGCTATCAGTCATTTGAGGATCAAACACAAAAGCGGGATTATGGCTAGATTAGCTAGATTGCTAGTAGATAATGGTGCTAAATAATCCTAAGACACCTTGTCAAAATCGAAATTTTGTGAGCAATTTCTAGTGAGTATTTTTTTCAGAATGGCAAGCATCTCTCTCTCTCTCTCTCTCTCTCTCTCTCTCACACACACACACACACACACACACACCTCTCTCTCTCTCTCTCTCTCTAACATATACATACAGACACATATACATAAATACACACCCACACCCACACTCTCTCTCTCTCTCTCTCTCTCTCACACACACACACACACACACACACACACATACATACACATATGCATACATAGACACATACACATACACATACACACACACATATATGAATGCATACATGCATGTATGCACACATACATACATGAAGGCATACATGCATGTATGCACACATACATATATGAATGCATACATGCATGTATGCACACATACACATAGACACACATACATACATGAAGGCATACATGCATGTATGCACACATACATACTTTCTCAAAAATTATTTTCTCTCTCTCTCTCTCTCTCTCTCTCTCTCTCTCTCTCTCTATCTTTCTCCCTCCCAAACACACACACACACTCTCTCTCTCTCACTCTCTTATACACACACCCACATGATCTCTCTCTCTCTCTCTCTCTCTCTCTCTCTCTTTGTATGTGTGTATACACCTCTCCCTCACCCTCTTTCCTCTCTCTGTTTGTCTCTTTCTCTATCTCCCTCCCTCTGTCTCTCTCTCCCTCTCACACGCACCCTCTTTCCTCTCTCTGTTTGTCTCTTTCTCTATCTCCCTCCCTCTGTCTCTCTCTCCCTCTCACACGCACCCTACACTAACTCTCTCTCTCTCTCTCTCTCTCTCTCTCAAACACACACACACACACACACTCACACTCACTCAGTCACACACACACTCACTTAGTCACACACACACACACACAATAACTCTCTTTCACACACACACACACAATAACTCTCTCTCTCTCTCTCTCTCTCTCTCTCTCTCTCTCTCTCAAACACACACACACACACACACACACACACAATAACTCTCTTTCACACACACACACACAATAACTCTCTCTCTCTCTCTCTCTCTCTCTCTCTCTCTCTCTCTGTGTGTGTGTGTGAAAGAGAGTTATTGTGTGTGTCTGTACACACACAATAACTCTCTCTCTCTCTGTGTGTGTGTGTGTGTGTACAGACACACACACACACACAGAATAATTAGAAAAAAAGTTAATAAATAAATAAATAAATAGAAAGAGAGAGAGAGAGAGAGAGAGAGAGGGTATAGAGTGAGAAGAATGTAGGGGAGAGGGGTGATGAGCTTGAGCTCCTTGTTGCAAGCAAACTTCTTCACACACATACAAAAGAGTACACAAGCACACAAGAGAGAGATGAATGGCTAAATTTTAATCTTTCTTCTTACTTATCTATAACTATAACATAAAGATAAGCATTTGTACTATATGGGAAAGTACTTTACTACTAAAACATATAAGGTCCATAATGTGAATCCAACAATATGAGCTGGCGCTATAACTATGCCATAACTTTAGTAAACAAAGTTGCTTGTAAACAACTAGTGGCTTATTAACCATAATTTCACCAACCGTGGAAGTGGCATAAGTTCAAACTTGGTGTCATTCTCGAGTGTCAACTAGTCGAACTTGGCACTTCCCCTTGGGCTTAGCTCCATATTGTGTCACTCTAAGTAAGATTCAAAACTTGCAACAAGCTTCTCTGTACCTAATGCCTTCAAGAATATGTGAGCCACCTACTCTTCCATGTTGATATAAACCAAATCCATATCACTTACTAGAACCTTTATCCCTTGCAAAATGATAATACACCTCAATGTGTCTCATCCTAGCATGATTACTAAATGCTGCTTATGTTGTCACAATAAATGACAACTTCTCTATCCATGGCCTCACCCATATCTAGTAGCTTCTGCAAACGAAGCTACCTCACATACCCTAAGAACAGTGCTCCTATACTCAGCCTCTGTACTCAACAAAATCGTTGGCTGCTTTTTGCTACTCTCAAGCTAATAGTAGCACTCCCTAAAGAGAATATAAAGTTGTTAGTAGATCTCCTGTCTTAGACACTACAAACCTAATCTACATATGTGTACCCATACACGTGTACCTATATCCCATTCTTATAGAGAAGTTTATAATGTACTATGGACTTTATGTACCTGAGGATCCTCCTAGCCACATCTAAAGGTTTCTTCCTTGGGCCTACATAAATTGAAGCACCAATCCAACCGAATAGCTCAAATCTAGCCTGGTGATAGTATGTTAATCAAACTACCTACTATACACCAATACATAGTAGGGTCCTCCAAGAGACAATCTATATCTATATACAACCTCGTGTTCCTCTCCAATGGCATTGAGATTGGCTTACACCCTATCATCCTATACTTGGATAGCATGTCTAGAACATATTGCCTCTACAAAAGCCAAATCCCATCACATGATCTAATTACCTTGTTATGGCCTGTTTCGGTCACTCTTACTACAAACACATTCACAAGAGCTTACCTTCGTGAGCAACAATTGTCAAGGGATCTTTCCAATGGCCAATCTTGAGCACACCACTTTAAGAGCTCCACACCTCCATGGGTAGCAGTTTTCTTCATCGTCTCCTTGTGAACGTTGTCACACTGTTGCATTGGACTTTTTTTTGAGGGAGCTTAGTGGAGGGAGCTTTTGCTAGAAACCCTTCTCTCTTAAAGATGTGAACATTCTCTCTCTAGTCCCTCCACCACTAGCTCTTCCTGTCTCCTCCCATTACCTCCACCATCGCCTCTCAGCCCAGCCCACTTTCTCCCCTCTAGCCCACCTTACCTCCTCCATTTCTCTCATTATCTCCACCACCACCTCTCGCCCAGCCCACTTTCTCCACTCTAGCCCACCTTACCTCCTCCCTTTCCTCTCTCTCTCTCTCTCTCTCTCTCTCTCTTCATCTTATTCCCATCTCTTTCTCTCTCTCTCCCACCCTCTTCCCTCTCTATCTCTCCCTCTTCCCTATTCTCTCTCTCCCCCTCTCCCACCCTCTTCCCTCTCTCCTCCCTTTTCTCTCTCTCTCTCTCTCTCTCTCTCTCTCCCTCCACCACCCTCTTCCCTCCTCTCTCTCTCTCTCTCTCCTTACACCACACTCTTCCCTCTCACTCTCTCTCTCCCACCTTCTTCTCATTATCTCTCTTTCCCTTCCTCTTCTCTCTCTCCTCCCTTTTCTCTCCCCTCCCTCTCCCACCTTCTTCCTACTCTCTCTCTCTCTCTCTCTCTCTCTCCCTCTTCCCTCTTCTCTTTCTCTCTCTCTCTCTCCTTCCATCACCCTCTCTCTCTCTCTCTCTCTCTCTCTCAATCTCCCTTCCTCTTCTCTCTCTCCTCCCTTTTCTCTCCCCTCCCTCTCCCGCCTCTCTCTCTCTCTCCCCCTCACTTCATCTCCCTCCGTCCCTCCCTCTCACTCTTTCTTCAATAATGTCTCTCTCTCGATACTCTCTCTTTATCTCACCTCATATTACTCCCATCCTCTCTCTCTCTCTCTCTCTCTCTCCACCCTCTCTCTCTCTCTCTCTCTCTCTCTCTCTCTCTTTTTGTCTCTCTCCACACTCTCTCATTGTCTCTCTCCACCCTCTCTTTCATCTCATCTCCCATCTTGCCCCCTCCATTCTTACCTCTCTCTCTCTCCCTCTCTCTCTCTCTCTATGTTTTCTTTTATTATTCCTTTGCATGTGTTGGAATGTCATTATCTCTCTCTATCCCCTCCCTCCCCCCCTCTCTCTATTTCTCTCTCTCTCTCTCTCTCTCTCTCTCTCTCTCTCTCTCTCTCTCTCTCTCTCTCTCTCCCCCCTTGTCTTAGCAGCTCTCTCTCCCTCTTTTACTATGTTTGCTTTTCTTATTCCTTTGCATGTGCTAGCGTGTCCTCTTATATATATATATATATATATATCTTTGTGGTCACCTTGGCTGCTCTCTCTGGGCGGGGAGTGGCCACCCTAGCATTACTTGCATAGGCTTGTATGTCATTTAATATCTTTGCCATGTAATATGCTTTGCATGCACTTGCATAGTGTTGCATGTCATTATGCATGCCTTTGCATGTGTTTAAATGTATATTATTACTCTTTACAACATTCACATAGTGTTGCATGTCACCAAATGCCCTGGCTCCTAGCTACCCCCCACATGGTAGGTCCTCCTTTCTTTTCTTCTTTTACACTATACTACTCTTCTACCATACTACTGAAAAGTAGGTGACCCACGCATTGCTATGGCATGAAGTTTTGCTTTTATGCATTTGTGCATATATATATGTGTGTGAGTACATAAGTGTGCATATGTGTATGCATCTATACATATGTATATATGTGCAAGCATATGTGAGTGAGAGCGTGTGCATGTGTGTTTTTATGTGTGGTGTGTTTGTATATGTCTGTGTGCATGTGTGTATGCATTTGTGCATGT
The DNA here is from genome assembly GCF_041138505.1 of Cibotium barometz. Lineage (NCBI taxonomy): Eukaryota > Viridiplantae > Streptophyta > Polypodiopsida > Cyatheales > Cibotiaceae > Cibotium > Cibotium barometz. The sequence goes on from NC_141055.1 coordinate 13,520,910, forward strand.
GTACATGTGTATGCATGTGTCTATGTGCGACTTTCTCATATAGATGTATATCCATGTGTCTCTCTCACATGCATTCTTTTTATGTCTATGTCATGTACATAGACATAACCCTCTCTCACACACATACACGTATACATGCACTCTCTCTCTTCTCACACCTGTCTCACATATACTCTCTATCACACACAAAAACTCTCTCTCTCTCTCTCTCTCTCTCTCTCTCTCACACACACACACACACACACACACACCCTCCACATATACGTGTGTGGCTGTGTTTACACATACATATGTGTGTGTGTGTGTGTGTTTATATATAATAGTATTAATATAATAATATTATATATTTAATATATATATATATATATGACGGTGCGAGACCTATGGGACCAGTTTGAGACTTGCAGTATGGAACTGCAACGGAGCATTAAGTCTGGATGTGGGGGCCTTTGAGGACAGCTTCAGAGATGGGGACATCATCTTCTACTCGGAGACACATTAGGCCCCAAGCAGCACATTACCGAGAGTGGCGGGATATAGATGGGAGACGACAGACAGGAGGCCCGTTTGAAGCATGGTGGTTGCTCGCGGATACGGAGGAGTTGCAGTTCTTTTTAGAGAGGAGCTTCAACCACTCATCCATGTTGTGCGTCGTGATGAGAGCGCGAGGTACATGTGGGTCAGAGTGAGGGCAGATGAGGGTAGACCCCTATACATTGCTATATGTTACTTTCCACCTAGCACATCTCATTATGGAGCGCCCTTGGAAGGGGCAATCTCCATATATGATTCTAGATGAGGACATATGGGAGTTCTCCAGGGAGGGAGATGTTATCATACTTGGGGACTTTAATGCTCGAACGGCTCAGTACCAGACCTCCTTCTTTGACACTTCGGAGGAGATGCTGAGAGAGATAGATGTGGAGGAGATGTGTTTGACCCAGAGATCACAGGATGAGGTGGAGTGTACTGAGTATGGGAGATACCTCTTGGAGATGGGGACTGCACATGGGCTGGCCATTTTAAATGGCCTAGAGAGGTATCCACTTGCCAGTGGCTTTACTTGCTTTCCACACAGACATGGGGCCGGCACAGTGGATTATGTTTTAGCCTCGCCAACCTTCATCCCGAGTATCCAGGATTTAGCGATTGGCCCAAGGCCCATCGGAGTTACGGTGGATCATGCACTTCTCTCCTTTACGGTGGATTTCCACTACAGTAGCCGCCAAGTTGGGTAGTCCTCCTATCACCCGAGATATACCTTCTGGTAGAGAGACTGATGGAGTATACACCGCAGAGATCTACAACTTGTTGAGTGCAGAGGATCCACAAAGGCCATTAGCAGAGCTCACACAGATCTTGACAGAGGCTTTATATACAGCTGGCAGCGACGGCCTTCCCACACACGCAGCCCACAGCACGACCACGTCTTGGGAGCATGCCCCAGAATAGTTGGTATGATGATGATTGTAGGGAGCTTAGAGCCCGGCTACAGAGAGAGGTGGCCACCACAGGTGTTACTACATATAGACAGTCACGCATCATCTCCCGATCCCTCATTCGGCAGAAGAAGAGAGCATTCTTAGCTGGGCTGGAGAGAGACATCTATCAGTTGTTTTTGAGTCATGATTCTGGGGAGGCCTGGAGATTGCTTAGAGTGCACCCCCCGCCTCCGGCCATTACCTCTCCAGATACATGGGGCGAGTATGCAGCCTCCCTCTACACAGTACTAGAGCATCCACCACTACCGAACCCTCCAGAGCCTTGTCCATTAGGAACTCAATGGAGTCTTTTTGGGCCCTTTAATTTGCCATGAGGTTATGGAAACGTTTAACTTTTTGACAAATAGGAGCCCGCCATGTAAGCAAAAACCATGGGTTTGTAAGAGAGGTGTAAGAGTGGTCAAAGGGTGCACTTTTCTCCCCAAAAAGTGGGGGGGGGGATAATTTTACAATTTTCGGACCTCCATAACTTCTACATACAAGCTCCGATTTGAGCGGAGATTACAGATCCGTGATCTACGCATCAAGAGCTTTCCATAGATATGTTACATGATATGGTTTTATCCGCTAGATTTTAAATTCCATTTTCCCCCCAAAATTCAAATTCGAATAAAGTAGCTGTTTTGAAGCTTCAAATTAGAAAACGTTTCTTCTTAAGAGAAAAGGTTTGACTTCCTTAAACTGCCAAATAAAAGGGCCCAAGAAGACTCCATTGAGTTCCTAATGCACCCACTTCTACCTTCTTCACAGCAGAGATGGTGAGGAGGACCATCAACAGATTGCATACAGGGAGGGCACAGGATCATGAGGGCATTGTAGAGGAGCATTTCATACATGCTAGAGATATGATTGCAGACTTGCTAGCTCTCATGTTTTAATAGAGCCATGTGTGAGGGGTTTCCTGGGACTTGGAGTACTTCCATGATTGTGCCGATACTCAAGTCTAGAGATCCGAGCCTGCCGACTAACTACCACACCATTATGATTGGTCACTTGCTGGCCAAGCTATATGCCTCTACTCTTGAGCATGAGTTGAGCAGATGGGCAGAGAGACAAGGGGTCCGAGCTCAGGGACAGGACGGTTTCAGGAGGAGATTGTCTACTTTGATCATATCTTTACCCTCAGGGGGCTATCATTGAGGAGGGCAGAGCACATGGGAGGAGGATCTACTGTGGCTTTGTGGATTTCCGCAAGGCCTTTGACACAGTGCCCAGAGCTAGACTGATGCGCAGGCTGCAAGACTTGGGGGTTTCATGTGAGCTCATTTGGGGTATTATGGCACTTGGAGAGACGGAAAAACTCTCTCACTTGTAGCAAGAGTAGTATGATCCACACTTAGCTCAATCCAATGGGATTTGCATCCCTTTCGGAGCTAGGGATTCAACCCGTACCGGTGCACAAAAGCTTATCCATTTGATGGAGAGAATGCTAAGAATACTACTACTAATGACATAGACTCAACACACACTCAAGCTCAATCTTGCTATTGCTCACTCAACTCCACATTCCACTCATCCATACATCCAAACAAGAAGAAAGCTTAGCTATTGCTTACACAAGATCAAAGCATTCTTCATTCTCAAATACTCATTTCCCTAGCATGCACACAACCCTTGAAGCTATCAGTAAGAAACATGCATACTAGAGAATTGACATGAGAAGAGAGACAAATATCAACTCATTGCATTGAATTAACAAAAGAATAGAACTTACAACAATGTAGATGGGGAGAGAGAAGAGCTTGCACCTCTATGGAAGAAGAGGGAGATCTAGTCTCAAGAGAGCTCAAACATGAGTTTTCCCAATGTGTCCATAAGCTCTCAAATGAGCCACTTTTTATACAAAAACTCTAAAACTCCCAAAAGTTCCCATGTGGGATTATTCTCAAACCCACTCCCACACTCATCCACAACTTGGAACTCTTTTCAAGAGCCCTAAGTGTCTTTTTTGTTGCATCCTTGTATTGATCTTCATTCGTCATGCAACACTCCCCCCTTCCTATTTTGCGCACGTCCTCGAGCGCGGTAGTAGCAAGAGCTGCAACAAAAAAACAATGGATACAAGTAAAGTCTTTTATTGAAAAAAAGAAAAGAAAAGAAAAACCAACAATGATAATTTCACATGTGAGCATACAAGTGCAAGGCTGATTAAAGTTTTAATGAGTACTAAAATAGGTGAGTAAAGACTAGTCAAAGTGAGACTTAAGTAGTAGATAGTGCTATGCAAAGGCAAGTGTGCTTTGTACACCGCCGGTTATGACCGCAGTCTCAATGTCCTACAAGTATGTAAGTTATTCCTAAGTGGCAAACCTACTCCTAAATATGAGCAAAGGTGATTGGAACTCTTTTTTTTTTCTTCTTCTTTTTTTTTTTCCTTTGATGTGTGTGTAGAAGGTGATAAAGATTAAGGTTCCATCCCAAAGAGACCCAAGCAATGGCCAAGAGACCTCCGCCAAGAGAATCTAAAGACCGCTAAGTATCTCAAGGGCGACAGACCCTTTTTCTTTCTTTTATGACCTAAGGAGTACCCCATGAAGATGAGGGCATCGGTCTCGAGGGCCCATAGTGTACCCCAGAGTCCTACCAACATCCATCAAGGCGATAGATTCCTCAAAGGTCTTTTTCTGAAGCTTTTAGACATCAGTGTTCACCCCATGGAAACCAAGGCATCGGCCCCAAGGTGCTAAGACAACCCCAGGTCCTACCAAGCATTTCTCATGGCTGTAGACACGTCATGTCTCAATTTACTTTGGATATATATATTTTTTAGGGTATATTTTCGTAAATTTTTATTACTCCTAGCACCTAGCTCATATCTAAGAGGTAGCCACCACTAGGGATAACTAATATACCTTGAAAGCATAAGAACTTGGCATATTCCATTGGTATATATCCTACACTGTCTTTAGATAGAAATATCTTTTCCTAAGTCTTCTAAGACTCTAGAATTCACTCACCTTATTTTAACAACTAATCAAAAACTTCAAGCAGCCACCAACATTGTGTGAACATGCAAACCATATATTCGAAAGATAAGAGCACATAAAGAAATAAAGATTAAGATTTGAATACACCTGTTGTAGTGCCCTGTTGATGTTGTTCGTTTGCATTGATGCATTGCTGATTTTGTGCAGATTGCTCCTCCTTGATCTTTGTAGGCGTAGCATGTCTCCCCCCTTCCTAATTTGTGTGCATGATAGGTGGACTATTGGGGCGTGTTTGATGCTCTTGTTTTAGCGAAGATCTCTGCAAAAAATTTTATTAACAAACAAGAAAAGAAAAGAAAAAAAATAAAATTTGCCATTGGTGCCAAACACCGAATATAGCCGAGGGGAAAAACCCAGTGGGAGAAAAGTGCCCTGGCTTGTCGATCTTATTGTGGAGTCACTGAACTTACCTTTGCCCTGATAGTGGCGATCATATCAAAAAGAACATAATCCTCTAAGGCATAAGGAACCACACTATGTAAACATTGATCTACCAAAGAGCTTTAATTGTAGTGTTAATGCCTTATCTGATAGTGGCGATCATATAAAAAAGAACATAATCCTCTAAGGCATAAGGAACCACACTATGTAAACATTGATCTACCAAAGAGCTTCAATTGTAGTGTTAATGCCTTATCTTTGGTTTTAGGTATGTCCTTCTTGGGTGGGAATTTCAGCAATTGTCGAGGAATTTGAGCAAGATAAGAGGATTTAGGCAATGAAATGCTAGAATCTATGCTCAAATGAGACTCCTTTGAAGTTGGATGTGTCTTAGGTACACCAGTTGATGATGGAATTGGGTAATAAGGAAAAATCGGGATAGCCGGTGTTTCAATACATGTTTTAGGAAGATCAACACAAGTAGATTTGTAGGTGCTATCACAGCCACCTTTCCTTTCTTGACGAGTTTGTGTTGATTTCTTTTGCACCCACTGATATGGAAAATCAAGGGTGGCTTTTGGAATCTTTCTGAAACACTCTTTTACCCCTGCCAAAGCATGGCATTTTGGAAGCCAAATTGCTGTTGCACCCTCATAATAGCCTTGTGCTTTGAGCACATGTTTTGGGACCCATCGAGTAACAATCCGAGGTTTAGGCTTGGAAATGATGTGCTTTTTAGGAGGCTTAGCAACTGGACTAGACGGTACAAGTTTGTACGCATCTTTGGGTAGCCAAACTGATAATTCCTTCTTGCCTGGCCTTCTTTGAGCAGCAACTAGAGTAGTTGGAACATGCCAGCCATGACCCTCACTTGAGTACTCATCAATTATCCACATCATTTGTTTTGGAGCTTCAAGAGCAGATTTTGATTGTGCTTTGTGTAAGGTAGAAACACCACTCTTTTTACATGATAAAGCTCGTGGATTAGCAGAGACTTTCTCTACATGCAGTGCTGTTGTGGATGCATTCCTATAGTACAAATCATCTAGAAGGTCACGTGGTTGTACCATTCGTATAGGTATAATGTCATATCCATCTGAGTCACAGAATTGAATTGGCTTCGGTAAAGCACATGTCGATAATGTTGCAAGGACATGACTCCATTCTAGTGGATCAATTAAATGCTCAGGGAAGGGTTGTGGAGTGTATGCCTCGTCTGATACACTTCGATTCCCCTTAAGTCTCTCAGTGTTGAAATCCCTACATGAGGCTCCACACATCCATAGATCTTCTCGCCCATCTGACAATGTAACTCTTGAGCCCTCAGATGAAACAGAATCAAACTCATCTATTGGAGACCTTGTTACATCACGATATGAGTGATTCCTTAGGTTGACCCTTGTGATGACAGAATCATGTCGGAGGTACAAATAATTGTATCCCCAATCTTGAATCATTTTAAATTGTCGCATGAATGCTCTACCCAATATCACTTCATAGTTTGGATGTTTTCCAAAATCCACTACTGCAAAGGTGTGCTCATATTCAATCCCACATGTGGTGACCAATATGTTCTCAAGCAACCCAAGGGGATGTTCTAAGCTTCCATCTGCTAGCTGCAAGTGCATCCTAGTACTCCTAATAGCTGGTTTGTCCCATTTTTCCCAAATGGACCTTGTCACAATGCACTATCAAGTATTGTAGTTGAAGATACTTTTCGCACTTCTAATGGGAGGGTAGCATTTCCCTGATCGTCCTCACAAAATTTTCCTACTTTGTTGATAGGAACTGGCATTACATGCTTTGTTTCAGGGTTTATAGTACACTCATGGTGACCCTTTTGTAGCAATACCTGCTCTGACAAACATGTGGCAATATCATTCCACAACTCAGGTCGAATTTTTATCAAATCAAGCAAAGGTAAGGTACAAGCTACTGGTGCTGACAAAATAGCTTGCACCATACTCATATCTTTCTCCTTCGTCAACCTTTTATGCATGGAGGGTATCCTCAAGGTTTGAGAACAGTTCTCATATTCTCCCAGATATGATGGTAAGGTTTTCATTGTAAGCTTACTTCTAGGAGAAACAATTGTTTGAACTTCCTCTTGGATGCTTGGGCGTCCAAAGTTGTTTTCCGTGCCTCTGGTAAAATCCACCTCAGAGAATGGAGGCGAACTAATAGAAGACATGTTCTCATTAACTTTCTCATGAACTGCGGCCCATATCTCATTTGCCATGTCCTCATTAGCATCAATAACTTCATCATTGCATGGGAAGACAAGGCTAGGTGGTGGCAGATTACCTCCTTTCAATTGCATGTCAATTGGTGCAGACCTTTCGCTATGAGCTTGTGAAATGAGTTCACTTTTCATTTCCCGACTTGATGACACTTTTGGTATGGTTTCTAATGTTGGCTTAAGAGAGGTTGGGCCCCGAGGAATAGGTGGTGGTGGTCCCTCAAGTATTGACTGAGCTTCCCTAATGAGTTGCTGATGTACAGCTAGATTGATCTTCTCCTCACGAGGGTTTGGGTATTCTTGAAGCTTCTTGGGTAGCTCAGATAAAGCTGCAATGCGACTTCTATGAGCATCAATGATGGCCTCTAGAGTCTCATTCACTTTATCCACAAAAACAGAACCCCCAGAACTATCCTCAGTCGTACTAGCCTCATCTCGTTTAACACTAGGCCCAGGTTGAGGTTGATGTTCCTCATGCACTTCTTGGGATGTAAAAGTTTTATCCCCCATGTTTTGTTTAGAGGTTTCTTGAGAACTAGTGGATGCACTTTTAGTTTGCTTGTTTCGGTTCTTCTTCCTCCTAGTGGTCTTTTTTCTATTGGACTATAGGGTCTTGTCCACTAGATTTGTCTTTGCATCCCTAGTTCGAGGTGTCTCATCAGTTTACATTTCTGCATTTCGTGGCTGTGATCTAGTCATGACTCTAAGTGGCACGACATCCTCATTCTCAGATGAAGGTGGCGATGGAACTGCCCCTACAAGGTTGAGTGAAACCTTTGGTTGAGAGGAGCCTTCCTCATGTGGTTTCAGCAGACAAACTTTTGGGAAGTGTTCTACACAACACCCTAGACAATATCTTTCAATTGGTGGAAACTGTTGTACTGTTGTATTTGACCGAGATGCTTGCCTTGAGCGATGTGGACAATCACGAGCCCAATGGGGTTCTCCGCACTCATAACAGGGGCCCATTGGTTTGGCCTCTACTTTCCTTGGCTGCCATTGACCTGAGGGGCCTGGAGTCCTAGGTTGGTAGCCGCCTAGCAACATTAAAGAGTTTTGTTCCCCTGGTTGAGTGTCCAGTGCTGGGCTTGGGTATGCGGGACTTTCAAAGATATTTTCTTTGGATGAATATGATACATATTTTTCCTCCACATAGCCTGGGTTTACCAATTCTCTACACATATTTGAATTGTCGTAGTCAACAACCCTCACAGGAGCAGTCCCTGGAGCAGGAGGTTGAGCACCAAGAACAGGTCGTGCTTGCTCTTGTGCCATCGGTGGCTTACGTTCAAAATTAGTATACTGTTGATACATTTGTGGAGCCACTCCACCCCTTGGCTGCTCACGTTCCTGTCTCATTCTCGCAATGCGAGTACATTCCTGTGTGGTGTGGGTAAAGTTCCAAGCACAGGCTTGGCACCACTTCTTTGTGGGTTGGTTTGTGACTAGAGGAGAAAAGGTATTACAATCCTCTGTTTTATGGTTACCGCCACATGCTCCACAAAGATGAGGACCTATAGGAAGTACACTCCTCATTCTCTGCTGCTGTTGTTGTGGCTGCATGGGTGGACGATAGGTCTGTCCCAATCTCCTTAGTACTAGGTTAGCTATCTGGTCTGGATTTACTAGCACGCTAGACCCTGAACTTTGGTCGTCACCCCACTGATCTCGAGGTTTCACCTCTGGGCCAGAACCATCTTGGAACTTGAAGTTATCGGTGAAATCCATAGCATCATGGCAACACTCATTGAAATTTGTATGTTTCTTCGCATAGAGATGTGTATGCAGTGTTGAATTTTTGAGTCCTTTTAAGAAGAGAGAAATTAATCGACTTTGGGCGGGCTTCTCATCTTCAGGGCAACGATTAATGCATTGCTTCATTCTATTTACACAGTCTCTAACACTCTCATTCTCGCCTTGCTTGAAAGAGTAGATGTGTGCTACCGTGTCATGTTGAATTCCCATCAAGGAAAAAGCAGCAATGAATCTCTCTTCCAAAACTCGTAAAGAAGATTTGTCTGAAGCCTCTAATGCCTGAAACCAAGCCAGGGCTTTTCCCTCAAGAGTGAGTCCAAATCCTTCAATTTGAGTATGCTTATCAGCCACTTGCTCAGCTCGAACTGCTTGCCTAAATGCTGCTACATGGTCGTAAGGATCTCCCGACCCTTCATACTTCTTTACCAGTTTCTGAAGAGTTGATGGCCTTACTTGTCTTGAATACTCATCATAGGGCCTACGGCCTCTTACTCTCAGCAGTGGGAATTGTTCCTCTCTTTGGAAAGATGGTCCACATGTTTCCAAAATTGGTGTGGGTACCCTATTACCAGCCTCACCAAACCCCTCCAAAGATCTTGTCACCCGCATTTTAGGAGGTGCATTAATGGGAGGCCGAGTTGGCTCCCCTACCCTCCGATTGTTATAGTGAGAAAGATGTTGGTGTGGTGTGACCTGTGGTCGCACATTTGGTGTAGGACGATATCTTGGTGCTAGAGTTGGGCTACTAGCAGTGGTCCACTTAGATGTTGAAGGTCCCTCTCTAGTGAACTCTCGTAGGGGAGGAGCAACAGTTTCTCCAAGAAAGGCTGTCTCTCCTGGTTTGGCTGTATTTGTTGAGAACACTTCCATGAATAATGGTTGTCCTTTCCACGTGAGTTCCCGAATCTCTTTCCAATCTAAGGTTCGGTATTCATTGGCCCATTTATCAATTATTCTGTTCATGTGTCCTGCAAGCTTCTCAACTACCACCACATGAGCTAGAGGAAGATCCAGCTGTGGCAATCTAGTTGTGGCATAATATCCCTCTAATGAGTCCTTATAGACCTCTTGAAGTGGGTCATCCTGCAAGACCTTTGTCACAGGAATTTGTGGTACAAACTCCCATTGGCTTTCAGCCCCCTGATCCATTTTACACTTGCCTTTCCTATCCCTTTTCAAATTTAGATCTACAAGAAGTAAATCATCTATGGATGGCTTTGAGGACTGGGCATTGGATGGTCCAGGCATGTCCGGCTCGATGAGCCAATCATCTCTAGACTCCCTTGCTCTGGAAAGTTCTGATAAGTCTAAGAACTCGGTTCTAGAGAGCTCCCCTAATTTGTCTACCTTTTCTGGATGGTAGGTGACTTTGTAGCGAACACCATCTCCACCCATGTACATGTTACCCTGGTCATTGACTAGAGGTGCTCTATCAAGTTCTGAGAAAATGTCTGCGATCTTAACAAGATACCGTTGTTGTGGATCCCTAAAGATCTCCGCTCCTTGAGCATTTGTGTAGACATATTGGAGTCTCACATTGAGTGTTAACCCCATGGTGTCGGCTTCAAATGGATTAAAAGATCTTGAGGGTGTCCTATTTGGGGCTACGGGATGACTATTTGTCGGCCCTAGATTGTCCATGGACAATGAACTAGTTGTTCTAGAGGAAAGGGTATTGGATTGGGATTCAGAAAGGGTTTCAGCAATATCCGCCAAATTTCCTACCAATTGGGTCCCACTTTCTTGCGTAGGTACTCTAGAAGGTGCCCTAGGCCCTATGGCAGAATCTACAAGACGTCCCGACTGCAAGTGCATAAGGTCAATTTTTTTTGGTTTTTTTATGTGTTTTTGTTTTGTTTTGTTTTTGTTTTTTTGTTTTTAAATAAAAAATATATATATATATATATATTTTTTATTTAACCTACCTAAACACTAAATGTAACTAAAAGGAGTATGTGTGTGGCATAACTATCTATCCTTTTTTTTCTTTTTTATTATATATTTTTCTAAATGATTTTTTTTAATGATTTTATGTTTTTATATTTTTTTTTGTTATTTTAAATCTACACAAAAATTATGAATCACACTAAAAAAAATACTAATTATGCACAAAGTTACAAAAATTAAAAAATGCAAGAAAATACTAAATTATGCAAAAAATTTAAATGAAGAATTACAAAATATGCACAAAGGTAGACTCCTAAAAACACTTTAAAATTTATTTTTATAACTTTTCTTTTGTTTTCTTTTGTTTTTTTTCCTTTTGTTGGTTTTTTTTAAAATTGTTTGTTTGTTTGTTTTTTTAAACTAATAAATTTCGTGCCAAATATAAAAATATAAATTTACTAATTATGTAATAATTACAAAAATTCTAAAATAAAAAATAAAAAAATGCAAACTACTTTAATTATGCAAAAATTTAAACAAGGAACAATGGATTCAAAAAATAAAAATTGTTTTTTTTAAATTTTAATTATTTTTTCTCTTTTTTTTAAAAATTTTTTTATTATTCTTTTTTTTCTTTTTTTTCTTTAATTTCTCTTTTTTTAATTATTTTTTAAATTTTTTTTATTTTATTGTTTTTTATTATTTTTTTATTTTTTTAAAAAATGCAAAAAATAGAAATTAAAAAATAATAATTCTAAAATAAAAAATTAAAAAAATTTTAAAAAAAAATGAAAAATTACTAACCTTATCTTCGTTATCTCCTCCGCGATTTCTGCAGGTCGGCTCCTCTTTCGGCGCCTTCGTTTGCTGCTAGTCCTTCGCTCGCCTCACCACCGCTTCCTTCACAGCGTTAGCTGTAGCCGGCTTCGACTCCTTGCGCGGCCACTTCACATCGGCCAGTCTCCACTCTGCCTTCCATAGCCGCCTTTTCTGCACCTTCTCCTTCCTTCTCCTAAGCTGCAGGTGCTTGCGCCACCTCGCCTCCTACACGGCCTTGGCCTTTTTCGCCTGCGTTGGCCACAGCAGCGGCCACTTCACCAACACCACCGGTCGCCTCCACGCAGCCAGTACCACCTTTGCTCTTTCTTCTGCATTCGCTGACGCCTGCTACGCCCCGTCGTCCACCTTAGCTTCTCTACTCTCCCTCAGCGGGTGAGGCAGAGATGGCCGCCTTCGCCAGCCCTTCACAACCGCAGCCCCACTCCTTGGCTCCAAGCACTCCGCCAGCCTCTTCTCCTTCACTTTTTCCACGTTGACCTTCTCACCGCCAGCAGCAGCTGAGGCCTCTTCACCACCTTCGCCTGTCTGGTGCGCCACCGATTTCTCTTTTTTCGGCCACTTCACCCAGGCTCCCTCCACTAACCAGCCTTTGCTGCCCGGCCTTCGCCTTCAGCAACGTTTGGAGCTCTAGAACGCCGCTGGCGAACCACAAGTGAAGCAAAACACTCCTGAAAGGTTGCTTGCACCTACCTGAGCACACCTACGCTTGTTGCGCTATGATTTTGTTATTTTTTTTAAAATACACTAGTATGCTGCTCTGGTAGGCTGAGTTGAGCGCTTCTGCACTGCTTGTAGTGATGAAGCCCTCACGCTTATTTAACACACAAAACCATCTCAACGAGTAGTTTCTTTTAAAAAAAAAAAACTATCGCTCGCATGCTACTAAGCCACCATACCCCTCCCAATGGCTAGACTCTATTTTATATACTTCCACGTGGCCCTTCAGCAAGTCTTTTATTATTTTTTACTAATTACATGTTAGCGAAAAGCATGAAAGCATGAAATGACAAAAAAACAATGAAGGTAAGCATAATGAACGGTACTTGAAAAGCATAAAAGCAATAAAACATAAAAAACAATGCGGGAGAAACCTCAACCGCTCAATGGGTTTTTTCTTATCCTAACCTTATCCACTCACACCGGGATCGCACACCCGAACTTAACCTAATCACTCAATGGTTTTGCAACCAAAAGAGGAAATAGTGGTGGTTTCCACACACTCTCAACCGGATTTGAGTCTTCTCCCCGGCAGCGGCGCCAATGGAGAGACGGAAAAACTCTCTCACTTGTAGCAAGAGTAGTATGATCCACACTTAGCTCAATCCAATGGGATTTGCATCCCTTTCGGAGCTAGGGATTTAACCCGTACCGGTGCACAAAAGCTTATCCATTTGATGGAGAGAATGCTAAGAAAACTACTACTAATGACATAGACTCAACACACACTCAAGCTCAATCTTGCTATTGCTCACTCAACTCCACATTCCACTCATCCATACATCCAAACAAGAAGAAAGCTTAGCTATTGCTTAAACAAGATCAAAGCATTCTTCATTCTCAAATACTCATTTCCCTAGCATGCACACAACCCTTGAAGCTATCAATAAGAAACATGCATACTAGAGAATTGACATGAGAAGAGAGACAAATATCAACTCATTGCATTGAATTAACAAAAGAATAGAACTTACAACAATGTAGATGGGGAGAGAGAAGAGCTTGCACCTCTATGGAAGAAGAGGGAGAGCTAGTCTCAAGAGAGCTCAAACATGAGTTTTCCCAATGTGTCCATAAGCTCTCAAATGAGCCACTTTTTATACAAAAACTCTAAAACTCCCAAAAGTTCCCATGTGGGATTATTGTCAAACCCACTCCCACACTCATCCACAACTTGGAACTCTTTTCAAGAGCCCTAAGTGTCTTTTTTGTTGCATCCTTGTATTGATCTTCATTCGTCATGCAACAGCACTTTATGAGACAGTAGTTGGGCAGGTGTAGACTTCAGAGGGTCTCTCCCAGCCAATACACTCCACTATAGGGGTGAAACAGGGCTGCCTGCTCTCTTCGACTCTATTTGGACTATACATTGATGAGATCTCTGATTATATTGGGACACGAGGGGACAGAGGAGCCCAGTTGGCTGGCACTTGGATACCTCTGCTCTTATATGCTGATGATATTGTGCTTATAGTAGACTCACCAGAGGGTATGCAGAGGCACTTGGATACTTTACATGCTTATGCACAGGACAGTGGGCTCTCAGTTAACCTTGGTAAGACCAAGGTTATGGTGTTTAACACTACAGCTTAGTGGGTCTGGAGATCAGCGCCTATTTTCACATATGGGCAGGAGACAGTGGAGTATGTTGACTCATACACATATTTTGGAGTGGTGTTCACTGGGACCACATTTTCCATGAGGGGGGCAGATAGCAGAGGCCAGATTGACTAGAGGATATGCAACACTAGGAGGTCTAGAGAGGATGTGCTCACAGGTATTGTTTCAGGAGCCACGCACTAAGCTGTGTTAGTCGAGGCTCATGCATACCAATGTCCTTCATTCATAGCACATAGGAGCTTCCCCGACACCGGTATGCACGACTTGCTTTATAGTCCTCTCATCAGCTAGCCATGGAGGGAGACACTTCATGTCGGTATGCACAGATAGCATCCTGGTTTGAGCTCCACGGGTTCAGCTTAGACAGACTTCCACCCTTCCACTCTAGAGGCACCCTCTCTCACCTTGACACATTCTGAGATTAGTAGAGTCATCAGACACATGACCTCATTCAGTTGGACACTAGGAGGACATGGATAGAGCCCTCACAGGAGTTAGGGAGATAAAGATGGCTTTCTATAGAGACCATCTTCTCCGCACCACTGAGGATGGCTTTATACTTAGACCGAGCTACATGGATACCCATCTGTCTCATGGATTGAGGTGCGCCATTAGGCAGATCTGCACCTCTTCACATCAGTTAGAGATAGAGACAGGCAGATTTAGAGGCATACCTCCAGGGGACAGGATATGTCATATTTGTTGGATAGAGCCAGAGACGGAGGAGCACTACATCTATCTCGCTGCACAGCATATTATGAGATTCGAGGGCATTACCATTGCATTTTTAGAGAGGGATTTGGACCACTGGCTAGAGTCATGGACTATTGTGATCAGTGATGCTTGGGTTTTTATCTCCTGGAGATCCGCAGGCTCAGAGCGTCCATTATGAGGAGCAGAGATAGATTACTGACTTCTTTAGAGGGACTACTCGGGAGGACACACAGCCGATAGCCCAGCAGTGGTGGGCACCCCGTGGGACTCTAGTTGAGAGAGCTATCCAGTTGGGCAGATCCAAACGCCCGAGGGTTCACGGATCCTTACATCAGAGACGGTGCCTACACCGGAGGATTCAGAGCATCATTGCGAGGCATTGGGCTCGTCCGACCAAGCATCTCACTATGGCAGATATCCAGGCCATTCGACAGAGACCCATGCTAGAGCTCCTAGGATGATTACCACTCCAGCCATATACTGTTGTACTCACTGTCACTTTTGTACTCCCCCATATTCATGTATTCATGTATCCATGTACTCATGTACCCCATTTTGACTAGTAGCATTAGATTCCACTCTCCCTAGTTGCTGCTTCTTCCGGATGCTCCCTTACTGATGTATTGTAGGGCTAGATACTTACCTTGAGTTCTTTCTTTTCTTTTCCAGATAGTGTATCAGATGTCACATGGTTATAACTTTGGTCTCATAGGTCACTTTGGCCTTTTGAATATGTTAATATAACATTTCATTTCATCTCTCTCTCTCTCTCTCTCTCTCTCTCTCTCTCTCTCTCTCTCTCTCTCCCAACACGTGGCTTCTCCCCTCCCCCATCACACCCCCTCTCTCTCTTTCCCCTACCCGAACACTTGGCCCTCTTCCAAATGCCAAGTGTCCCCTCCCCCCTCCCAAAAACTTATGTATAATAAATAGTATAGATATAGATAGATATAGTACACACACACACACACACACACACACAGATACACACATAGATATCTAGTCTAGTCTAGTATCTTGTCTTAGAAGCCACCTTTTGTTGCTTTCTCTTTTCTCTTTTTCAAAACCCAAGAAGCAAGTGTGAAGAACCAAGGCTGTATTAAAAGATGTGAGATTCAAATTCAAAATAGCACCCTTTTTAAAATCCTTCTTTCTGGTTGTCCCCTTTTCTCCACTTCTCCTCTCCTTTCTCCTTTTCTCAAACTCTCCCTCTCCTTTGGCCACGTGGATCCTTGGACACTTGTGCTTTGTAAGATTCCTCCCTCCGACTTTTAAGGTGTGCAGGTGTAAGAACCTCCCCTTCTGATCTTATAATTATTCCCCTCTCTGAAATAAAAGAAAGATCCTGTTTTGGCCTAGAGAGAGAAAATATTCTAGAGAGAGGTTATTCAATTTTTAGATATTTTTGGATGGAAAAATATCTCTTATTAAAATAAATTCCCCTGAAACAAAAGCTCAAAAAGAAATTCAGAAGGTGCATTAGAAATAAATTATAATCTGTTCATAAGGCCTTAGTCTAAGGGTCCAGATTTTTTGAAAATTTTAGATTAAGGTTCTGAGGGGTCAATTAGATTAATCCAAATGTAGGGAGGAGATAAATTGAAGAAATAAAGAAAATCCCCCTGAAATGAGTAAATACTCACATAAGATGAAGAGTTGACTAAGGACAAGGTTATTAGTTAAAAAAGAAAAGATATTTAGAGGAAATGATGCATTTTTTACACCTCAGTGTGGGGGAATTTCCCTCATGAAGGAGGCGCCTATTTCACATGTGTGGTTGAGTTTTAAACTCACAAATAATGAGATATTTTCATCTCTCCTCTCTCCTGCTTCAACTAGGTCCAAAAAGTAAGCTAAATTGACCTAAAAATGGTTAAAAATTGACCAAACTGATTTGAAAAATTCTAGAATCAGTTTGCTTGGTTAGAGGCTCACTTTTTCCTATACATGAAGCCTCCCCCTTTGTAAATGGTTAATAGTGTTTTATGCACTGTTACTCTACTCCTCTCCTAGAGCCAAAAACAGTGAATTTATTGATAATTCATTAGTTTTTGACCATTTCCTCTTCAAAAGAATTGGTGGCCACTCTTGTTGCAAATAAGAGTAGATCCCTCAAACCATCAAGCCAAAGGAAAGCTCACAAAAATTCATGTAAGCTAGAAATCCTACTTTTTCTTTATTCCATTTGATGGTTTTCTAATTTTTGTTTCTTTTAAAATGAAAAATGATGTTATGCCTTGTTGGAAAGGCTTTCCCCCTCTCTTCATTCTTGAATTCAGCCTTTCTTTATCCTAGATATATAATCAAATTGTTAGAATTAAACTTTTCATATTGTTTCTCTTTTAAAAGTGGAATTTGATTAGTTTAGAATGCTTTAATCCATTTGGGATAATTTTTAAGTAACTTGAGGATAAAAAAAATTAAAAAATGGTCAGCCATACAAAGGAGGTTATGGCAAAATTTTCTTAAATTTTGTTAAATAAGTTTTATCTTTTATTATTCAAAAAGAGTAATCCCCACCGTTTGTGTATTCTAAAAGTGTTATTTTCATTCTAGGCATAGAAAAATGCATAGTAGAAATATTTTTATTATAAAAGTGTTATTTCCTTAGATTAAAATTCTATGCATAGAAAGATGCATATTGGATAATTTCTTCTTATTATAAAAGTGTGATTTTCATTAGATTAAAATTCTATGCATAATAGAAAGATGCATATTGGATTTTTTTTAATTTTAAAAGTGTGATTTTCATTAGATTTAAATTCTATGCATAGAAAGATGCATATTTGGAAATATTTTTATTATAAAAGTGTTACTTTCATCAAAATTGATTTTTATGCATAAATAGATGCATAAAAGAATTTTTTTAATTATAAAAGCGTTACTTTCATCAAATTTTGATTTTAAGCATAGAAAGATGCATTTTTTACTACGTTAGAGAAAAGTTATCCTGGAGGAATCACCCGTGCTTTCCAGGCAAGGAAAGTTTTTTCGAGTTCGGTTTTAGAAGAACTGATGGATAAGTCTCTTGTCTGGATATCCGTGGTGGTGGGCGAGGCCTCAAGTGTGGGACCCTACCCCGTGTAAGAAGTGCTACTTCTGCTGCTAGCACCCCCGAATTCATTGCGCAGTGGGGTCAGGGATCTTACAGCTGGTATCAAAGCAAATTGGCTAATGAGGATCAACCGAGAAGCCAAACATGTCAAAAATTTATAAAGAAGCAGTAAAGGGTGGTTGTAATTGTGTGATAAAATTCATACAAATTGATATTCAAACTGAAATTCATAAATTGGTAATTGGATCTTCAGATGGAAGTACCGCAATTGTATGGAATCCCTGACTTGCTTGAGGCCTAGACATGATGGAATTTACCTTATAGTTCTAAGGACCGTGACTACCCGTATATACCGAGGGTATAACTGCAGTTCTTTATTGGCAATATATACGAGTAAATCTAAGACTTGAAATTATAAGCATTAATACTATCTAGATGATGAATTTGAATGTGGTTGATATGATTTTAAATTCTGATTGAGAACTGATGAGTTGATTTGGATTCTGATTGAAAAATGAAGATTCTTGAATTTTGGTTGAAATGTAATAAACTAAGCAAAACCTCAATGAGGATGAATGGGACGAGTCCCTGTGATGATGTTCGTAGCTGGAATGACGTTAATGACTTCAACAAATCACTATGAGATTAGCGGATTGTACTGGCAGATATTGCTGTTGTTAACACTTGACCCAGTGTATCAAGTTAAGGGGTGTCAAATTAAAAATCTATAAAATTGAAAATTCCCATAGAGGATAGTCCAGATAAAAATTTCGGTTTAATGGACCATTATTGTGATAAGGATTTGAATGTTATGATCTGAGTGAATTGTTATTTGATGATGAGTTTTATATAAGGGATCTTACATGCTTTATCTTGTATAGATATGTACTAATTATTATTTTTGGGACATTTACAAATCTATATGATCGTTTTCAGTGGGAAATCGTAATGGTCAAGCTTGGATAATGCCAAAATTGTGGAATCCTATTTATTTTCTTGTGATGTAGTACTATAATTATTACAATAATACAACATTATTGATAACTTTAGGTCATGTGTCATATATAGAAATGTAGTCTTTGTGAGGAAGCCGCATCCAACTAACAAACAAATTCTTCCAACTCTTTAAATTCATGTCAATAAGATTCGTATGCTACTCTTCTCTATATTTATATCAATAAGATTGGTGTTAAAAACAAATCACCTTTTCTTCTTCAAGGTATGTAAATATATTTTCTCTCGAGAACGCTTAAAAGATGCTCTTGTTTATGCTAGAGTATGTGCATTAGATAAGCTTACACGGCATGCCCGTACAATATATCTATAAATACTAGCGCCTAAAGGTCATAATGTAGCTGGAAACAAGGCTTATACCCATGGGTGGTCCAAAATAGTGATGTTAAGGGAGGGAAGAGTGATTGGTGGTGTGGGATAGTGTGAAAGGATCTATTTATTAAAAGACACGCTTTTGTGATTTGTTCACAAGTCGTAAGTGTGGTATCAATGTATATCCTCCAGGTTAGTGCATGAGCACCTGTGTGCTAATATCTAGGTGGCAAATCAATCTAAGCGTTGTCTGCTCTGGGCTTTTATACTGGTTTTAGTTATTTACCAAAACACAGCCGAGGGAAGGTGACTACGAGCAACCAAAACACAGCCGAGGGAAGGTGACTACGAGCAACCAATTGTTGAGGCTTGCCTGGTTGGCAAAGCCTCCCTGCTGAACCACCTCCTCCAACAGAGAGCTGCTTACACCACACGTCCACTTCAACAAGTAATCTAGTCGCATAGCCTCTCTTGAAGTTTGTGTATAACCAATGCGGCAACTGCTTCATCTCTTGCTTTGAGAGGAAAAGCAACGAAACCATCCTTGTATTTGACCTATTATAGGTGAAGGAACCTTTGACATGTCGTCTGGTTCGTAAAGAGAGCATAAGTAGGCAGCTTTTGCTGAGGCCGCCTGCTCACAAGCAACGCTCGGCCATCAACCGATTGTTGAGGCTTGCCTCGTTGGCAAAGCCTCCCTCATCAATCACCTCCTCCAATACATCTCTTACACCACGTCCTCTTCGACAAGTAATCTATCAGCTTCCAGTCTACCTTCTCGGATGTAGGCATGCAAGCGCAGCGCAATATAGGATAGGTTTCCCTCTGCTCACACGCTTGGGTTGCTGAAATGAAATGTGTAACAATCATCATGGCCACCGAAGCATAAGTAGGCATCTTTTGCTAAGGCCGCCTGCGCTCACAAGTAACGCCCGCCGGCCATTTACCTCCACCTATTTTTCGGCACCATTGCCCAATCCTGTTTCAAGGAAGACCGAAAAGCCGTTAGCAAAATTTAGATTTACACTAAAAATATATCGAATTGGCCTAATGTTTAGGTATTAACAAGGGCGGTCGTCGCCGTTATTGAGGGCCCTTGCTATGGTTTTCCGCCCCTCTCTCAACTAATAACGTGCCACCCCCTCTCAACTCAAAACACAATAAGCCCCCCCTCCCCCCTCAACTCAAACGCAACACCTCTCTCTCTCTCTCTCTCTCTCTCTCTCTTCCTCCCCTATCCTTTTCTCTTTTCTAGTGTGGTCACCCTCAATAAGAGTGGCCGTTGCCCTTATTAACGGCCAACCTCACTAAGGGCGATGGTCTCCCTTATTAACGGCCCTTAGTGTGGTTGTCCTCCCCCTCTCTCAACTAAAATGCACCGCCCCCTCAACTCAAATGTGACAAGCCCCTCCCCTCGCCCTCTCTCTCTCTCTCTCTCTCTCTCTCTCTCTCTCTCTCTCTCTCTCGGACTGCCCCCTCCATCCCCCTCCCTCCCTATCACGGAATCACGGGACCTTGTTGTAATTCTTGAAGAATTAATTAAAAATCTCACCAATTACATCATGATTGAAACAAAGACTTGAATTGAAATTGATAATTAAATAATTTAACATAACTCAAGGAAAAAGAATTAGAATAACATCACCATAAAAAGTAAAGGATAGAGAATACTACACAGTAAACCAGATTGGGTGCAATCTCCCTCCCCAAGTGTGTAGCTCCACTTCCACGACTTGAGTATTTAGAGAATTTTATTCATAAAAATAGCCCAAGGAGCTAAGAATAGATGAGCGTATAAATTGGGTTTGCTTTTCCCACTTTTGGAGTATTACTTTACATATTTTAATCATACAAAAATCCCTAAGATTTGTACATATAAAAACCTTTGCCCAAATAAAATTGCTAGTGGGCCTTGTTACATAAAATGACTTTGTGCACATTTGCACATATATATATTAATCTTATGCTCACTTTTGCACATTCCATTAAGATGAATCTTGCACAAATTAAATTAAACATATTTTTGTATGATTATTAATTCATCAAAAACATAATAAAATATATACCTGTAACATTCCTCTCGTTGGAGGAAGTGTCCTCAGTTGCGTAAGAAAAATGCCAAGAGAACAAGATTGTTGATGTCATAATCTGCAAGGTAAACTCAGAGGTCCGAACATGGCACATAGGCACAAATGCATAACGTAGAGGTTCTTCTGAACATGGAATACAAACAAGAAAACTCGTGCGATACCAAAAGTGGTGATCGTCACACTGATTATCAAATAAAAAATAACATGTATAAAAAGTTTAAAACAAAAGAAAAATAATCATCATATTCACACCACCTCTTAATCCACCAGCCATATGACACCTCAATTGGTACCCTCGTATAGTACGACACCTCAATCGGTACCCTCGCACTTCTCGTTGCTATACTCAGACACTATCAATGTAAGTTAAACAATTAATTTAACATATGAATTAATCCCAACATTGACTTGAGATATAGACAACCCATAAATAATCAAATAACAACCACACACATGTTTGCCAAGCATAAGTAGCCCAGGAATCACCCCTCCATACGAACCAACTGAAACAAACAGTGGAGGCAGCTATACACACATGTTTGCCAGGCGTAAGTCCCCTGGGATTCACCCCTCCATATGAACCAACTGAAACAAACAGTAGAGGCTCACAAGCATATCATATACGGGCGTCCTCGATATACAATTGCATAAATGCATGAGAGGATGGCTTCATGATTAGTGTGGGAGACTAGATCTACACATAATGCATATGTAGTAAACCAATCAAATGAATGTATGTAAGACGAGTCTAAGTGTCCCATACCACATAGGCACATTGTACATACACACATAGGATGGTAGAAAGATAGAAGACATAAATGTGTCTGGAGTAAGTATATGAAACCAATTTGATGTCCCATACCACCATATTAATTCCATACATCACTTCCTTTAGAATAGAAGTTTGAGGCAGAGTGGCCAATTCCCTTTAAAACTTAAATTCCAACACAAATTTTCTCTATTTATAAAATTTTACTTAAGTTACTGAACTTGAACTAATCTTAATGTTGAATTTATGGTTTATTAATTAGGTTCTTAGGTTGGAAAAATATTAT
Source organism: Cibotium barometz (assembly GCF_041138505.1). Lineage (NCBI taxonomy): Eukaryota > Viridiplantae > Streptophyta > Polypodiopsida > Cyatheales > Cibotiaceae > Cibotium > Cibotium barometz. The sequence continues at coordinate 13,543,078 of NC_141055.1, forward strand.
AGAAATAGTTATGAAAAAGTTGTATAAAATGAAATGAATATATATACATATACATACCTCCATCGTTGTGGTGTGATTGAAATAATCTGTCAAAAATAATATTACCACTTGAAAGAGATGTGAATCGTTATTACTTCTATGGATAGGATATATATAAAGTTATTAAACAGAATCTCATGAGAAGCTTAACATCATAAGAATGAAAGTTCAATTGGTTATGGATATAAGGATAGGAAGATACTAACCTTGAGTTGCAAAGGTTATTTGAGGGGATGTGAGATTATAAATGAAGAATGGATAAAATTGATAAAACATGAATGACTACTAATGATTCTAACCATCTTGATTAAGTGAAAAAGTCTAGATGATGAATGGATAAAATTGATAAAACATGAATGACTAGTAATGATTCTAACCATCTTGATTAAGTGAAAAAGTCTAGATGATGAAAGATTAATTTACTTTTGAAGTTGAAAAATAATAAACATGAAGCTGGAGCGTAAGAGAGTTGTACCTTATATATATATATCCGATTGCAAAATGACTACAATGAGAAAAATGAGAAACAATACGAACGGATTGTAATATAATTAGCGTATAAGGAGCTAAGAATAGATGAGCGTACAAATTGGGCTTGCTTTTCACACTTTTAGAGTATTGCTTTACATATTTTTAATCATACCAAAATCCCTAAGGTTTGTACATGTAAAAACCTTTGCCCAAATAAAATTGCTAGTGGGCCTTGTTACATAAAATGACTGTGCACATTTGCACATAAATAGAGAAGGGTACCTTATATATATATATATCCGATTGCAATGATTCTCTATGATGAGAAAATGAGAATCAATGCGAACGTATTGTAATATAATTATTCTTTCAAACGTAATTAGGGTTATATTAAATTATGACTTTATAAGAAATAGAACTTAGAGTAGTATGAATTGAAATTCTATGCATAATTATTTAAGCATGATCATTATTCTAAGAATAGGTGTAAGCAACTTACTGGTGTTTGAGTCACCATCTGAAAAATAAAACTTCAGCAACTTACTGGTGTTTGAGTCACCTTCTGAAAAATAAAACTTACATAGAAATATTGGAAACATTATTTACTAAGTTATAGAGGATACATTGTTTAAAGGACACAAATTTTGTAAGCATATGTGATTGTTTAAATTTTTTTATGGAAAGTGGAGAATCAATTTACTACATTCATAAAGGTAATGAAATACCATTTCCAAGATATAAAGTTTTGATATAACAAGAGAAATGAATATAAAAAGTTTGAATAAAAGTTACATCCTTCTAATGATGCGGGTATGGTCAGCTATTAGTATCTTCTTAGGGGGTAATCTAGTCCTAAGGTAACATAATCGATTTATAAATTCTTCATCCGTTATCGATGAATCATCTTCTATAGTATATCCACGTACGATGTCCATCCGCTCCAGAAGGTGGCAAAATGTATGTTTGGAGCAAAAACCGTGGTGTTTCCAATAGGTATGAAAACAAAGCATCCCTCGTGAGTCATGTGTCCAGAGCTTTAACCATTTATCTTGTTGCCTGTTGATTGTTGAATATCTGTAGTAGTTGTTGAAAAATAGCATGGTTTTGTTCACATAATCATGCTAAACTGGTACATTGTGTCATGAGTCGCATGAGTTCCGATTGTGTAAGTGGATCATGGAGTGATGACCAAGTCATAATGTTATAATCATTAAATATTTTTATTTGACATGAGGATGCTATGCTATACAATTGATTTTGGTTTTAGTGAGGGAATCTTGAGGTTAAGCATTGTTATAATTTTAAATACAACAAAAACTAATAGCAATATAAAGAAATGAAAAGAAGTAACACATTTACTAACATTTATAATTTAAAACCAAAAAATAAATTTAAATACATCTTTAATCTAGGGCCAAGGATGCCATGACTTATGCTCAAATAGTCTAAAGAAATAGTTGGGTACGTGGATACGGATTTCAGAAATTATGTTGAAGTCTAAATACAAAATATACAGCTTGGGTAAAGCGTTAGGGAATGTATTATGGGTAACAGTCGTAATGTTGAAGTCTATGACTTTTGTTGTGGAGTCCCAATCAATTCCTCGTTGCCATAGTATTATAGAAGTCCATCCTTCTGAGAAGGGCCATGGGGGAGGTTCATGGTCGATGAGTTTCTCGACTAGAAGGTAAATATGTGGTCCAGTAGTCTCTTTGAGTGCCCATAAAAGTGATCGAGGGTTGCCTAGCCATTTTTTCGATGTTGATTTCAACCTGAGGTTGTTGGACTTTACAAAACAAGGAAACTCGTAAGCAAATTTTAGGCAAGGGTCTTTTAAATATCACATAACATTTAATAAAAAAGAAGACTTAAATGAAAAGCATGTTTTTTTATCGTCCCCTATTTATATGTTATGCTTTGTTGTTTAATAGTGAGAAGGCATTGAAAAATTTAAATAAGATCACCTGTCTCCCACTTTTGAATTGCCTTCACTTGGCGAAGCCATGGCCTACCCAATATCAATGGGTAAGCCCTAGCATCAGGCTTTGTAGGAATGACCTGGAAAGTTGTAGGCACCGAAATACCACATACATCCACTCCCAAATTCCTGACAATTCCTAAGGTTTTCACCCTAGTATTATCAGTAAGTTTGATGCGATAGGGAGAGTTGGTAGAAGACAACTTTAAATCAGCATCTTTCATTGTTTTTTCACTCATGACATTGATTGATGCACCTCCATCAATGTATGCATTAGAAATTGTCTGCCCCTCAATGATGACATCAATCACAGGCACATCATCTCCTACATCAATATCCACTTTTTGAACCATAGGAGTCCCATTATCCCTCTTCTTCTTTTTCCTAGATTCCCTTGTGCTAGCCAGCTTACCCCATTCCTTTCTGAGCTTGGGAGAGAGTGCCAAAAGCTGCCCAAATGTGATTTGTGCCGTTTTCTCCCTAAGATCTGTCAAGAGGTCATAACTAAGAGATCCTTGTCCAAGAGGAAAATCAGATTGTCCAATTTTTCTCCTAGATGACTTCTTCTTCTTCTTATTTTTCTCCTCTTCTTCAGATTTATCTTCTTGTTCTTCTTCTTCCTGGCTTCTAGTTTTACGACCCCTTTTTGCCATTAATGGCATCAATGTTTCCTCTTCTTCTTCTGAGCATGTTTCCTCTAAAAGTGCTAAACTTTTATCCTCACTTTTCCTCAACTTTGGACACTCAGTACGATAGTGCCCCTTCTCTTGACATTCATAGCATGTGACACTACTTCTATCCCTAGGTTTATCCTCAGCTCGTGGAACCCTAGGTGGCCTTGCATTGACTAAGTGTAACTTCAAATCAGCAAATTCTGCCATAAGTTGTGCAATGTTATGATCCAAGGATGGAGCTTGTACCTGAGATGTTGAGGCTATCTCTACTCGTGGTGGGGTTGGCACACTTGGAGAAGATTGGAATGTGGACTCAATATGAAGAGTGGCCTCCTTCTTCAAAGCAATACGAAGGGCCTCTTTAAAACTAGTGGGATCTTTGCTAAGAACTTTTCCATGCAAGCGGGGATCCAGAGCCCTGATAAACTTGCTCATCTTAAGGTGCTCCATTGCTAAAGAACTCTTTGAATCTTCCATAGAAGGTGAAGAAGAAGAAGCAACAACATGTAAAGCAGCTTGTTGATATTTGATGAATAAGGCTTCATACCTCACTGAAAAGGCAGAAACTGACTCTCTATCCTTTTGGAAAATTTGATCCAATTGCAATAGTAAAGCATTTGGCGACTCCACTGTCCCAAATCTCTCCTTCATTGCTTTGGTCAACCTTTCCCAATCATTCTTGGACTCCTCTGGCAAAGCCTCATGCCAAGTTAAGGCCATACCCTCCAAGAAATCTGGAAGTATTTCTGCCCTCTCCTTCATAGACCAACCCGTCAAGCGGCATGCTCGGTTAAACTCTCGGAGATAACTCCCCGGGTCTTCTCCTTCTGATCCACGGAACACCGGAATGTTGAACATCTTGCACCAAAAGATGAGTAGTGACAAGGGAAATTTACTTGTTTCAAAATGACTTTCCTTTAATCCTGCGGGACCTTGAGGTTGAAATAGAATAAATCTAAGTAGAACCTGCCCGCCGTCTCCACCAAAAGATGTGACACAAAGTTGGGGTTTGGACTTCGGTCACTTCTCAGAATCAAAACACACTTGTATGAAACCTCACAGCCTCCTCACCTCCCTTTCTCTCCCTAGATTAAGATAAAGATATACACATCAAAGGTGAGATCATAATTCATGGAAGGAAAGATGAAAGGCTCCGGAGAAGCAAGAATTTCTGCCAGTCTTGCAGCTCCAAACAAAAGGGCGATTCTTTGTTGGAAGAAAATCTTCCGACTCAGGATTATGTGAACGGAAACATACGGGGAATATTGGTAAGGTTCATCCGTTCGAATTGGGCGATTTGGACAGAACATATTAAAGAAAATGAATATGGCAATCACTTACAAGAGGATAAGACACATGGGGTTTGCCTTTTGATAAGGGATTAGGAGGAATTAATCATGATTAAGAAGAAAGAATAGCCAAAAAGCTATAAAAATAGAGATACACAGAGAATTTCAGTTTTAAATCCATAAAGGCTGTGTAAGAGAGGATTATATAGATGCGTAGAGCTTGAAGAGAGCTTCGCGCCTATATAAAAACTTTCAAAAACGGGCAACCGAGCGAAAAGTTATGAGCATTTTACTGCAAGACTATAAAACTGCCAAAATTCTATAAAAATAGAGATACACAGAGAATTGCAGTTTTAAATCCATATAGGCTGTGCAAGAGATGATTAGATAGATGCGTAGAGCTTGAAGAGAGCTTCGCGCCCATATAAAAACTTTCAAAAACGAACAACCGAGCGAAAATTTATGAGCATTTTACTACGAGACTATAAAACTGCCAAAATTCGCCTAAAGATTAGCAACTTTGGGAGAAATTCTAATCATCAATGAAGTAAGGGATTAAGAAATTAGTTACATGAGTGGAAAGAGCATAGAAAGAGCTTCCTAGCCATATGATCAATTTTAGAAAACAATACCCGAGTGATGAGTAATTACCGGTTGAAATTTGGGTATTGGACCACAAAAACTGCACTTCTCTCTCTTTGCATGAAACCTCAATTTTCACATAGCCTCTTGCCTCTCATCTCCTTCATGATTCAAGCTAGAGGGTAAGGGTTAACATTGCTCAGCGGACAATCATGAAGATTTACCTATGGTCCCCAAAGTCTTTCCACATGCTCATTACCACTAAAACCATTGGTACCTCCAAAGGAGGGCGGCAATAAGGCAAGGGCTACCTTGAGAAGTCACAGGCCCGCCAAGATAATAACTCCTTATCCCCCTTATCATGAATCATCAAAGAGGTCCAAAATTGGGTTAAGCATGGGGAGCTAATGCTAAATGAGACATTCACATGTAAAGAGAGTGTTTGAATAAGGGTTTGAAAGATAAGAGAATGGCAATGACAAAAAATGCTCAATTGAGGAGGCTCATTCCTTGATTTGAAAGGGAGAGGAGGGCTCCTTTTATAGGTGGAGAATCACCCTCTCTTCCATTGTTACAAATTACAACATAAAAATCTTCAACCCTTCAGTGACATAAGGGTAGATGTCACCATCAATTGTCCTCTTAGGCTAAGTCTTCTATTGATTATAAAATTGAAGACTTTTTGACTTTGAGAGTGTGATGAGATAATAGCCAAGTCTAAGTGGCATCTAGGTGGAGATCCCACTTACACATGGCGGAATTCTCCTCTTCCATGTAGGCATTCTAGAAGAATCTTTCCCAATTATGCACCTACACACACTCCTCCACATGCCTTCCACACTCCCCAACTTGTAGCCTTATGGTGAATACCATATTAATAATACAATAAAAATCCATGTGAGCATAAAGGCCCACTTTTATTTTTCACATCACTAGCCTATCTACCATACCAAAGTATTTATCAAGCATACTTGTGGCATTTACAATGTGTGCACCCTAAATCAAGTAAAACCATTATATTTGAAGATAGAATGTTGTTATCGGGGTAGCCGCCAAGCCGCCGCATCACCACACCGTTATTCCATTGTGGGCGCCGCAATCTTCTTGGACAAGCTTCCACCTTATTACCATTGCGAAACCATCAAAATATGCACAAAATTGACAATGAAAGATATCAATTTTTCACGTCACAGTACCTCTTCCTTTTCCCCTCGAATGTAAGATTCCTCCCTCCATCGTTTGAGGTGTGCAAGTGTAAGAACCTCTCCTTCTGATCTTATAATTATTTCCCTCTCTAAAATAATAGAAAGATCATGTTTTACCCTGTTTTGGCCTGGAGAGAGAAAATGTCTAGAGAGAGATAATTTAAAATTGAGATATTTTTGGATATAAAAATCCTCCTAGTGTCTAAAATGGTTTCCCTTGAAACAAAAATTCAAAAAGAACTTTCCAATGTGTGATTGGAATTAATTGAAAATAGGTATAGGGTGGTTGCAAGATTAGGGTGCCTAGTTTTGTCCACTCAGACACCTTGTAAACAGTAAAAAAACAGACATTTGTTTACCTTTAGAGGCTAATCTCTCCTACATAACGAAGGAGTTTCCTTTCAAGTTCTTTTGTTGGAACATCACATGCAAAGCTAGGATTATAGTTGCATAATTTGATTAAGAATTAGATAGTCTTATGTCCTGATTTCCTTAGGTATAAAGTCAATGTATACACCCTGTCCCAAATTTGGACCGATTTCAAAAAATGCTAATATGTTTTACATATAAGCTTATATGCAATTCCCACTTTGGACCTTATATCTTCACATAATATAGAGCTTAACTTGATTTCTTGAGAAAAATTTAAGCTATTTGTCTATTTTCTTTAAAAATTTCAAGGTCTTTAAAGTGTTATAAAATATGTCACTTTTTGTACCCACGATCACTACCACTTAAAATGCTCAATCTTGTAGATCAAAAGAGTGGTAGATAGTGAGACATTATTAGAATGTGGTGGTTTGTCCAAATTACAAATCCAATGGTTGGATTTGTAATGGTCTCTTTTCCAAAATTCTTCTAGGTTATCAAAAGGCCTGTAAATATTAATAATTTAATTAGTAAAATTACATTTTTGATGTAAATCATCTAAAACTTATAGGGACTAGTGTACCTCTAGTGGTGCATATATGGAAAAAAAATGGATCACTCTAAGTATGAAAATGTGATTTTTTAATCATTTCATCATATTTTTATTTACTTTTGATTTATTAGACTAATTTATATTAATTTAAGTTATATTGGGTTAATTTGAGTGTATGTGTATTTTCTATTAGTTGCTTGATCTCATTTGAAGTACCTTGCCCCTCTAACTTTTCTCTCCAAGCATTGTCCCAGTCCAGCATAAATTGGACAAAACTGAACACCCTGATCTTGCAACAACCCTATAAAGGACCTTAACCTAGGGGTCCAAATTTTCAGAAATTTTTAGATTATGGTCCAATTAAGGTTCCTATGGGCCAATAGGATTAATCCAAATGTAGGGAGGAGATAAATTTAAGAATAAAAGAAAAACCTCCCAAAAATGAGTAAATGCTCACATAAGATGAAGAGTGGACTAAGGACCAAAGAAAACAATTTAAAAACTGAATTTTGACACCTCCGTGTGGGGATCTCCCCTCATGAATTAGGCACCTTTTTCTCATCATTACTCCCAATTTTTAATCAATAAAATGAGATATTTTCATCTCTCCTCTCTCCTATTTCAAAACTAGATCCAAAAAGTAAGCTGAACTGACTAAAAAATGGTCAAAAATTGACCAAACTAATCTGGAAAATTCTAGAATTAGTTTGCTTGGTTAGAGGCTAACTTTTTCCTATAAATAGAGGCCTCCCCCTTTGTAAAAGCTTAATGGTGTTTATGCACTGTTACTCTGCTCCTGTCCTGTTAAATTTTTTAATAATTCAATTATTTTTGGCCTAATCCTCTCCAAAGTGAATTGGTGGCCACTCTTGCTCAACAAGAGTAGAACCCTCAATCCCTCAAGCCAAAGGAGAGCTTACAAGCTCTATGTAAGTTAATTTTCTTACTTGTTTAATGAAAAATCTATGGTTTTCTTAATTTTTATGTTTTGTAGATGTTGAATTAAATCCAAATGCTATGCCTTTGATAAAAAGGCCACCCCCTTCTCCTCTTTATATTCCAACCTTTCTCAATCCTAGAAAGATTAACTAAAGGATTAATTAAACTCTTTTTATTATTTACTCTCTTGAATTTAGAAAATCATGTAGATTAGAATTCTATAAATCTAATTTGGATTAATTTAGGATAAATAAAGAATGATAAAAATGAGAAATGGTTAGCATACAAAGGAGGTTATGGCAAAGTTTTCCAAAAATTTGTGGAAAAGAAAGTTTGTTTTTATGTTATTCCAAAAGAGTAATTCCCATCATATTTGCATCTAAAAGAAATATTCTAATTACTCACATATTCACCTATGAATATGCATGGATATCACTGATATTAATTATTAAATTTGATTTTTATGCATAGAATGATGCATAAAGGAAATTTTTTTATTACAAAAGTGTTATTCTTATTAAATTTAATTTTTATGCATAAAAAGATGCATAAAGGAATTTTTTTAATTACAAAAGTGTTATTCTCATTAAATTTGATTTTTATGCATAGAAAGATGCATAAAGGAATTTTTTTATTACAAAAGTGTTATTCTCATTAAATTTGATTTTTATGCATAGAATGATGCATAAAGGAATTTGTTTTATTACAAAAGTATTATTCTCATTAAATTTGATTTTTATACATAGAATGATCCATAAAGGATTTTTTTTATTACAAAAGTGTTATTCTCATTAAATTTGATTTTTATGCATAGAATGATGCATAAAGGAATTTTCTTAATTGTTATTCTCATTAAATTTGATTTTTATGCATAGAATAATGCATAAAAGAATTTTCTTAATTACAAAAGTGTTATTCTCATTAAATTTGATTTTTATGCATAAGAAGATGCATAAAGGAAATTTTTTAATTACAAAAGTGTTATTCTCATTAAATTTGATTTTTATGCATAGAATGATGCATAAAGGAAGTTTTTTATTACAAAAGTGTTATTCTCATTAAATTTGATTTTTATGCATAGAAAGATGCATAAAGGAATTTTTTAAACTACAAAAGTGTTCTTCTCATTAAATTTGATTTTTTTGCATAGAATGATGCATAAAGGAATTTTTTAAATTATAAAAATATTATTCTCATTAAATTTAATTTTTATGCATAGAATGATGCATAAAGGATGTTTTTTAATACAAAAGTGTTATTCTCATTAAATTTGATTTTTATGCATAGAATGATGCATAAAAGAATTTTTTCAATTACAAAAGTGTTATTCTCATTAAATTTGATTTTTATACATAGAATCATGCATAAAGGAAAGTTTTTTATTACAAAAGTGTTATTCTCATTAAATTTGATTTTTATGCATAGAATGATGCATAAAAGATTTACTTTTTTTTACAAAAGTGTTATTCTCATTAAATTTGATTTTTATGCATAGAATGATGCATAAAGGAAATTTTTTTATTACAAAAGTGTTATTCTCCTAAAATTTAATTTTTATGCATAAATAGACGCATAAAGAAATTCTTTTTATTTTACAAGTGTTATTCCTATTAAATTTGATTTTATGCATAAATAGATGCATAAAATAATTTTTTAGATATAAAAGAGTTATTCTTACTGAAGTTGATTTTTATGCATAAATAGATGCATAAAGAATTTTTATATCAAAATAGAATTCTCTTAAATTCTATGTTTAAGTTCTATGAATAGATGTGATGAGATATGAGGTGAATAGATGTGATGAGATGTGATGTGAATCAGATAGATGTGAATGGATGGATGGATGGGGTGTGATGTGAATAGAGGTGATGAGATGTGAGGTGAATAGATGTGATGAGATGTGATGTGAATTTGATAGATGTGAATGAATGTATGGATGGGATGTGATGTGAATAGATATGCTGAGATGTGATGTGAATCAAATAGATGTGAATGAATGGATGAGATATGATGTCATGTGAATCAAGATGTAAATGAATGATATGGGATGTGAGTGGATGATATGTGAAAGAATGGATGTGGATGTGTATGTGAAAGAATGGATGTGAATGTGTGTGTGAAGAATGGATGTGGATATGTATGTGAAAGAATGGATATGGATATGTATGTGAAAGAATGGATGTGGATGTATGTGAAAGAATGGAATAATGTGGATTGATGTGGAACAATGTGGAAAGACGAGAGCTTGTTATAGAAATTGTATTTATGACTTGTTTTTAAATGACTGTTTTATGTTAAGAATGCCGGGGAAGCATTTTGACCATCTTGTGAATGAGGTCGTGGAGACCTAACTGATAAAGTTGCAACAGCTGACGAAGAGTCAACAGAGGACATCTTGCGTAGCAAGGTCGACCGAGGACTTAACCAGCCTCGGTTCGATTTAAATGGTGAGCTTTCAGTGCGGTGGATGAGGGACCAAGGAAGTGGCATATGAGTGAAGCGGTAGGTGACCTGTGACGACGAAGGATCCTAGAGGGTGCTGACCATACGGTGCTCGGGCTCTGGGTCGTCGAAGATACCCACACGTACGTTGTGGAAGATATTGGAACAAGGAGTAAGAGTTGTTTTCTGAATTCGCGCATGGATCTGGTTAATTGACCTTGCTGGTCCTCAATGGATGAGTCCATGGCTCTTTTATATAGATCTGTTGGTTGATCTTGCTGATCTTCGATGGGATTCCATTTTGATTTTTATAAGTAAATATATTGCCGGGTACTATGAGCTAGGAACTATTGAAAAGGCCCCTGAGTGGACAGGTGGTGAGCGTTCTGGTTTCCAATGATGCCATAAGTACACCAATGAAGGAAAAATTGGAAATTAGGATTCAACCGGATATTTTGGAAGATTATGATCAATGATACTATAGTTTCATTAAAAGATTGTTTTAAAGAAAGCTAAATCTGTAAAAAAGGCAATTTCATATTGGGTGTGCAAGTGGTGTGACTAGTTTTAAGTTTGCATGAATATCCGGCTAGGGGACCTGGGAACTCTTTTCCCTGGTACTCGAGACCCTGTTTTGGCCTAGAGAGAGAAAATGTCTAGAGGGAGGTAATTCAAAATTGAGATATTTTTGGATATAAAAATCTTCCTGGTGTCTAAAATGGTTTCCCCTGAAACAAAAATTCAAAAAGAACTTTCCAATGTGTAATTGGAATTAATTGAAAATAGGTATAAAGGACCTTAGAATTTTCCAGGTCACTTTGCTTGGTTAGAGGCTCACTTTTTCCTATAAATAGAAGCCTTCCCCTTTGTAAAATCTTAATGGTGTTTATGCACTGTTACTTTGCTCCTATGTCCTGAGCCATCTACATTGAATTTTTTAATAATTCAATTGTTTTTTGCCTAATCCTCTCCAAAATGAATTGGTGGCCACTCTTGCTTCAAACAAGAGTAGAACCCTCAATCCCTCAAGCCAGAGCTTACAAGCTCTATGTAAGTTAATTTTCTTACTTGTTTAATGAAAAACCTATGGTTTTCTTAATTTTTATGTTTTGAAGATGTTGTATTAAATCCAAATGCTATGCCTTTGATAAAAAGGCCATCCCCTTCTCCTCTTTACATTCCAACCTTTCTCAATCCTAGAAAGATTAACTAAAGGATTAATTAAACTCTTTTTATTATTTACTCTCTTGAATTTAGAAAATTATGTAGATTAGAGTTCTATAAATCTAATTTGGGTTAATTTAAGACAAATAAAGAATGACAAAAATGAGAAATGGTCCGCCATACAAAGGAGGTTATGGTAAAATTTTCCAAAAATTTATGGAAAAGAAAGTTTGTTTTTATGTTATTCCAAAAGAGTAATTTCCACCATTTTTGCATCTAAAAGAAATATTCTAATTACTCACATATTCACCTATGAATATGCATGGATATCATTGATATTAATTATTAAATTTGATGTTTATGCATAGAATGATGCATAAAGAAAATTTTTTTATTACAAAAGTGTTTTTCCTATTAAATTTGATTTTTATGCATAAAAAGATGCATAAATTTTTTTTTTTATTACAAAAGTGTTTTTCTCATTAAATTTGATTTTTATGCATAGAAAGATGCATAAAGGAATTTTTTTATTACAAAAGTGTTATTCTCATTAAATTTGATTTTTATGCATAGAATGATGCATAAAGGAATTTGTTTTATTACAAAAGTATTATTCTCATTAAATTTGACTTTTATGCATAGAATGATGCATAAAGGAATTTTTTTAATTAGAAAAGTGTTATTCTCATTAAATTTGATTTTTATGCATAGAATGATGCATAAAGGAATTTTCTTAATTACAAAAGTGCTATTCTCATTAAATTTGATTTTTATGCATAGAATGATGCATAAAGGAATTTTCTTAATTACAAAAGTGTTATTCTCATTAAATTTAATTTTTTATGCATAAGAAGATGCATAAAGGAATTTTTTTAATTACAAAAGTGTTATTCTCATTAAATTTGATTTTTATGTATAGAATGATGCATAAAAGATTTTTTGTTTTACAAAAGTGTTATTCTCATTAAATTGGATTTTTATGCATAGCATGATGCATAAAGAAATTTTTTTATTACAAAAGTATTATTCTCTTAAAATTTAATTTTTATGCATAAATAGATGCATAAAGAAATTCTTTTTATTTTACAAGTGTTATTCCTATTAAATTTGATTTTATGCATTAATAGATGCATAAAATGATTTTTTATATATAAAAAAGTTATTCCCACTGAAGTTGATTTTTATGCATAAATAGATGCATAAAGAATTTTTATGTCAAAATTAGAATTCTCTTAAATTCTATGTTTAAGTTCTATGAATAGATGTGATGAGATATGAGGTGAATAGATGTGATGAGATGTGATGTGAATCAGATAGATGTGAATGAATGGATGGATGGGATGTGATGTGAATAGACGTGATGAGATGTGAGGTGAATAGATGTGATGAGATGTGATGTGAATTTGATAGATGTGAATGAATGGATAGATGGGATGTGATGTGAATAGATATGCTGAGATGTGATGTGAATCAAATAAATGTGAATGAATGGATGAGATGTGATGTCATGTGAATCAAGATGTAAATGAATGATATGGGATGTGAGTGGATTATATGTGAATCAGGATGTAAATGAATGATATGGGATGTGAGTGGATGATATGTGAAAGAATGGATGTGGATGCGTATGTGAAAGAATGGATGTGAATGTGTATGTGAAGAATGGATGTGGATATGTATGTGAAAGAATGGATGTGGATGTATGTGAAAGAATGGATGTGGATGTGTATGTGAAAGAATGGACATGGATGTGTATGTGAAAGAATGTGATGTGATGTGACATGAATATATGTGGATGTGAAGTGATAGATATGAATTTATGGATAGATGTGGATAGTCGTACATGTGAACGATTGGATGGATGTGGATGAATGAGATGAGATGTGTATGAATGAGATATGATGTGGATAGATGTGATATGATGTTATGTGGATAGAATGTATGTGATGGGATGGTGATGTGAATGAATGAGATGTGATGTCATGTGAATCGGGATGTGAATGAATGAGATGTGATGTGAAATGGATGTGATGTAAATTGGGATAGATGTGAATGGATGATATATGATGTGATGTGAATGAATGTGATGTGATGTGATGTGAAACGGGATAGATGTGAATGAATGAGATGTGATGTGAATGGATGAGATGTAAATGAATGTGATGAGATGAGATGTGGATATGGGTAGATGCGAGTGGATGAGATCTGATGAGGAAAGATGTGATGAGATGAAAATGATGTGATTGGATGAGAATGGGAATACATATGAAATGGATGTGGATTGATGTGGAACAATGTGGAAAGACGAGAGCTCGTTATAGATATTGTATTTATGACTTGTTTTTAAATGACTGTTTTATGTTAAGAATGCCGGGGAAGCATTTTGATCGTCTTGTGAATGAGGTCGTGGAGACCTAATTGATAAAGTTGCAACAGCTGACGGAGAGTCAATGGAGGACATCTTGCGTAGCAAGGTCGGTTCGATTTAAATGGTAAGCTTTCGGTGCGGTGGATGAGGGACCAAGGAAGCGGCGTATGAGTGAAGCGCTAGGTGACCTGCGAAGGATCCTAGAGGGTGCTGACCATACAGTGCTCAGGCTCTGGTTCGTCAAAGATACCCACACGTACGTCGTGGAAGATATTGGAACAAGGAGTAAGAGTTGTTTTCTGAATTCGCGCATGGATCTGGTTGATTGACCTTGCTGGTCCTCAACGGATGAGTCCATGGCTCTTTTATATGGATCTGTTGGTTGATCTTACTGATCTTCGACGGGATTCCATTTTGATTTTTATAAGTGAATATATTGGCGGGTACTATGAGCTAGGAACTATTGAAAAGGCCCCTGAGTGGACAGGTGGTGCGCGTTCTGGTTGCCAATGATGCCATAAGTACACCAATGAAGGAAAAATTAGAAATTAGGATTCAACCGGATATTTTGGAAGATTATGATCAATGATACTATAGTTTCATTAAAAGATTGTTTTAAAGAAAGCTGAATTTGTAAAAAAGGCAATTTCATATTGGGTGTGCAAGTGGTGTGACTAGTTTTAAGTTTGCATGAATATCTGGCTAGGGGACCTGGGAACTCTTTTCCCTGGTACCCGGGACAAAACCTAACCAAATTCTTAAATGGATCCCATCATTACAGTGGTTGGACGGTTGGCTTACCCACGGGATTGGATGGAGACTCGACTGATGGATCCCTAAAATGAGACTTAATTTTGTTATGGTATGATAGATGAAGTAAATCCCAGATAAAAATTGTTCTATGGAAAAGAATCAACGGCTGCGCCTCTCAATGAGGAAAAAAGCGTTGGTCTCCATGATCCAAGTGCAAGTCTTTTCCTTGATCTAACTATGGAACTTACGGGTTCGGTCAGATCAATTTAGTTGGTTAAGGCTCTTGACTACGTTAGAGTAAAAATATCCTGGAGGAATCGCCCGTGCTTTCCAGGTGAGGGAAGTTTTTTTGGGTTCGGTTTTGGAAGAACCGAGGGATTAGTCTCTTGTCCGGATATCCGTGGGCGAGGCCCCGAGAGTGGGGGGCAAGAAGTGCTACTTCCATTTTCTAGCACCCCTGAATTCGTTGCACGGAGGAGACAAGGATCTTTCAGCTGGTATCAGAGCAAATTGGCTAAAGTGGATCAACCGATAAGCCAAAAATGTCAAAAATTTATGAAGTAACAGTATAAAAAGTTGAAAGTGTGTGATGAAATTCATACAAATTGATATTTAGACTGAAATTCGTAATTTAGTAATTGGGTCTTCAGATGGAAGTACCGTAATTGAATGGAGTCCCTGACTTGCTTGAGGCCTAGACATGATGGTATTTATCTTATAATTCCAAGGACCGTGACTACCCGTATATATCGAGGGTATAACTGCAGCTCTTTACTAGCAGTATATACGAGTAAATCTAAGACCTTTAAATTATAAGCATAAATGCTATCCATATGATGAATTCGAATGTGGTTGATATGATTTTAAAACTCTGGTTGAGAATTGATGAGTTGAATTGGATTTTGATTGAAAAATGATAATTCTTGAATTTTGGTTGAAAAGCGATAAGCTGAGCAAAACCTCAATGAGGATGAATGGGACGAGTCTCTGTGATGATGTCCGTAAAACTGGAATGACGATAATGACTTCAGCAAATCACTATGAGACTAGTGGATTGTGTTGATTGACAAATTGCTACTGTTAATACTTGACCCAGTGGATAAGTTAAGGGATGACAAATTAAAAATCTGTATAATTGAAATTCCCATGGAGGACTGTCCAGATGGAAAATCCGGTCTGAGTGAATTGTTATTTGATGATGAGTTGTATATAAGGTATCTTTATCCCAGGATTCTGTTGGGTTCACCAGACTATAAGGAACCCCAGAATCAGTTGGATCTTAAGGGAAAGAGCTGTCCTCTAGTTTGCGAGATGAGGACATCTCGCGTTTTTTAAGTGGGGTAGGATATAAGATTCCTCCCTCTAGCTTTTGAGGTGTGCAGGTGTAAGAATCATAGAATGATACATAAAGGATTTTTTTTATTACAAAAGTATTATTCTCATTAAATTTGATTTTTATGCATAGAATGATGCATAAAGGAATTTTTTTATTACAAAAGTGTTATTCTCATTAAATTTGATTTTTATGCATAGATATGCATAAAGGAATTTTTTTAATTACAAAAGTGTTGTTCTCATTAAATTTGATTTTTATGCATAGAATGATGCATAAAGGAAATTTTTTTATTACAAAAGTGTTATTCTCATTAAATTTGATTTTTATATGCATAGAATGATGCCTAAAGGAATTTTTTTAATTACAAAAGTGTTATTCTCATTAAATTTTATTTTTATGCATAGAAAGATGCATTAAGGAAGTGTGATTCTCATTAAATTTGATTTTTATGCATAGAATGATGCATAAAGGAATTTTTTTTAATTACAAAAGTGTTATTCTCATTAAATTTGATTTTTACGCATAGAATGATGCATAAATGATTTTTTTAATTACAAAAGTGTTATTCTCATTAAATTTGATTTTTATGCATAGAATGATGCATAAAGGAATTTTTTTATTACAAAAGTGTTATTCTCATTAAATTTGATTTTTATGTATAGAATGATGCATAAAGGAATTTGTTTTCTTACAAAAGGGTTATTCTCATTAAATTTGATTTTTATGCATAGAATGATGCATAAATGAAATTCTTTTATTACAAAAGTGTTATTCTCATTAAATTTAATTTTTATGCATAGAATGATGCATAAAGGAATTTTTTTATTACAAAAGTGTTATTCTCTTAAAAATTAATTTTTATGCATAAATAGATGCATAAAGAAATTCTTTTTATTTTTCAAGTGTTATTTCTATTAAATTTGATTTTATGCATAAATAGATGCATAAAAGGATTTTTTTATATAAAAGAGTTATTTCCACTGAAGTTGATTTTTATGTATAAATAGATGCATAAAGAATTTTTATATCAAAATTAGAATTCTCTTAAATTCTATGTTTAAATTCTATGAATAGATGTGATGAGATGTGAGGTGAATAGATGTGATGAGATGTGATGTGAATCAGATAGATGTTGGAGAGACGGAGAACTCTCTCACTTGTAGTAAGAGTAGCACGATCCACGTGTA
Source organism: Cibotium barometz (assembly GCF_041138505.1). Classification (NCBI taxonomy): domain Eukaryota; kingdom Viridiplantae; phylum Streptophyta; class Polypodiopsida; order Cyatheales; family Cibotiaceae; genus Cibotium; species Cibotium barometz. The sequence continues at coordinate 13,560,427 of NC_141055.1, forward strand.
GCTCAATCCAATGGGATTTGCATCCCTGTCGGAGCTAGGGATTCGACCCGTACCGGTGCACAAGAGCTTATCCACAAATGGAGAGAATGCTCATGGCTACCATCACTTGACACTAGACTAAGCATACACACAAGCTCAACTTGTCCTCATTCCTACACACCCCTTCATTCACAAACACAAGCAAGAGGAATACAATCACTATGCACTCAAGCAAAGAGAAAGACCTCACTCCACTCCTATCTTCCTACAAGCATGCACACATTCAAGCATCAAGCTTCCATGAAAGCTTCAAATCAATCCATGTACTCAAAAATGAAATACTAAAAGCATGCATAAGAGTAAAATGATTAGAGTAGAGGATGAGAATGACTCATGACATTGCTAATGATTCAATGAAGAGATTTATCTCATACAAAGATGTAGATGGGGTGAGAGAAGAGTCTTCACCTCTATGGAGAAGAGGGAGAGTAGGTCTCTCAAAGGAGCTCTTGTATGAACTAAGCCCAAAAGTGTGTCTAAGCTCTCAAATGAGCCCCCTTTTATACAAAAATTCTAGGACTCCCATAAGTCCCCATGTGGGATTATTGTGAAGCCCTCTCCCACATACATCTACAAAGTGGAACTCTTTTCAAGAGCCCTAAGTATCGTTTTTTGTTGCATCCTGGTATTGATCTTCATTTGCATGAAACACTCCCCCCGTCCTATTTTGCGCACGTCCTCGAGCGCGGTAGTAGCAAGAGCTGCAACAAAAAAAACAATTGATACAAGTAAAGTCCTTTATTGATAAAAAGAAAAGAAAAGCAAAATCAGCAATAATAATTACACACGTGAGCATACAAGTGCAAGGCTGATTAAAGTTTTAATGAATACTAAAAGAGGTGAGTAAAAACTAGTCAAAGTGAGACTTAGGTAGTAGATAATGCTATGCGAAGGCAAGTGTCTTTGTACACCTCCGGTTATGACCGCAGTCTCAATGTCCTATCAGTATGTAAGTTACTCCTAAGTGGCAACCCTACTCCTAAGTATGAGCAAAGGTGATTGGAGCTCTCTCTTGTTGTTGTTTCTTTTTTTTTTTTCTTTTTTTTTTTTTGATATGTGTGTGGAAGGTGATAAAGATTAAGGTTCTATCCCCATGAGACCCAAGCAATGGCCAAGAGACCTCCGCCAAGAGAATCTAAAGACCGCTAAGTATCTCAAGGGCGACAGACCCTTTTTCTTTCTTTTATGACCTAAGGAGTACCCCTTGAAGATGAGGGCATCGGTCTTGAGGGCCCATAGTGTACCCCCGAGTCCTACCAACATCTATCAAGGCGATAGATTCCTCAAAGTTCTTCTTCTGAAGTTTTTAGACATCAGTGTTCACCCCATGGAAACCAAGGCATCGGCCCCAGGGTGCTGAGACATCCCCAGGTCCTACCAAGCACTTCGCATGGCAGTAGACACTTCATGTCGCAATTCACTTTGTATATATATATTTTTGTAGGGTATATTTTCATAAATTTTTATTACTCGTAGCACCTAGCTCATATCTAAGAGATAACTACCACTAGGGATAACTAATATACCTTGAAGACATAAGTACTTGGCATACTCCCTTGGTATATATCCTACACTGTCTTTGGATAGACATATCTTTTACTAAGTCTTCTAAGACTCTAGAATTCACTCACCATATTTTAACTACAAATCAAAAACTCAAACCAGCCAATATTGTGTACATGCAAACCATATATTCGAAAGATAAGAGCACTTAAAGAAATAAAGATTAAGATTTGCATACACCTGATGTAGTGCCCTGTTGATGTTGTTCGTTTGCCTTGAATAATTGCTGATTTTGTGCAGATTGCTTCTCCTTGATCCCTGTAGGCAGAGCATATCTCCCCCCTTCCTAATTTGTGTGCACGATAGGTGGACTGTAGGGGCGTATCTGATGCTCTTCTTAAGCTGAGATCTCTGCACAAAGTTTTATTAACAAACAAAGAAAAAACAAAAGAATAAAATTTGTTAGTGGTGCCAATCACCAAATATAGCCGAGGGGAAAAAACCCAATGGGAGAAAAGTGCCCTGGCTTGTCGATCTTATTGCGGAGTCGTTGAACTTACCCTTGCGCTGGTGGTGGAGATTATCTCAAAAAGAACATAATCCTTTAAAGGCGTAAGGCACCACACTATTCAAACATTGATCTACCAAAGAGCTTCATTTGTAGTGTTAATGCCTTATCTTTGGTTTTAGGTATGTCCTTCTTAGGTGGGAATTTTATCAATTGTCTTGGAATTTGAGCAAGATAAGAGGATTTAGGCATTGAAATGCTAGAATCTATGCTCAAATGAGACTCCGTTGGACTTGTCTTAGGTACACCAGTTGATGGTTGAATCATGTAACAAGGAGAAATCGGGACAATAGGTGTTTCAATACATGTTTTAGGAAGATCAACACAAGTAGTTTTGTAGGTGCTATCACAGCCACCTTTCCTTTCTTGAAGAGTTTGTGTTGATTTCTTTTGCACCCACTGGTATGGAAAATCAAGGGTGGTTTTTGGAATCTTTTTGAAACATTCTTTTACCCTTAGCAAAGCATGGCATTTTGGAAGCCAAATTGCTGTAGCACCCTCATAATAACCTTGTGCTTTAAGAACCTGTTTTGGGACCCATCGAGTAACAATCCGAGGTTTGGGCTTGGAAATGATGTGCTTCTTAAGAGGCTTAGCAACTGGACTAGATGGTACAAGTTTGTACGCATCTTTGGGTAGCCACATTGATAATTCCTTCTTACCTGGCCTTCTTTGTGCAGCAACTAGATTAGTTGGAACATGCCAGCCATGGCCCTCACTTGAGTACTCATCAATTATCCACATCATTTGTGTTGGAGCTTGTGTCTCTTTCTTATCAGCATCATTAACAAATTTGAGTGTTAAATTCTCAACTGAGACTTCCTCGACATGCATAGCTGTTGTGGATGCATTCCTATAGTACAAATCATCTAGAAGGGCACGTGGTTGTACCATTCGTAGAGGAATAATATCATATCCATCTGAGTCACAAAATTGAAATGGCTTCGGTAAAGCACATGTCGATAATGTTGCAAGGACATGACTCCATTCTAATGGATCAATTAAATGCTCAGGGAAGGGTTGTGGAATGTATGCCTCGTCTGATACACTTCGATTACCCTTAAGTCTCTCAGTGTTGAAATCCCTACAGGAGGCTCCACACATCCATAGATCTTCTCGCCCATCTGACAATGTAATTTTTGAGCCCTCAGATGAAGCAGAATCAAACTCATCTATTGGAGACCTTGTTACATCCCGATATGAGTGATTCCTTAGGTTGACCCTTGTGATGACAGAATCATGTCTGAGGTACAAGTAGTTGTATCCCCAATCTTGAATCATTTTAAATTGTCGCATGAATGGTCTACCCAATATCACTTCATAGTTTGGATGCTTTCCAAAATCCACCACTGCAAAGGTATGCTCATATTCAATCCCACATGTGGTGACCAATATGTTCTCAAGCAGCCCAAGGGGATGTTCTAAGCTTCCATCTGCTAGCTGCAAGCGCATCCTGGTACTCCTAATAGCTGGTTTGCCCCATTTCTCCCAAATGGACCTTGTCACAATGCCCACTCCGGCACCACTATCAAGTATTGCAGTTGAAGATACTTTTCGCACTTCTAATGGGAGGGTAGCATTTCCCTGATCGTCTTCACAAAATTTTCCTACTTTGTTGATAGGAACTGGCATTACATGCTTTGTCTCAGGGTGTATAGTACACTCATGGTGACCCTTTTGTAGCAATACCTGCTCTGACAAACATGTGGTAATATCATTCCACAACTCAGGTTTAAGCTTTATCAATTCAAGCAAAGGTAAGTTACAAGCCACTGGTGCAGACAAAATAGCTTGCACCATACTCATATCTTTCTCCTTAGTCAACCTTTTATGCATGGAGGGTATCCTCAAGGTTTGAGAACAGTTCTCATATTCTCCCAGATAGGACGGTAAGGTTTTCATTGTATGCTTACTTCTAGGAGAAACCATTGTTTGACCTTCCTCCTGGATGCTTGGGCGTCCAAAGTTGTTTTCCCTGTCTCTGGTAAAATCCACCTCAGAGAATGGAGGCGAACTAACAGAAGACATGTTTTCATTTATTTTCTCATTTACAGCGGCCCACATGTCATTTGCCATGTCCTCATTAGCATCAATAATTTCATCATTGCATGGGAAGACAAAACTAGGTGATGGCAGAATTTCATCTTTCAATGGAGTGTCAATTGGTGCAGACCTTTCGCTCTGAGCTTGTGAAATGAGCTCACTTTTCATTTCTCTACTTGATGACGCTTCTGGTATAGTTTCTAATGTTGGCTTAAGAGAGGCTGGGCCACGAGGAATAGGTGGTGGTGGTCCCTCAAGTATCGACTGAGCTTCCCTAATGATTTGCTGATGTACAGCTAGATTGATCTTCTCCTCACGAGGGTTTGGGTATTCTTGAAGTTTCTTGGGTAGCTCTGATAAGGCTGCAATGCGACTTCTATGAGCATCAATGATGGCCTCTAGAGTCTCATTCACTTTATCCACAAAAACAGAACCCCCAGAACTATCCTCAGTCGTACTAGCCTTATCTTGTTTAACACTAGGCTCAGGTTGAGGTTGATGTTCCTCACGCACTTCCTGGGATGTAAAAGTTTTATCCCGTATGTTTTGTTTAGAGGTTTCCTGAGAACTAGTGGATGTACTTTTAGTTTGTTTGTTTCGGTTCTTCTTCCTCCTAGTGGTCTTTTTTCTAATGGACTGTAGGGTTTTGTCCACTAGATTTGTCTTTGCATCCCTAGTTCGAGGTGTCTCATCAGTTTGTATTTCCACATTTCGTGTCTGTGATCGAGTTATGACTCTAAGTGGCACGACATCCTCATTCTCAGATGAAGGTGGGGATGGAACTGTACCTACAAGGTTGAGTGAAACCTTTGGTTGAGAGGTGCCTTCCTCATGTGGTTTCAGCAGACAGTCTTTTGGGAAGTGTTCTACACAACACCCTAGACAATATCTTTCAATCGGTGGAAACTGTTGTACTGTTGTATTTGACCGAGATGCTTGCCTTGAGCGATGTGGACAATCACGAGCCCAATGGGGTTCTCCGCACTCATAACAGGGGCCCATTGGTTTGGTCTCTACTTTCCTTGGCTGCCATTGACCTGAGGGGCCTGGAGTCCTAGGTTGGTAGCCACCTAGCAACATTAAAGAGTTTTGTTCCCCTGGTTGAGTCTCCAGTGCTGGGCTTGAGTATGCGGGACTTTCAAAGATATTTTCTTTGGATGAATATGATACATATTCTTCCTCCACATATCCTGGGTTTACCAATTCTCTACACATATTTGAATTGTCGTAGTCGACAACCCTCACAGGAGCAGTCCCTGGAGCAGGAGGTTGAGCACCAAGAACAGGTCGTGCTTGTTCTTGTGTCATCAGAGGCTTACGTTCAAAACTAGTATACTGTTGATACATTTGTGGAGCCACTCCACCCCTCGGCTGCTCACGTTCCTGTCTCATTCTCGCAATGCGAGTACAATCCTGTGTGGTATGAGTAAAGTTCCAAGCACAGGCTTGGCACCACTTTTTTGTGGGTTGATTTGAGACTAGAGGAGAAAAGGTATTACAGTCCTCTGTTTTATGGTCACCGCCACATGCTCCACAAAGATGAGGACCTGTAGGAAGTATACTCCTCATTCTCTGCTACTGTTGTTGTGGCTGCATGGGTGGACGATAGGTCTGTCCCAATCTCCGTAGTACTAGGTTAGCTATCTGGTCTGGATTTACTAGCGCGCTAGACCCTGAACTTTGGTCATCACCCCACTGATTTCTAGGTTTCATCTCAGGGCCAGAACCATCTTGGAACTTGAAGTTATCGGTGAAATCCATAGCATCATGGCAACACTCATTGAAACTTGTATGTTTCTTCGCATAGAGATGTGTATGCAGTGTTGAATTTTTGAGGCCTTTTAAGAAGAGAGAAATTAATCGACTTTGGGCGGGCTTCTCATCTTCTGGGCAACGATTAATGTACTGCTTCATTCTATTTACACAGTCTCTAACACTCTCATTCTCTCCTTGCTTGAAAGAGTAGATGTGTGCTACCGTGTCATGTTGAATTCCCATCAAAGAAAAAGCAGCAATGAATCTCTCTTCCAAAACTCGTAAAGAAGTTTTGTCAGAAGCTTCTAATGCCTGAAACCAAGCAAGGGCTTTTCCTTCAAGAGTGAGTCCAAACCCTTCTATTTGAGTATGCTTATCAGCAACTTGCTCAGCTCGAACTGCTTGCCTAAAAGCTGCTACATGGTCGTATGGATCTCCCGACCCTTCATATTTCTTTACCAGTTTCTGAAGAGTTGATGGCCTTACTTGTCGTGAATACTCATCATAGGGCCTACGGCCTCTTACCCTTAGTGGGAATTGTTCCTCTTTTTGGAAAGATGGTCCATATGTTTCCAAAATTGGTGTGGGTACCCTATTACCAGCTTCACCAAACCCCTCTAAAGATCTTGGCACCCTCATTTCAGGAGGTGCACTTATAGGAGGCCGAGTTGGCTCTCTTCTCATCCGATTGTCATAGTGGAAAAGATGTTGTTGTGGTGGTGTGACCTGTGGTCGCACATTTGGTGTAGGACGATATCGTGGTGCTAGAGTTGGGCTACTAGCAGAGGTCCACTTAGATGTTGAAGGTCCCTCTCTAGTGAACTCTCGTAGGGGAGGAGCAACAGTTTCTCCAAGAAAGGCTGTCTCTCCTGGTTTGGCTGTATGTGTTGAGAACACTTCCATAAATAATGGTTGTCCTTTCCACGTGAGTTCCCTAATCTCTTTCCAATCTAACGTTCGATATTCATTGGCCCATTTATCAACTATTCTGTTCATGTGTCCTGCACACTTCTCAACTACCACTACATAAGCTAGAGGAAGATCCAGCTCTGGCGATTTAGTTGTGGCATAATATCCCTCTAACGAATCTTTATAGACCTCTTGAAGTGGGTCATCCTGTAAGACCTTAGTCACAGGAATTTGTCGTACAAACTCCCATTGACTTTCATCCCCCTGATCCATTTTACACTTGCCTTTCCTATCCTTGTTCAAATTTAGATCTACAAGAAGTAAATCATCTATGTTGGACGGCTTTGAGGATTGGGCATTGGATGGTCCAGGCATGTCCGGCTCGATAAGCCAGTCATCTCTAGACTCTTTTGCTCTGGAAAGTTGTGAATAGTCTAACAACTCAGTTTTAGAGAGCTCCCCTAATTTGTCTACCTTTTCTGGATGGTAGGTGACTTCATAGCGAACACCATCTCCACCCATGTACATGTTACCCTGGTCATTGACTAGAGGTGCTCTATCAAGTTCTGAGAATATGTCGGCTATCTTAACAAGATACCGTTGTTGTGGATCCCTAAAGATCTCAGCTCCTTGAGCATTTGTGTAGACATATTGGAGTCTCACATTGAGTGTTAACCCCATGGTGTCAGCTTCAAATGGATTAAAGGATCGTGTGGGTGTCCTATTTTGGGCTACGGGATGACTAGTTGATGGCCCTAGATTGTCCATGGACAATGAACTAGTTGTTCTGGAGGAAAGGGTATCGGATTGGGATTCAGTAAGGGTTTCAGCAATATCTGCCAAATTGCCTACCGATTGGGTCCCACTTTCCTGAGTAGGTACTCTAGAAGGTGCCCTAGGCCCTATGGCAGAATCTATCAGACGTCCTGACCGTAAGTGCATAAGGTCAAATTTTGTTTTGTTTTGTTTTTTTTGTTTTTTTGTTTTTTTTTATGTGTTTTTGTTTTGTTTTGGTTTTGGTTTTTGTGTTTTGTTTTGTTTTTGATAAAAATATATATATATATGTATATATATATATATTTTCCCTACCTAACCACTAGAGACAATTAAAAAAGAAAATGTATGGTGTACTTATCTAACCTATTTTTTTATTATTTTATTGTTTTTTTTAATAATGATTTTATGATTTTTTTGATTTTTACTCTTTTTTTTTTAAATTTACACAAAAATTATGAATCACCCTAAAAAATACTAACTATGCACAAAGTTACAAAAATGAAAAAATGCAGGTTACACTAATTATGCAAAAAAATTAAAGAATGAAGAATTACAGAATATGCAAAAAAATAATAGACTCCTAAAAAATCAACAATTTTCTTTTGTCTTCTTTTGTTTTTTCCTCCTTTTTTTGGTTTTTTTTTTGTTTTGTTATATTACAAAAATTTAAAACAATGCAAATTACCCAATTATGCTAAAAAATACAGAAATGAAAAAATAAAAAATATGCACACAATATGGACTCCTAAAAAAAATAAAAAGAATTTTTATTTTATTTTATTTTTTTAATTTTTTTATAATTTTTTCTTTCTTTCTTCTCTCTATATATTTTTTTTTAAGATTTTCCACTATTCTCTTTTTTTTTAAAATTCTTTTTTTTCTTTTTTCTTTCTCTTTTCTTTTCTTTTTTAATCTCTTTTCTTTTTTTGTCCTTTTTTTAATGCTTTTTCTTTTTCTTTTTTTTAAAAAAAAAGATATTATATTTTTTTTGTTTTTATATTTAAAAATACAAAAAAAACTTAAAAAATAAAAAAAATAAAAAAAATAAAAAAAAAGAAAAATTTCCACCTACCTTATCCGCACCGCTCGGCTTGCCCGGATTCGTCGCTGGATTCTTCGCTGGCGCGCGTGGGTTGCCTTCAACACCTCAACTTCACTGCCAGGCGCCCACTCCACCGCAGCTTTCGCAGCTGCCTATCACCGCTTGCTCTGTTCAGTAGTCGCTTTCCACTGCAGCCGCCGACTAGTCAACCTCACTGCGGACCACCTTCTACACTCTGTGCTTCTTTGTCTGTGCGGCCGAGGTGGCAGCCCTGCGGGCGGACGCTGCCGTTGAGAAGCCCAAGCCCCTCGACCCTCCTCTTTCTTCCTTGCTTTCTTTGCCTTCAGCAGCCAGTTGGCGCTGATGCCTTCACCGCCTCTCCTCTTCACTTCGCCGGATTCTTCAGCGAGCTCGCCTTTGCCTGCTGGCCACTCCACGCCTTCGTCGGTCAGCAGAACTCTTCACGCCACTTCATTCGCAGCCAGGCTCACCTTTGCTCTTTCTTCTGCATTCACTGACGCCTGCTGCGCTAGCCTTCCACACCTCTCCCGCTGGTCGTGCAATCACCGGCGCGGCCAGTCAACGCTTGGTTCACCTCCTTGCCAGGCACTCCTTGCCAGCCCAGCAGCAGCAGCCACTTCGCATCTGCCTTCGTCTCCTACACCGTTCTTTCTTCTTGCGGCCACCTCGGCTCCACGTCCCAGCTGCCGCTTCTTTTTCTTCTGCACTCGCCGAAGCCAACACCGCCGGCCGCTTGCGCCCTTCACCTACGCCACCTCGTCCAGCTTGCAGCCGACAACCTCTCGCTGGCCTTCCACGTAAATGTTATATATATATATATATATATATATATATTAAAGCTATTTTGGCCGCCTACTCCAACCACCTCCAACGCCTTCGCTAGCCAGACGACCAACGTAAACACAAAAAAAACGATTATATATATATATATATATATATATATATATATATAATTGTTTGTTTGTTTGTTTTTTTTTTTTAAAACAAAACGTCTCCTCCACGATGCCGCCACTGTAAAAGATAGAAATATAAATCTATATATATATATAGATGTATATATATGTATTTTTTTTAAGGCTGCCTTCTCTGCAGGCTTTCACTTCTTTAATTCTTTTTGCTGCGCCTTGAGTGACGTGCGGCTAGAGTGAAGATCAATGCAATATTCTCAAACAAAATAAAAAATAAAAACAAATTTCCAACCTCTCCTCTCTTCCTTTCTCCCTTCTCTTTCCCTCTCTCCTCTCTTTCTTAAGCGGGCTTCACGCTTGAGAGTCCATGGAGCTTGCATAAGCTATGGAAGAGCTTAGCAACGCACCTCTTTTATTTTTTTATTATTTTTTTTTAATTTTTCACTAATTACAAGTTTAGCGAAAAGCATGAAAGCATGAAATGGCAAAAGAAAACAATGAATGTAAGCATAATGATGGTACTTGAAAAGCAATAAACAATAAAACATAAAAAAACAATGCGGGAGAAACCTCAACCGCTCAATGGTTTACCTTATCCACTCACACCGGGATCACACACCCAAACTTAACCTAATCACTCAATGGTTTTGCAACCAAAAGAGGAAATAGTGGTGGTTTCCACACACTCTCAACCGGATTTGAGTCTTCTCCCCGGCAGCGGCGCCAATGGAGAGACGGAGAACTCTCTCACTTGTAGTAAGAGTAGCACGATCCACGTGTAGCTCAATCCAATGGGATTTGCATCCCTGTCGGAGCTAGGGATTCGACCCATACCGGTGCACAAGAGCTTATCCACAAATGGAGAGAATGCTCATGGCTACCATCACTTGACACTAGACTAAGCATACACACAAGCTCAACTTGTCCTCATTCCTACACACCCCTTCATTCACAAACACAAGCAAGAGGAATACAATCACTATGCACTCAAGCAAAGAGAAAGACCTCACTCCACTCCTATCTTCCTACAAGCATGCACACATTCAAGCATCAAGCTTCCATGAAAGCTTCAAATCAATCCATGTACTCAAAAATGAAATACTAAAAGCATGCATAAGAGTAAAATGATTAGAGTAGAGGATGAGAATGACTCATGACATTGCTAATGATTCAATGAAGAGATTTATCTCATACAAAGATGTAGATGGGGTGAGAGAAGAGTCTTCACCTCTATGGAGAAGAGGGAGAGTAGGTCTCTCAAAGGAGCTCTTGTATGAACTAAGCCCAAAAGTGTGTCTAAGCTCTCAAATGAGCCCCCTTTTATACAAAAATTCTAGGACTCCCATAAGTCCCCATGTGGGATTATTGTGAAGCCCTCTCCCACATACATCTACAAAGTGGAACTCTTTTCAAAAGCCCTAAGTATCGTTTTTTGTTGCATCCTGGTATTGATCTTCATTTGCATGAAACAGATGTGATGTGAATCAGATAGATGTGAATGAATGGATGGATGGGATGTGATGTGAATAGACATGATGAGATGTGAGGTGAATAGATGTGGTACCTGGGACAAAACCTAACCAAATTCTTAAATGGATCCTATCACTACAGTGGTTGGGCGGTTGGCTAACTCATTGGACTGGATGGGGTTAGGCTGGACTGATGGATCCCTAAAATGAGACTCAATTCTGTTATGGTACGATAGATGAAGTAAATCCCGGATAAAAATTTTTCTATGGAAAAGAATCAACGGCTATGCCTCTCAATGAGGAAAAAGCATTGGTCTCTATGATCCAAGTGCAAGTCTTTTCCTTGATCTGACTATGGGACTTACGGGTTCGGTCAGATCAGTTCAGTTAGTTAAGGCTCTTGACTACGTTAGAGTAAAAATATCTTGGAGGAATCGCCCGTGCTTTTCGGGTAAGGGAAGTTTTTTCGGGTTCGGTTTGGAAGAACCGAGGGATTAGTCTCTTGTCCGGATATCCGTGGGCAAGGCCCCGAGTGAGGGACCTTGCCCTATGTAAGAAGTGCTATTTCTGCTGCTAGCACCCCTGAATTCGTTGCTCGGAGGGGACAGGGATCTTTCATCGATGATGGTATCGACAATTTAAATAAAACCAAAGGCTACATCAATTGTATGGCGAGCAAGAGGAGGCTGCATAAGTGTTGTTTTATCTCTCTCCACCTTTGCATTTATGCTTTTTTTTTGGTGGTTTTTTTGTGTGTTGACTAGTGCAAGTTAATTGGGACAAGAAACCAGATTTCTTGACAGAGGATAGATTGTACAGCTTAGCAGCTAGCTCATTGCCAACAAATGACCAAAAAGCACAGATTTTAGATATTTTGGTTTTGATGGCAATTCGCAAAGACTGAAGGAGTCACAAATCCCTAAAAGTAAGTAAGAAATACTTCTCATTTTTTCTTGACATGTGAAGAGGAGGAGAGAGAGAGAGAGAGAGAGAGAGAGAGAGAGAGAGAGAGAGTGCGCAAAGAGAAGGAAAGAGAGAGAGATAGAGAGGATTAAGAGAGTGTGGAAGGAGAAGGAAAGAGAGAGAGATAGAGAGGATTAAGAGAGTGTGGAAAGAGAAGGATAGAGAGAGAGAGAGAGAGAGAGAGAGAGAGAGTGCACAAAGAGAAAGATAGAGAGAGAGAGAGAGAGAGAGACAACTATAGAGAGTGATCGAAGAGATAGATAACTAGAGAGAGAGAGAGAGTAAAGAGAAGGATAGAGAGAGAGAGAGAGAGAGAGAGAGAGAGAGAGAGAGAGAGAGAGAGAGAGAGAGAGAGAGGACATAGAGAGTGAGAAAAAGAAGGAGAGAGAGAGAGAGAGAGAGAGAGAGAGAGAGAGAGAGAGAGAGAGGATTGAGAGAGTGCTTAAAGAGAAAGAGAGAGAGAGAGAGAGAGAGAGAGAGAGAGAGAGAGAGAGATAGGGATGATAGAGAGAGAGAGAGAGAGAGAGATAGGGATGATAGAGAGAGAGAGAGAGAGAGAGAGAGAGAGATAGGGATGATAGAGAGAGTGTGCAAAGAGAAGGATAGAGTGAGCAAAGAGGGAGGATAAAGAGAGTGAGCAAAGAGATGGAGAGAGAGGGAGGATAAAGAGACTGAGCAAAGAGAAGGAGAGAGAGAGAGAGAGAGAGAGAGAGAGAGAGAGAAGGAGGATAAAGAGAGTGAGAAAAGAGAAGGATAGAGAGAGAGAGAGAGAGAGAGAGAGAGAGAGAGAGAGAGAGATGAGGATACGGAGAGTGAGTGAAGAGATGGATAGAGAGAGAGGAGGATAAGAGGAAAGATAAGGATAGAGAGGGAGTGAGGATAGAGATAGATATATAGAGAGAGAGGGGAGAGTGAGGCAAGTGAGAGAGAGAATAGCAACAGAAAGATGTGAGATGGTTGGAGAGAACAAAGGCAAGGAAGGGAAGATGGTAATATATAGAGAGATAAAGGGAGGAGAAAGGTAGAGAGAGTGAGCAAAGAAATAGAATAGAGAGAGAAAAAGAGATATAGGGGAGAGTGAGACAAAGGAGAGAGGAGAGCAAGGTTGGTGGTTGAGGGGGCGGGACTATGCTGGGAGGTGGTGGGTGTGGAAATAGTGGTGGTAATAGTTAGAGAGAGAATTCTCAAGTAGAGAGAGAGGAAATCCAAGAAAAGCTCCCTCCACCGAGCTCCCTCGGTGACCATCCCCCTCTTCCCTCCTCTTGCCTCAGATCACACACTCTCACTATTATGTATTAGAGAAGATAATGAGCAAGAGGATTAGCAAGAGTAAGAATCTATTGCACAATGGGAGAGTATGTTGCATTATGAGAGAGAGTGACTTATACACAACGCCATAAGTGTTCACACACACTTAAACTATGGTTGATCAAGCATCCAAGGCTCATAAGTGGCCTATTGCTTATACAATTCTTAATATCATAATACATACATGAAGTACATTCATAGGAAATCCATTCTAGCTTGTTGCCATGTGCTCTTAGGATGGGAATCACCATAAGTACTCTGTCGAACCACAATAGTCCGAGAGTGAATCTCATTTCCTCATTTGATACATTGGAGTGATGCGAATGTAGCTTCTTGATTATTACTTTCCATGTTGTTGTAGGACTTTGTCAAATGACCTTGAAGTGATCTTGAAGTGGACCTCTCCCTGTATTCTTCATCCCATTGACAGAAACGACAAGATTAAGAGCACAAGGCATATAGGCAAAACACACATGAATGGCCATAACCACCTAGACCCTCCCATCTGCCCACCTCAAATCCCATAGATACCACGTAAAACATGGGGGATGAGAGGACCATATGAGTCCTTTAGCCTTTTATACCCTTTTTGCATTACTCACATGTGGGATTAACCTACCACATGGTAGCTGCTTTGGATGATGCTGCTTCCAACACCCTCCCTCGATGGCAAGCTGTGAAGTGACCACACCTTAAGGTGTAGAGGTCTTCTCCCTACACAGCTAATGCCATCTGACATGCCAACTCACAATACCCGCTAGCCAATGGTCACCCCCAGCATACCATCCCGACTTGGCCATCTTTCTTGATCGTAGTAGCTACATAGCCTTAGAGCAAGGCCAACAAGAGCTCTGCCAGTGCCACAACAAGTGAAAACCCTTCCTCACTCTAATACCATGATAGAAATGGAAAGATCAAGAACATAAGGCATATAGGCACACATGAACGGCCATGACTGGCCAGGCCCTCCCATCCACCCACCTCAAATCCCATCGACATACCATGTAAAAAATGTGGGAGATGAGAGGGCCATATGAGTCCTTTGGCATTTTATACTCTTTTTGCATTACTCACATGTGGGATTAACCTACCACATGGCAGCAGCTAGACACAACACTCCAACACCCATGTGCCTTTTTTTAAATGTATAAATATATTTTGTGGAATAATTATGTTAGAATGGTCCACTTATGCAAAAGAAGATATGATCAATGTGAAAAGTGCCATTCTTGAATTTTTATGATGTGAAAAACTAGAATAAGTTTTCATAGCATGAATATCTCAAGGTATTAATGTCTAAAAGTTTATATAGTTTGGACCCTTTTCATGCATGTTAGTATCACATGTCACTCAGATAGTGAATGAAATTTAGTAGATTGCAATGCACATGACTAGTATGATGTGAATAACCAAGGTAGCATATTCACGCATGAATGTTTAGAGAAATTTATGCCAAATAAAAGTTAGTATTTTAATGCAAAATGATGTTAAATGAATGTCCTAATGTTAGAGAAGATGAAAGGTATGAGAATTGAATATTTCCTTGGCAACAATGGTGCTAAAAATTTTATGGCCCATTTCGATCACTCCTAGAAACACATTTACAAGGTCTTACCTTTGTAGTTACAATTGTCGTGGGGATATTTCCAATGGCCGAGCTCTAGAACACCACTTTAGGAGTTGCACACCTTCATGGATAGTAGTTTTTATCATCATTTCCCACCATGAGCGTTGTCGCTATGTTGCACAAGAATATAGGTCCTCTCACCTCAAATCACTCATACACACTCACTAGTATGCATTAGAGAAAGTAATTAGCAAGAGGATTAAGACTCTATTGCACAATGGGAGAGTATGTTTCATTATGAGAAAGAGTGACTTATATATAAGGCTATACGTGTTCACACACACTTAAGCTATGGCTGGCTAGATGTCCACCAAAGCTCATAAGTGGACTATTACTTATGCAATGCTTAATCTCATAATATATGAATGAAGTACATTTACAAGCAATCAATTATAGCTTGTTAACATATGCTCTTAGAGTAGGAATCACCACCATTAGTACTTTGTTGACCCATTTTCAGGCATGCCCACCCAAATCATAGATTTGGACATTATTGCTTCATAGATTGATCATACATGCTTTTGACATCTTTGTCTTTGCTATTTTATGTAGAATTATAGTGGAAACTCTTGTAAACCCCAAAATGGGTTAACACCCCTCTATACCTAGGAAGTATTGCAACTCACCTAAATCTTTCATTTCAAAAGAAGCATCTTCACCTCATGAATGCCATCATCACTATCACCTATGATAATTAAGTAGTTAACATAGATGATCCCATGTTAGTCATTCTTACATAAAAAGTGAGAATTCAACATTGGATATCTAAAATCCAACAGTGACAAGATACTCTATCTTTTCTGACTATGCTCTCATAGATGCCTGCTTCAAGCGAGCTTTGAGTCGGCCACCACATGGAGGTAGTTGGTGGAGCTGTGACGCTGCAGTACACAGCAGTACACATTGAAAAAGCCACCCAATTTGGTGGCACTGCTGCTAGGTGAATATCATTGCCGCATTAGTGCAGGTTGCACAAGGCTCCCACATGACCTCTTCAATTTGGCAAAATCTGCACTAGGTGTGCCTTCACATGCCGTATACGCAGCTTGCTCCCCAACTTTGAACATCCCTTTCTTTAGACTCTTAGAGTTTACCAAGTGCACATGGCTGAACAGTGGGCTTGCTTGACTACTTAATTAACAATATTAGTAAGGTATTGAAAGAAAATTTTGGGGAGAATTTAGAGCCTTGTTTGTTTTCAGGAAAACATTGTGGAAAAAACATCATGGGGCTTGCTTTTTTGAGGTGAGTTAGACTTATTTGTATACTAAGTGGGGCACGCCCTTTCATCACAATTGCCTGAGTATATTTTAAGAGATGTAAGCCACCTTTGTTTGTATGCTACTCCCATCAATGTGACACATTGTTATCTATACCATATGGAGTCTCAATTGTTTCATGATGTGTTTGTTATGGGCTACCACACCTCCAAGAGGGAACTCAATGCATTCACCTAAAGGATGAGCAATAGATCACAACTGTCATAGGGCACTTACAAATGCTTCAAACTTGAGTCCCTTGAGGCCTCCAAGCTCCACCTCCACGCTGTCACCGTAGAGTTGCTCGCACCGTCGCATAAGGTAATCACTCTCTCACTCTCCCACACAAGCATGAATCATACAAGCATAGAATAGGAACAATGCTAGAATGCTCTCTCTCTCAATCTCTCTCAAGACACAAGGAAGAGCTCTCTATAGCACAAAAGGGGATTGTGTCTTTTCATTTATGAGAAAATGCTTTATATACATTTGGTCCTTATTCACACTTGGGTGCCCAAAACTTACTTAACTAGGCCTTGGGTGGCCAATATCTTATAATGTACAACTTTTATAGTGCCGTTTCATGACACTTATTAATGTCCTCAATTGGAGGATCATGTTTGTTAATCCAAAATGGGATTAACATTCGAAATTTCTTCTTGATTGGAGCTTTTTGAGTGTGCGTCTGAACGCTGAGTGGGAACGCCAAAATCCTATGTTCAGCATGTCTTCGAATGTTACATGCATGTAGCCCAGAAGACATCTTAGACGGTGGTAGTAGAGCATCATGTCCCTGGATGGTCCTTGATGCATGTAAAACTTCAATTGTTTAGCTTCATAGCCATCGTAGGGCTCCTTGGGTTGATCAATCAGCACCATCAACAATTTCAAAAATCTAACGCTAGCCACAATTGCTGGGTCTAGAACTCTTCGCCATACTTGTATTCATGTAAACATTTGTTGTCTTTGCTCCCGTATGTCTGCAAATGTTGCTGGCATGAAGATTGGAAAGTTGTAGCAAACATGGGAGTCGCACCTTTTGGCTTCCTAAAACTCCAGCGGTGTCTTCTCTTAACTGGCATGTATAAAGGGTCAATCCGCTATGTTGGTGGCACGCACATATAGACCTAGCTATACCCCAGAATTTTTAGGTACTCCTTCCGCCAATGTGGTTGTATACCAAAATCTTTCAATTTGGGTTGCATATCATCGGTGACAATGGTGGCATAGCCGCCTCTTGTGTGTACAGGGTGTGCCTTCCTCCACCTACGAAAGTAGTAGTAGTTGATCATGAAGGTGACGATCTGTATTTCCAGCAAGTCAGCTATATGGGGTTTTGCCAACTTTGTGTGCTGTGCCACATTTGCCCATAATGTGCCCTCTCCAGCCAAAGGAATTAATTCTTCTAAATCAGGGCATGGAGATCGTAGAGGGTATGGCACATTGTGTTGTTTTGTTGGTGTGATCTCAGAGTAGGCTTTTGGCATGATCCGTCGAGTTGGCTCAAATGGAGTGATCTATATGAGGACCTTGAACATCAATTTTGGCACATTGTGCTGTTTTGTTGGTGTGATCTCAGAGTAGGCTTTTGGCATGATCCGTCGAGTTGGCTCAAATGGAGTGATCTATATGAGGACCTTGAACATCAATTTTGGCTTTGAAAGAGGATTGCCAGTGTGAATGAAACCCTCATACTCTACACCTGACAAAGATTCCAAAATGGTGTCCTCAGTGAAGGCTTCAATATTATCGTGTGGAATAGGATAGCGTACTTCTTGAGGCTGTCGTTTGTGGAGATGAGTGAGGTGTCAGTATCTCCTTAGTGGGAAAATCTATCTGTTGAGGAATGAAGTTTGAGAAAATGCAATCAACTTGAGATGTGTTAGTAGGTGGCATATTAGGATAGGGGTTAAGTAGCTTACTAGTGACATTAGAATAGACAGGGTAAGTTGATTTTGAAGATGAGGAAGAGGATTCTTCTTGACCTTGACCTGTGCTAGGGGGTGGATGGCTAGGCTTGTGAGACTTTATAAATTCTTGTAAGTCAGGGATCTCTTCAGAATTGATAGTGGGATATTCAATAGTGGGTAGTATCAAAATTGTATTGTACATTTGTTAACATGGCTTCTAAGTTCTTCTAGATATTAGAGTATAGCTTTAGAACGACAAAAGGATAATATAAATTAGACTCACATAAGTTTAGATGTTGGTGAGTATTCTATACTTCAAGCCACCCTTGACTTATAATCCACTGGTAGCTATGTGCTACTACCTCATAGTTGGCCAGTGTCTCAGGAATATCATTTGGGATAAACAAGTCTAATTTTTTGCAATTGTTGTCCAGAATTTCAAAATTCTGGAGGACCCGACACCAACTACGAAGGTTTATCACTATAGGATGTAAAGGGTAAAAGAAGCAATTTTGTTCAAGGGCACCCTGTTATATCTGTCCACCACGGGCTTGACCTGCATCATTAATGACATGGCCCTGCAAGCTTTTTCTTTAGCCTCATCTTGGATGTTCTCGTACTCGGCCCCATTAGAGTTGTAAGAAATTTTTATGAGCATTACGTCTAGAGGCATTTTGTTGAATGCGTGGGTGTGGACCTTGACTGCTGGCCGGAGCTACATAGCATCCCGTATGAGCTCTTCTATGATGAGGAGTTACTCTGTAGTGCCGTCAACCTTTGTGATAGTTCCCTATTTGGTGCCCTTGTCATAGGTCTTGATTTGGTGTAGAGTTTTGTTTCAATACTTCTTGGGACTATTTGTGCCATTTTCCCCAAGGCTACCTTTTCCAGTTGTGCTTTGACTTCAGCCTCTTCCAAAATTTGGAGGCATTCTGGGCTGTGGTAATGTAGGGATACCTTTCCATGGGCCGTGAGGGCTTCTTTGTGCTGATGATGACCATGGAAGGCTTGGGTATAAGGGCCCCAAAAATTCAACTTCGAGACCTGCACTAGCTTCTTTTTCTGACTTGCTGGGGATCTAGTGGTGCTGGCTTGAGTTGCACCTGAGGTCTCGCTTCCGACTTTGAGGCCGACATCTGTACATGAACATCACATTAGTCTTCCGACTAGTGCGCTTGATACCATATTTTTTTTGGTTAATGGTGGGTAATCGGTTAGTTGAAATGAGGAGTGTGTTAGTGTAGGAGCAATCACACGGTGTGTTAATAGACAAGCAAAGGCTGTAGCGTGAAGGTGCACGGTCAGAGTGGTTTCGTGAACCTACAGGCCATGAAGTTAGGTTTTGTGAAACATTGAGGTTCCGTGAAACAGTTAGATTTCGTGAATTATTGAAGTTCCATATGAACAGGTTAGGTTTCGCATGAAACACTGAGGTTCCGTGAACCATTGAGGTTTCGTGAATCGTTGAGGTTTGAACCGTTGAGGTTCTCTGAAACACTGAGGTTCTGTGAAATAGTAGGGTTCCGTGAACTAGTGAGGTTTCGTGAACCGGTGAGGTTCCGTGAACCGTTGAGATTCCGTGAACCGGTTAGGTTTCATGAAACTGTAGGTTCACGAACTTGAGGTTTTGTGAAACCAAAGGGTGATAATATCGTGAATCTTTAGTGAAGGTGCCATTTGTTATGTTATTGGTTTTCCATTTTTTCTTTCATTTGTTAAGATGCCGACTGGGCTTAATGCATGTGAGTGAAGAAATTTTAGAATAATCATGATTTGGTAATTTATGTACAATAAGCATTGCCGCGACAAGATATTGATCAATCATAAAGATCAAAAAATAAAAGAAGAAAAAGAAAACAAAAAGGGAATGGATCAAGATCCCACCTTGATAGGAGACACTCGATTATAGCCCAAAATCCGGATGGAAGATGCACTAGTGGAAGCGACACGCAATTGAAAAGCAAAGGTCACACAATGCAAAATGATGGAAAAGGAAAGAAATTTGATTTTATAACGTAGCTATCAGACAGGGCGAGTACCAACAAGGAGTGACCTGAACCTGCAGGCATGATAAACACCTTCCTGACCAAAGAATTATTTCTGACCGAGATGTTAACACTTAAAAATCCCTTATCTCTTGTAGTTATTAAGTGCACACTGCGTACTTGCGCATCAACGGGTTCAAGGCGTGGTCTATCTAATGCTACCTAGGTTTCATACGAGATCAAGTTATGACTTGATCCCGTATCTATTAATGCAATGCTTGTTGCATGGCCTTTAGTTGTAGTAAGTCCCACCTTGAGTCATGCTGGCTTAATGTTTAGTTCCTCTTTGTCCAAGAGAGTCACGGAAGCCATGTTGACATGTATCAGTCTCTTTTGCAGTAATTGTTTAGCTTTAGCCTCCCTGGCCTTAGCTTCTTCTTGAGCTTGCTGGATTTTTTCCTTTATGAGCTGTTTCTGTTGTTTTAAGAGATATTCTTGCAAGAGCATCTCTTGGGTCAGTGGTCCAAAATATTTTTTGACTTTACTTCCATTGATGTAACCCCCCATTTGTATGCCATCATTTGTCTCGATTTGAACAGACTCCTGAGTTGTGATCTCAGATACTACTAGGCCTCGGTATTTGAGTTTCTTTTTCTTGGTGCTTCCTACACCATACATCAGGACAAGGTCCCCCATTTCCAATTCTTTTTATTTTAGATTTTTGTCAAACCAATGTTTCCTGCATAGTTTTCGACCATGCGTCCATGTGATGCTATTAGCCTAGTCTCATGAAGCTTCTCTAAGTCAATTAGCCTTTCAGCTAATTCATTCTCCGTCAGACGTTCTTGTACAATAATCCTTAAGTTCGCGACTAGGTATTCCATAGGAATTACTGCCTCAATACCATAAGCTAGACGGAAGGGAGTGCATCCTATCGCTACCTTATACGATGTTCGTCGCCCGGGGGATTCACTCTTCATTAAAGGGGGACGTCACCTGCGTGCATGAACTTCAAGAAAACCCCCTATTTAAGATCCATGTAGGATTATAAAACACCCCTATTTAAGCTTATAAGGTACAAGAAAAAGTCTAGTGTCCCCCCCCCTTTCCTTAAACCTACGTCAAGATGGCTATCCTATTTTGTCAAACAACAAGACTATAAGACGGCTATCGTATTTTGTCAAACATCCATCTGTCATCCGCACACCCTCCGCACACCCTCCGCACACTTGTTACCATACATGGTTAGCATGGTGGTTCTTGATTCAAGCCTAATAATGATGATAACATCATTTGTTAAAGTTACATCTATCAAAATAGATGTTCTTGATTCATGCCTAATAGTGATGATAAGAGCACTCATTTGTTGGCACTACATCCATTACATGCTAATCACCTACATCGACATGCTAACCAAGGCAACATTATACCATTTTGCATACGTATTGGCTGTACATCTACAAAGAGTATACATATCCACCAATGTATTTCCATACGTAAAGCTCTTGAAATACTATCAAGATGTCTTTTCAAGTAAGCCTAGCCTCCTTCCTTGCCCAATACATATTCTCCAAGTATGTTGGAGGAACAGATACGAGGTATGATGATCCTTTTAATGGACAAGGCTATAAGTGGCATAGCTCGGGCATCCCTTAATCCCATCTCCTCTAATCCTCAATGGGAGCAATAGGTGTAGCTGGCCTTATCGAAGCTAGCTACATATCATATGCATTACCTCCTTACAAGGCTATAAGTGGCATAGCTTGGGCATCCCTTAATCCCATCTCCTCTAATCCTCAATGGGAGCAATAGGTGTAGCTGGCCTTATCGAAGCTAGCTACATATCATATGCATTACCTCCTTACAAAGGTGTAGCAGAAGCAATAACTAGATCTACAAGACAAGCCTCATCACCTCTAACATAGCCCCATATACTCTTACCAACTAACGCATTATTCACCATAAAACTCCACATGGAATACTTGGTTCCATTCAATTTATCCTCCCAGGCCAAAACTTCAAACACGTCTCCCGAATTTAGATTCGGATTTTGATTCTGAACCATCTTAGATGTATGCATAAACTCCACTGATTCACATGCTGTGAATGGTATTGCACCAACAAAATCACATTAACCCACTAGCCAATGCTTGGTTAAACAATGCACAAACCTCACTGAACTTCCAATGCAGACCTGTACTTGCAAAACATGAACTAATTTGAATGTTGTATTGCCAAATACAGAGGTAAACAGCTCCAAATCCTTTCCCATAATTGGCAACAGTCTCTAAACCTGCTCAGAATAGTGTAGATAGCAACTACATTCACTGTTATTGGGGCGGACAAGCTAGAAAGCTGTAGTATAAGAATGATTACACACTAACATAAACAAGTGTCTTCTCCCTTAAAAAACAAACACTAGAATGAAAAAGCTGAAAAGCATCTTGGATGTTTAATAGCAGCAAATATGAAGTTACACAAGAGTAACACCTGAACAATCCATGAATCTAAACCAAAATTTGATAGAGTAGAAAACATAAAATGCATCTTGAATGTTTACTAGAAAAACTAAAAATTAAACAAGAGTAACACCCGAACAATCCATGTCTATAATCCATAAGTTTAGCATTGACACATCTATGGGCATCTTCTCATAAATGCTGCATCATGCCACATAGCTTGCCAACAAATTTATCCTACAAAACAAACATAAGCTCCCTGTCAAGTTACATGCTGCAAACCTAGGATCCCTATGTGATAAGAAGGATTGAAAGCACATTAACAAAAACATATGTTCCCTTCATCTACATCAGAGATTGGAGCAGTAGGGCTGCAAATGGACTAGGAAGGAGGGAAGGGAAGGGAAGGGACAACTTCAAAATGGATAAACTTTACAAAAATTTAAAAAATAGAAAATGTACCTTTTCTGCCCTGCACATATTCATTGAAAAGTTTGTAGTCATTCTCATCAAGATGGTATTTCTTTGTTTGTCGATCATAGTTGAGATTGGCCAAGGCTATTATAGATTCCAAATCCACACATTGGTTGTCAACAAGGTCATATGTGTAGGTCCTAGTTCCCTTTGCTTGTTGATACCATGACAAATGAATTTGAACATTCAAAGGCCTATCCAATAGATCAAAGGGGCCTCTTGTCTCTTTTAGACAATTTCCAACCTTTCTCCTCATGCTTGCCACCCTTCCAAGGTACCACATGCCGTTTACAGCACCCTTACTAGTATTCCCAGCTTTTCCTTTTCCTCTTGTCTTTTTGTTTGCATTTATTGATGTGCTTTCAAACAATACTGCACAATCAGATCCTATACCAAGACATGTTCCTGTATGAATCATTGCCTTCTTCTCCAAAGAAAAATACACTCCACTTTTCACCCTTGTTAATCTATCTTTAGATAGTGTGGGATTTCCATTCAATTGGCTGACAAGTGTGCTTTTAGAAATGGCTTTCCCATCCACTTCAACAAATGGCGATATTTCACTAACCACCTTCTCCTCCTCATCAATTAGACAATCAATCACATGACGAAGCTCACTTTCACTAGTAATTTCCTCATCCACCAGATCACCTCGAACACCACTATCAAAGTGATTATCTTCATCTAAAAGTAGAACATCATCCAATGATTCATCTTCATCCACATATTCAAGATTAGGGTTGAAGAGTTCTAAGAGATCTCCCTCCTCCCATGAGTCATTCCAAGAAGTTTCATCGTGCATACCAAGTGTCTCACTTATGGCCTTTGCTTCTAATAATCCCTCTTTCAATGCAGATACCATATGGTTGTCACTACTCACACAAGCATAGTCTCCCAGGTTGGCCAAAGGAGTGCCATTCTCCTTTTCCAAAGTAGCCCATATATTTTCTTGTTTAGAATGAGCTGCTGGAAATTTAAGAATTGAACCTGCTTGAAACTCTGCTATTCTATTAAGTGCTCCGGTACTACTCAGGAAATCAAAGCCATCATAGCATCTTTCATTCCGAACCATTCCACCCACCTTGCTGAAAAAATTCTCACATGCATCCGATCCCGTGCAAGAAAGGGGTACGTGCAAGTGAGGATGCTTTTCCCTAAAGGTCTTTATCAAGAGAACCACAAAGTGACATGACAATTGAATGTCAATGAATGTTTCTCTACTGATAAAGTTTTGCTTTAGGGAGTATGCATCATGCTTAGTGATCCACATGCGCCAAATCCTACATATAGAAAGAACCATGAGTATTAGCCACATCAACCTTGGAAATACGTTCAAAATCCTTTATTCATATATCACTAATAGCAATGGTAGCAACTTCTGCATACCTGAAAAAGAAAGACACCTTTCCTGCAGCTTTCACACGACCATACAAGTCTAAGGTAGGTGATAAGAAAATATCAATGTAAGATGCTACTATTGATAAGTACATACGTGTGCCCAATGTCCGCTCTTTGTGAGCACCATAGCCTTCTTGTAATAACTTCAAACACTTTTGTACTTTCTTTGCAGCAATCCTTTGTGCAGCTCTCCAATTTTGTCTATCCTTCCTCTCAATATCCCCTTCTTGCAAGCCATGTTCATCAACCTTGAATAATTGATATACAATTGCTACATGATTCAAAGTCACAAGCTCTCTACCAAGTACCAACCTTCTAGATGCACTATCCAAAGGATTGATAAGTTTCTTTCCATTATGGATATAGTCTTGATCATGCAAACCACTGATACTCCCATCAAATGTGATGTGTGCTGTAAAGGGCCAACCCTTCCAAGGAATGCACAACCTGGGACCTTGACAAGAAGAGTAATCTTGCAACATCAACTTTCTGCGCCTACTATCCCCATCTGAAGCATGTCCTATCAATGGACCTACCACATCCCTTAGAAAAATGTTCCAAGAAAGCTGAATGCTCTCCCACTGTTCTCTGACAAACATGGAATCAAACCTATTACATGTCAATTGCACCAATATAACTAGCTTTGGCAAGAATTCAAGAAGAGGATTCACTATCAATACCCTTGCATAATGAGCAATCACATTATGTTGAAAAGCGTCCACAACTCTAAGATATCCATCTTGACCATCACCAACTTGCACGACAAAGTCTGGAATGCAAGTGTGTTCTAGCTTTTTACCACAAAAGCCAACCAAATTATCATCACGTGCCACCCATCTCACCATTCTTTTCACAACTGTTTCATCCTCAGCTAGAAGAACTGGCACACTACCCAAGGGTATACCTTTCTTCATCATGTGACAAGTGTAAACTTCTCTTGCATGCTGAAATATATCCTCTTGTAAACCAGTTCGAAAGAAAAGTGCTTTTCTTGTGGACCTCATTGTGGTGGACATGTGTGGACCTCCAAGGTTAAGTGATAAGAAATTATGCAACCTTGTCCCTCCCCATATCTTGACAGTCTCAAATAATTCCTTTGTTGTATTGGAATATCTCTTCCCTTGACCTACTCTTGAAATGTTTTGTGAAATGTCAACAAAGAAGTTCCACAATGCCTTCTTTCCCTCAAATAGACCTAGCTCATGAGCATTGATTATATCTTGACAAAATTTTCTAACATCTTTCCTCACCATGGCTTCCATAGTGCTCTCCCGAAGACTTCTAACCTTCACGCTCAATGCAACAACTTCAGTTCTTGTGAATGCTATCTCCTTCTTCAATACCCGAACCATTGTGGACTTTGTTTTTGCTACTCTCAATAACTCTAAATGAGTCAAATAATCTAACCGTCTACCACCTCCTGCGTCTCTTGATCCACGAGTGTCTGAAGATCGAATTTGTCGATACACTCGCATGCGAAAGTCTCGTTCTTTAGGAATAGTAGCACATGCACCACATTGCAAATTATCAAAGTATGTTCCCTCCAAACATATCCGCTTGCAATCCTTATGACGGAAAGTGCCATTAA
Organism: Cibotium barometz; assembly: GCF_041138505.1. Classification (NCBI taxonomy): domain Eukaryota; kingdom Viridiplantae; phylum Streptophyta; class Polypodiopsida; order Cyatheales; family Cibotiaceae; genus Cibotium; species Cibotium barometz. The sequence continues at coordinate 13,586,432 of NC_141055.1, forward strand.
TTTCAATGAACTCTGTTGTCCCCATCATAACTAGTTTCATGTATGCCTAATTCAGTTTCCTATAGGTGTGATTATCTTAGAGTGGATTTCATTGAGAAGTACACATTTTTTATGTTACCATGAGGACTACACTTTTTTATGTTACCATGAGGAGTGGATTTCATTGAGGAGTACACATTTTTACGTCACCATGGGATACAATCTGAGTATAACTTTTGTAAGAAGGTATTGATCTTTATTTACATTGTCTGTTGATAAATAGGTTTTATTCACCATTACATGCAACCTAATATTTTAATGCCCCACTAGGTTGTTATTTTGGTGCATATCAGTTATTGTCATGTAGAGGCACATATAGATGAAGTTGTAGAACTTATGAGGCTCGTATCATTGTTAAGGTGTGACATGCATTTTGTGAAACATTGTTCCTCTCTTCATGATGTGAATAAGGGAGTCACATGTGGTAGATGTGTTGGATTTGTTTTGATGGATGTGGTGGTCAATTTAAGTCTTTGAGGTAGTTTTGTTGGCTATACAAGTTGTAGTTGGATACCACCATTCAAGTAATTTAGACTACTTTGAGACTAGACATGGGAAGGGACTGCATGATGGTACAAAAGCATGCATTACATTGTCACCAAATCTGGCTTAATGTAGAGTGGTTCAGAGATGCAACACCAGGTGGTAGAGTGTGTGATGAATACTTGTTTTGGTAGTGCATCCTCTTTCTATCCCCATCATGTAATGCAACGAGTGAGGATATTTTTTTTACTGCATGGATAACAACATAGTTTATTGCTTTATTGCATATGATTATTAGATAGTTCCAAGAAATTTAGGTTCCACTCCATTTGGAGCACGTGTAATAGGGACCCCACTATCTTCACATGTAAAGCATGCAATGATAGTGATGGGGAGATTTGGATTGGAAAATCCCTAGAGCAATGCTTACCCAATGCATCCATGCATATATACTGTAACGGGAATGCCAGACAAATGACTCATATTCTACCTCCCCTTGAAATTGAGGCCTTTCATACATAAGGTGAAAATTGTCTAATTATAGTTTGATTGTAGGTAGGGTGGAGCTTGGTGACTATGTGTATACATGCTAGTACCAGACAAAGATGGCCCCCCCTAACTATCCGTGCACATATGTAAGAGCATGTAATGGGATTTCCACACATCCCATGATAGCTGTATAGTAGGTGCTATTTATAGCCTAGTTCTTATGCCCCTCAATGTGTGATTTTCCTAGAATGCTAGTAGAATTGCTTTACCCTGGTGCTTTTGTAATCCTACATCTCATTGTGTATAAAAAACCTCTCATCTCTCTCTTTTATCTCCTCAACGAAAGAGTCCTCATTAATCTTTACCCTGAGTCCTCTCTACCCTGAGTCCTCTCTACCCTCGATGTGGACTCTAAACTATCTTTATAGACATGGCAGGCTTTACAATAGGTAGTCTGGGCTTAATAATTGTCTTGGTAGCAATGGTGTCTAAATCAAAAGTCTAACACAATAAGAAATTGTAGTGAGAACATGTTGAGTTCTCTTTTTTGGATAACCCTGTATCTATAGTAATATGGATATCCAATAGACATGGAAGGAAGCTAGGGGTCTCCTCTAGGGTATGGAGCCATAATGGTGATTGTACATGTCTAGCTCTTACATTATTTGACCCTTTCCCACCACCACCAGCACACCAACACAAGTGCAATCCACGAATAAAGATGATAGGAGCTCTATTTATACTTGTTACACAAATTAGAGAGGTATCTAGTAATGGTTTTGAATCATTTGATAGATAGCTACATATCGGTTATAGATATTTGTAGTTATGAAGGAGTGAGAACACACTTAGATTGGTTTTGATAGGTAGCTGCATATAGATATGTGCATATATCAAGGAGTGAGAACACACTTAAAGAGGGTAAGTGGTTTTCCATCTCATTTCCACTAAAAAATCAAAAGTCATACCTTTGATAGATTGCTACGTATTGGCTATAGATATGTGCAATTATCAATGGATGATAACACTTTAGAGATAGTAAATGTTTTCTTGCTCTAGCAAGTTGGGTGCAATGCATGTTGAGATATTGAGCTCAACTAGTGTGCAAATATGGGTGATATGCCATTATGACAACTCTACACTTATGCCACTACCATGATTGGCGCGGTGAGATTATGGGTGATATGCCACACGACTGCTTTACAAGCTATGTGATAGTCACTTAGTGTATTAGAGTTATGGGTGATATGCCACACGATTGGTTTACAAGCTATGTGATAGTTACTTAGTGTATTAGAGTTATGGCATAGTGATAGTGCCAGGTCATGTAGTTGAGTTCACACTATGGACCAACCAATTGTATGTTAGTAGGAGATTAATTTCCCTTATAGTACTATGAGTTCACACTATGGACCAACCAATTGTATGTTATAGTAGGAGAGTACTTTGAATTATATTATGTGCTATTATCTTTATGTTATGGTTGTAGACAAGAGAAGAGAATAGAAGAAAATTTAGCCATCCGTCTCTCTTGTGTGCTTGTTTACTCTTGTGTGTGTGTGTGTGTGTGTGTGTGTGTGTGTGTGCTTTTAAGGAGCTCAATATCACCCTAACCTTGCATTTTTCTCATGGTATCAAAGTGTCGATTTGCATGAAGAGTCTAAGTGGCAAGCAATAGGCAAGAAAAGGAAGCAATACACATGTAAGGGTAACTTGTCATTTCTAGAGTTGTCCTTCATGGGTGAAACAAAGGGGCATTATATTAAGTGGAAGAAGACTGTAGGGCCTCAACAATTTTTTATTTTAGATTTAAGGACATTTTGGGCCCCGTTATGGCTTTGTAATATTTTCGTGCACTCTGTGGAAGTGTCGATTTTGACTGTATGCCCAACTTTTGGTTCGATGTAAAGTTGCAAACAAAAAGTTGGTTGTAGTATAGTATGTGCAAAGAATCTAAGATTTATAGGTTGTTTGTAGTAGATGTATGTTTGTGTGAATGGTCCATATACATTTATAGTAAAACAAGTTTAAAATATCACAAGGCGGTGCTTATGTTGGAGATTACACGTTTGCCTATAAGTGTAAACATTTCTACAAGCATTATTTAATAATTTGCCCACATGTAACTTACTTGTAAGTTGCCCACATGTAACTTACTTGTAAGTGGCCCACATGTAACTTACTTGTAAGTTGCCTATGGGTAACCTCACTGACAATCTATCCTAGATTATGTTGCCATATATATATAGGCAGTGATGTGTGTGAACACACTTAGGACCGTCGGGGCACTTTTTCCCTCTTTAGGAGGTTTTTTCCCCCGACTTGTATATACGCCCATCATTCTAGGGCTAACTTATCTTTGTACATTGACACAATCTAATACACTTTTGTGTTGTGTGCATTCTTGCTTCTTCTTCTCCAAGCTTTGTGTGCTTTCCTGCAACCCTAATTCCAACTTTGTTGCCATATATATATAGGCAGTGATGTGTGTGAACACACTTAGGACCGCCGGGGCACTTTTTTCCTCTTTAGGAGGTTTTTTCCCCCGGCTTGTATATACGCCCATCATTCGAGGGCTAACTTATCTTTGTACATTGACAAAATCTAATACACTTTTGTGTTGTGTGCATTCTTGCTTCTTCTTCTCCAAGCTTTGTGTGCTTTCCTGCAACCCTAATTCCAACAATTGGTATCAGAGCAGGCATCGGCTCCCAGGGCTACACCGCCAGCACCCTCCGACTCATGTTCTCCGATTGAGGTGAGTTTTCACGAGCGCTTGCAGGTCCCTATACTTTGCAAATAATGTCGAAGGGCTTGGCATTCTCAGAATTTGCATCTGATGTCGTTTTGGGCTCCGTTTTTGCATTTCAAGTTCTGCACAGGTGTTTTCGTCATTTTCTGCAAAAATTTCGACAGTGCAGTTTTCTACAAAACAGGCATACGTGTTCTATTGTGGACCGTGCTACATAGCACAAGTTGTCTTCTGTTCAGTCTTTGCTTCATTACAGGTAGCTTTTGCATCAGTTTCAGTCAGTGGCCACCATGGCTGATAACAACAATGATGTATTTTGCATGTTGTTTGCTGAAGACAAACTGGATGGAGACAGCAACTACCCACTTTGGGCATACATGATGTAGCATGTTTTGGTTACAAAAGGAGTGTGGAACATTGTGCAGGGTACGGATGTACGTTCAGGTTCTGTGGATGTAGGATCTGTTTTGAGGATGTTGCAGGTTCTAGCAGCTCTATTGTTGCTGCTGTTTTACCCACTGCTGAACAAGCTCGTTGGGATGGTAAAGATGCGCAGGCTCATGCCTTGATTGCACTTTCTGTCAAACGTAACATCACCCCACATATTCGTTCAGCTAAAACAGCAAAACAGGCTTGGGATATTCTAGCTGGTTTGTATGCAGGTCGTAATGAGGCAAAAATCGCTTACCTGCGTAAAGAGCTAGAATTGAAGATTATGCAAGAAGATGATGACATGAATGTTTTTCTTGCTGAGATTAAAGATCTCAAAGAACAGTTGATATCTGTAGGTGAGATTATTCCTGATCATTCTCTTGTGCAGACTGTTCTTGATGCTTTACCTGAGACATATCAGACTTTTGCTTCCACGTGGGGACTTCTTAATGAGGACAGACCTGATGCTGTCAAGTATGATACTTTAGTCAACAAGCTCTTACAAGAAGCGCAGTCCAGGCAAAACAGGGCCATGCAGCATGCAGTTGATCAAGCATTTATTGCTACCCAGCAGCAGAGAAGAAGTGGTAAGGCAACCCCTTCCACTGTTTCTTCTCCTTTTAGTAGGTCTGCAACTTCTTCTCCTTCCACAGGTAGCAACAATAAGTCTGAGAAGGCTCTTGATAAAGGCAAGAAAAAGACTAGGTGCAACTATTGTAAGGCAAATGATCATGTCATTAAGAATTGTCCTAAGCTAAAGGCTAAAGAGGCAAAGAAGAAAGAGTCAAATGCAGCCACAATAGCGGATGCTTCTACAAATACAGATTCTACAAATGTTGTGCAGGATACAGAATGGGCGTTTAGTGTGTATTACCAGTATGACCCATCTGTGCATGATGCATGTTTGGCAGTTTCTGTTGACTCTCATGTTTGGCAGTTTTTGTTAACTCTCATGTATGGTATTTTGACAGTGGTGCTACAAAGCACATTACCTCGCATCGTGATATGTTCACTTCTCTTGAGGCTGTCCCTAATGGGAATACTGTCACATGTGCCAATAATGCTTCTTACCCAGTGAAGGGCATTGGTAAAATTATGCTTACTGCTGCAAATGGCAGCGCTTTCACACTTTCAGATGCTTTGTATGTGCCAGGGATAAAGAAGAATCTATTGTCTGTCTCTGCGCTTGCTAGACTTGGATTTGTAGTCAAATCTGTGGATGACAGATGTACTATTCATGATTTGACTTCTGGTGATACGATTATTGTATCTGGCACCTTGTTTCATGGGCTGTATAGGCTCAATTCTTATGACAAGTGTGTGGAAGATTCAGCAAATGTAGTTTCTGATGAAAAGGTAGTTTCAGATGCAAAACTATGGCATGCTCGTTTTGGTCATCTGAACTTTGCTAGTTTGCTGCGTTTGCAGAAATTTGATATGGTTGCTTCATTGCCCCCTCTTGAGGCACCATTGAAACATGTTTGTGAAGGCTATATTTTGGGCAAAATGCAGCATTCTGCGTTTCCAAAGGATGGTTCTGTGCGGGCCACTCGCAAATTGCAACTTGTACATAGTGATGTATGTGGGCCTATGCAAACTCCGTCATTTGGTAAACACTTGTACTTCGTGACTTTCATTGATGATTACTCAAGGCATGCATGGGTATATCCACTGAAGGCAAAGTCCGAAGTGTTTTTGTGCTTCAAACAGTTTTTTCTTATGGTTGAAAATGTATCCAATTGTACTGTGGGCACCCTCCGTTCTGATCGAGGGGGGGAGTACATGTCTAAAGAGTTTGATGCATTTCTGGCTAGTCGTGGGATAAAACACCAATGTACAGTGCCGTATACCCCTCAGCAAAATGGTGTTGCTGAGAGGAAAATAGGTCACTTATGGAGATGGCACGATGTATGGTCAAGAGCCAAGCTTTACCACATGCGTTTTGGCTTGAGGCTGTCATGTGTGCTGCATATATACTCAACATGTGTCCCACTAAGGCCTTGCAGTCTATTACTCCATATGAAGCTTGGCATGGCAGGAAGCCTTCTATTGGTCACTTGCGTGTCTTTGGTTGCTTGGCCTATGCTTTAGTGCCTGTGCAACAACGCAGAAAATTGGATGATAAGGCTGTCAAATGTATTTTTGTTGGTTATAGTGCTGAGAGCAAGGGTTACAGATTGTATCATCCGCAGTCAAAGCGTATCTTGATTAGTCGAGATGTTGTTTTTGTGGAAGATGCTGTGCAGCCTTTGTTATCATGTACCAAAGAGACAGGTGTGAGCTCACGGGATGTATTTGATACATTGTTGCCTCTGTTTACAGGTGGGAATTCAAATGTAAGTCCTAATGAGGCAAATATTCAGCCTATGCAGATTTCAAACGACATCATAGATCAGCCTATTTCTGATGCAGATTTACAGGATGTAATTCATGAGGATAGGGCTGAAAATGAGCAGGCTAGAGGTATGCCTAAATGGTTGGTGCAAACCTTGCGTGATAGTAAGATTGATGCACCTATGACTAGTCGTACTCGTTTAGGTTTTCAGCATGCCTCTTATACATCAGATTGTTATGCTTTGGCTGTGTCTAGTATGTGTGGAGGAAGAACCTCTTTCATTTGATGAGGCACAAAATTCAGAAAATTGGTTGGCTGCAATGCAAAGTGAATATGATGCTATAATGAAGAATGGTACATGGTCTTTGTGTGATTTGCCTATTGGTAAAAAGGCCATTGGATGTAAGTGGGTTTTTAAGTTGAAACAAAAGCCAGATAGCAGTGTTGATCGCTATAAGGCTAGACTTGTTGCAAAGGGTTATGCTCAAGAAAAGGGCATTGATTTTGATGAGACCTTTGCTCCCACTTGTCGTATGACTACCATTCGTAGCATTTGTGCATTGGCAGCTCATAATGGTTGGAATGTACATCAGCTGGACATAAAGACTGCGTTCTTGAATGGAGATTTACATGAGGAGGTGTATGTATCGCAGCCTCGTGGTTTTGTTCAAAGAGGGTAGGAAAACAAAGTGTGCAGGTTGAAAAAGGCTTTATATGGTTTAAAGCAAGCTCCACGAGCTTGGTATGAAAAGATACATGCATATTTGACTGCACATGGGTTTCAGAATAGTCCAACAGAAAGCACTTTGTATGTTAAACGTGTGGATGGTGTACATCTAATCATTGCTCTCTATGTCGATGACATGCTGCTCACAGGACCAAATGAGAGTCATATTGCTGATTTTAAGGCTAATTTGAATGCCTCTTTTGAGATGTCAAATTTGGGACATTTGTATCATTATTTGGGGATACAATTTAAGCAGTGTGATGGAGGTATTGCTTTGTGTCAGACAAAGTATATTGAGACATTGTTGCGGAGATTTGGCCTTGAAGACTGCAAGCCTATTGCTACTCCAATGGAGACAGGTTTGAAGTTGAGTCTTCATGATGCTGGAGATCACTTTGATGTCACACTCTATCAGACAGCTGTTGGTTGCCTCATTTATGTATGCATTACGAGGCCGGACATTCAGTTTGCAGTCTCACAGGTGAGCAGGTTTATGCATAGCCCAGGGTCTCAACATTGGAAGGCAGTTAAACGCATCTTTCGCTACTTGAGTGGCACCATACATCTTGGGTTGTTTTATCCCAAGGGGGGATCGTTGCCGCCAGATTTACATGCTTTTTCGGACTCAAATTGGGCTGGTTGCTATGACACAAGAGTGTCCACAAGTGGTTTTTGTTTCATGCTCGGTAGCTCATGCATATCTTGGCTGAGCAAGAAGCAACCTACTGTGGCCACTTCTAGTTGTGAAGCTGAGTACAGGGCAGCTTTCACAGCTACGGTTGAGTGTGTGTGGCTCAGACGGCTTATGGTGGCTGACTTGGGTGTTGGATAGGAGTCTGCCACCTCTATCTTCACTGATAGTCAGAGCGCATTGGCAGTTGCAAGAAACCCAGTTTTTCATGCTCGCACAAAGCACATTGAGGTGCATTATCACTATGTCAGGGAGAGACTCTCAATAGGAGAGATCAGCTTGGCCTATGTGCCAACACAGGACAACCTCGCCGATCTTTTCACAAAGGCGCTTCCTCGTGAGAAGTTCGAAACTTTCCGCAAAGCTTTGGGCTTGTTCTTCTTTGTGGATTGATCTACTTCGGGCATGGCACTCCCCTATACATGAGTGCCAGCTCTCGTTCATACCATCACTCCCAGGGGGGATTTGTTGCCATATATATATAGGCAGTGATGTGTGTGAACACACTTAGGACCGCCGGGGCACTTTTTCCCTCTTTAGGAGGTTTTTTTCCCCGGCTTGTATATACGCCCATCATTCTAGGGCTAACTTATCTTTGTACATTGACACAATCTAATACACTTTTGTGTTGTGTGCATTCTTGCTTCTTCTTCTCCAAGCTTTGTGTGCTTTCCTGCAACCCTAATTCCAACAGATTATAAGTAAGAAGCTGGAAGAGAACAACTTCAAAGCATTGTTTGGTAAGTTTCTACAGGTAACCATGTCACTGACAATCTATCCTCCTAGATTGTGATGAACTAACAAGCTGGAAAAGAACAACCTCTAAGAATGAAATTTCAGGATGATAAACTTCCTTATGGGAAAAGGATACTTGGAGTTTGTTTTAGGTGACGAAAAAGATGCAGAGCCTTCATAAGAAAATGTCAATCCTTTTACAAATGCAGGCTTTTAAGTTGTAGGATGAGAGAGCCAACAAAGTGATATATTGGTTGCCTATTAGCGTGCTAAATGTAATAATAATTGGTCATACATAGGATGCAATGACATGTAAGGATGCATGGGATACCTTGGTTTAGCTATATAGCACAAGTACCAATGTAAGAAAGATGTAGTTAAAGTAAGATCTATATAATGTGTAGAGGAATAAGATGAGTATCACTGATTATTCATTAAAAGTTAAAGGGATTGTAGATGCCGTGGCTCTATTAGATCTCGTGTTGATGACGATGACTTGGTGTTGGTCACATTGAATAGGATTCCTTAAAAGTATAATTAGTTTTATACATCTATCCAAATAGCCCAAACTTGAGAAAACTTTCCAAACTTCAAGGATCTTATAGTTCTTCTTATCACTATAAGGAGAGAATGTTAGAAGTAAATCATCTTCAGGAAATATGCAAAGGAGTAGGCCTTCTACATGCAGACATGGGTAGAGGTAGAGGTTGAGGTAAAGATAGAGGTAGAGGTGCAAGACATTTTAGAAATAGAAAACATGGACAACAATAACACAAACCTAATGCACAACTGGGTGGAAGAGGCCACTCTAGAGGCAGGGGGAGCCAAAGAGGCCGAAGTGGATGGCAAAGAAATCAGAATGAAAATAGTATGAAGTGCTATTATTGTGGCAAACATGTCATATAGCAAAGGATTGCTATAAAAATCAAGATGCTATTAAAAGTGGAAAGCTCACAAGGAAACTATGCATCTTCAAGTAAACAAGTTAAAGATGGAAGTGAGCGCTTTGTGATGAACCATATGTTTAGTTCCATGGCTACAGTTACATAAAACCCTAGAGATGTATGGTATGTTAATTTGGGAGATTTTAACCACATGACTAGTCATGGATAGAAATTTAGAGATGTATAAAAAATATAAAAACCAAGATATGTGGAAATTGTTTAGAGATATGTAAAAAATATAAAAACCAGGTGGAAAAATGAAGTGCCTAGTTGATGTACTTCATGTTCCAAACATTACAAAGAACCTGGCTTTTTGTTGGATGAATGGTTGAGTATGGTTTGCAAGTGAGTTTTAACCCTCATGGCTATTATGTACAAGATTTCAATAACCATTACCACGTGGTTGTAAAGGGAAACATAATTAGTAAAATGTTTACATTGGATATAACTATGCCTAAAGTAAAGGATACAATGTTTGCACATGGCACAGGTGTGATTATAGACATTGAAATTTGGCATAAGCGTATTAGTCATGTTAATATTTAGTGAATGAAAAATATGCAAGCCCAAAGCATTATTATAGGTTGTCAAAGTTCAAAGTAGATGGAATGCACAAAGTATGCGAATCATGCCAATTGGGAACATAGTCTAAGCATGCATTTCCACGTGATATAAATGTGAGTCAAAGAACATTAGATGTGGTGCATTCTAATGTTTGGGGACCAATAAAAATGGCATCAATCAAAGGATGCCACTATTGTGTGTCATTCATTTATGATCACACTAGGAAGGTGTGGGTTCACTTCATAAAAGAGAAAGTGAAGTGTTGATGAACTTTCAAAGTTTCAAGGCTATGGTTGAGATAGACAAAGGCATGCACATAAAATATCTAAAATCACATAGTGGGGAAGAATATTTATTCAATGAATTCAATGATTATCTAAGGGAGCATGGGATAAAGAGGCAATTCACATGCAGGTATGCTATGTAAAAAAATGGGTTTACAAAAAGGAAGAACAAACATATCGCAGAAGAGTTACTCATGCATTGATGAACGAGAAAGGGATACCACATTATTTTTGGGCTAAAGAACAACTCATATGAACAACACCCCACAATATAGTAGTTCATGGCATGATGCCTTAACATAAGTTTAATATTAGAAAACTAGATTTGGTAGTGTTTGGCTACATTACCTATGTAAATGTACTAGATTTGGTAGTGTTTGGTTACATTACCTATGTAAATGTACTAGATGAAGTGAGAAGCAAACTGGATCCCAAGGTTAAAAAATGTATTTTTAATGGATTAAGCAGAAAGATTATAGATGCTATAACTCCACTATTCATGAGATACAAGAGAGCAGGAATGTTTTTTTTAATGAGATGAGTAGCTAGTATACTCTAGTGAAGGATTCGATAGAGGGTCATGTAAATAACAATGTGGCTACAGCAGTGAATGGAGAGTATCACATGTGCTTAGTGGACCCAGAGAGTCCTCTAGCAGTGGGTCTATTATTAAACCTTGGTCAGGAATTGACACATCATACTATAGGTGTTGAAAATTTAGCAAATTCACATGTATCATGTAAGCTAAAAGAGAAGGTGGATCAGCCTTTCATAATGCCTGATGTTTCAATAGGTCATTTATTTGTTGATGGGGATAGTGGCTCTAAATAGAGCCTTAATGAGGAGTTTGGGATCATGACTATTTTTACACTAGGTGTACAAAGAGCCAAAGTAGTGTTGAGAACATTTGTTGGCAGTGATCTAGGTGTACAAACAGCCAAAGTAGTGTTGAGAACATGTGTTGGTAGCGATCTAGGTGTATGCAGGTCTACAAGGGTTAAATATCCAATGGAAACATTGAGATATGATGGGCATACAACCCATCAAAGACATTATGCTTTTAACATGCTATCTAAGTATAGGATGATAGATTGTAAGCCAATCTCAGTGCCATTAGATACAAGGGTCAGATATCCAATGGAAACATTGAGATATGATGGGCATACAACCCATCAAAGGCATTATGCTTTTAACATGCTATCTAAGTATAGGATGATAGGTTGTAAGCCAATCTCAGTGCCATTAGATCATAACACAAAATTGGTTGCAGACACAAGTGATGTTTTGGAGGACCCTGCTATGTACAAGCTTCTTGTAGGGATTTAAATCTACATGACTATCACCATGCTAGATTTGAGTTTGATGATAGGTTGGTGAGTCAATTTATACAACCCTTAAGAAAGCCACACATGTATGCGACTAGGAGGATACTCAAATATATAAATTCCATAGTTCACTATGGGCTTTTCAATGAGACTAGAGTATAGGTACAGGTATAACCAATGGTTTCTTTGTTGAGTACATAGGCTGAGTACATGGGCACTGATATAGAAACATGTGAGGTATCTTGGTTGTAGAAGCTACTTGTAGATATGGATGAGTCCATATCAATGGATATAGTTGTTATTTACTGCGAGAAACCTAGTGTAGCATGCTAAAATGAAGCACATTGAGGTGCATTATCCTCGGGGGGTTCACCTCAAAAAAATTTAGTGTACCACGTGAGTTCAGCAAGAGGGGTTTTTTAATTAGATACATTGAGAAAATTTAACAGGATTACATTAAGAGGAGGGGTTTTTTAATTCAACTTTAGAAAAAATCTGTTAGTTCAAAAGTAAAGAGAGGTTGTTTAATTGGGGAAATTCTTTTAGGTAAGGGGTTTCTTAAATACCCTTTGAACGCATGTGATACATAGAGTTTCTTCTTAGTGCACCCCCCGAGGCATTATCACTTTGTGAAACGGAGAAGGTTCTAGCACAGGTGATGTGGATTTGGTGTATGTCAACATAGAGTATCAGGCCGCTGACATCTTCACTCACAAATGCATGATGGTGGGTACATAGAAACTTTGTAGGTTCAAGAGCTTTACTTTTACAGTGCAAAGTATTATGGAGTTGAGCTTGAGGGGGAGTGTTGAGATACTAAGCTCAACTAGTGCAGATATGGGTGACATGCCAGGATAACATCTTTGCACATGCCATTGGTATGGTTGGTGACATTATGGGTGATATGCCACCAATGGTTTATAGGCTATGTGATAGCCACTTTGGTGTTCTAAAGTTATAGCATAGTTATCATGCCAGATCATGTAGCCGGGTTCTCACACTATGGTCTGACCATTTGTATGCTATAGTGCCAGCTCATATAGCTATGTTCTCACACTACGGACCAAGAATTTTTATGTTATAGTAGAAGAGTACTTTTCCTTATCGTGTGTACACTTATCTTTATGTTATAGTTATAGAGAAGAGAAATAATAGAAGAAAATTTAGCCATCCATCTCACTTGTATGTTTGTCTACTCTTGTGTGTGTGTGTTTACTTGCAAGGAGCTCAAGCTCACCCTATCACTTATATAGAAGAGAAACAATAGAAGAAAATTTAGCCATCCATCTCACTTGCAAGGAGCTCAAGCTCACCCTATCACTTATATAGAAGAGAAATAATAGAAGAAAATTTAGCCATCCATCTCACTTGTATGCTTGTCTACTCTTGTTTGTGTGTGTGTGTGTGTGTGTTTACTTGCAAGGAGCTCAAGCTCACCCTCTCTCTAGCATTATTATCATTCCTATCTATAAATAGATCTAAGATTGTATCCCAAATATTATAGGGGGCCTAGACACCTTATGATAACTAAGGTCTTAGGAGTGGGAGTAGCACATGCTACTAACTAGCCACCACCCAATCTTCTACATCAGACATGCTCTCGAGGCTACATAGTGATGCTTACATATTGTATATGTAACATAGCACCTTAGCGTGTGGAGAGGGTTGCTTCACAAGGGGAGTTTTTAACTGGGGGAATTACATGTTGTATACAAGTAAGAGAAGAAAAAACTAATTATTATTTAATGTAATTTATTTACTAAAATTTATAAAGGCGGATTTTCTAAACCCAATCATGTATGCCTACAAAAGGGTGGTGAAAATTTCTAATAAAAAATGATTTTTTTAAACTAATAATGATATTTTTAAATACATGTTTGCATGCACATGCTATATGAGTTTTAATAGAGTGAAACCCATGATTGCTAAAATACATGTTTGCAACCAAATCCCTTAAGTGCTCCAAGTGGCACATGCTCCATGTGTGGCTTTGATCATGCTTATATGGATTAACCCAATAGAGTGACAGTAGCCCAAGTGTGGTAGAAGCATCAAGGGGTGACTTTGAAAACTTTTAACGTGTTGAGTGTACAAGGAGGACCTATTCATACAATTCCTCTTTATGACATCCAAATGGTCTAAGCTAACATGAGGGTAGTAGCCAAGGAAAAAACAATAACAAAAAAGCCAAAGAGCATGATGTGTATCCGAAAGGCTATAGTAGCCCCTATAAAGGCTAATGTATTGGAACTAGAGGTTCAAAAATGAAAAAACATTAAAGGGCACGTATAAGTGTAGCACATAATAATCAATTATCAGAGGACGACCATGTTGTGACTATTCAAAGTGATTCAGACAAGAGCTCCCAAATTGCCTTCTTTGTAGTAGAGATAGCGAGTGATCTCTTGCTTAAGCAAACTCTTCCCACCAATCTTAGAACCTATAAGGGGACCTTAGAGTGTGCCAAGGGCTTTGACCAAACCTGTAACCATGCTAAACTTGTAACCATACTAAACCTATGGCCATTCTCAAGTTACTATAAAAAGAACAATATTGGAGCCTTTGCCTGTGGAACCAACCCATGAGACATAATAGGTCCCACAACCTTCTTGTCTTAGAAGTTGGATTCCCAATAATTCCAAGCTCACCTCCAAGAGAGTGTGAGTATCACCCATGAGACATAATAGGTCCCACAACCTTCTTGTCTTAGAAGTTGGATTCCCAATAATTTCTCTTCTCTACAAGAAAATTCTCAACTTTGGAGAGACTTATCCGACTAGATGAATGGAAACCTAAGAGCCCATACAACTGAACTTGAAGAGGAGAAGGCAAAGATGACATGACAGAGAATTCGAAAAATCCAAGAAATCATCTAAACGGTAAATCAACTATAGTAGCACCAACAAGGAGCCAAAGGATCGATGGCGAGCAAATAAAAGAGCAACAACCCATGGTGGAAGCCAAACTCTACAAGAGCTCTACAAAAATCCAAGATATGGGCAGAATAGCCTTGAGGTTGAAAAAGAAAAGACTAGAAGAGCAATTACCACAAGCAAATCTTTAATGCATCCAGAGGAAGATAAAAGAAAAGAGATAATGCCTTAATTAGCATCAACCCTTAATAATATGACTCCATCACAAATGTGAGATCATATTTTAGTAATAGAGCAGGGAAATCACAAGGAATAAAAACGTTGTAAGCTAAATGTGAAGACCTCAAAACAAGAATATGACAGCTTCCAAATAAAGCATCAGAGAAGGCCTTTAAAAAGCTAACTGCCAAAAATATTTAGCTAGCTGGGAGCTATAGGGGTGAGGCCACATAAAAAGAAAAGGAAAGAAAGGCAACAAAGGAAGCAGAAGAGGGCAAAACAGAGACTATCACAGCTCTAAAGCCACAAGAACTTCAAACAACAAAGAAGAACAATCACGAGCTACAACAAAAGGTACAAGAAATGCAACAAGCTATGGAGGCTAAGGCCAAGGAAACAACCAAGCTATAACAGATTTAGAAGACCTCAAGAAGCAACTAGAGGACAAGCCAAGGCAGTTTCTAGAAGCATACTTCTATACTTTAAGGATAAGGTGTGTCTTTTGCTAAACTCAGCCTACAAACTGTGAAGAGATGCATTCTTCCCCAATAGTGGGGCATTTGGGGAAGATCTATGACAACGTGAAAACCTTGGGGCTTTTGAAGATCTATGACAAAGTGAGGAAGTGGTTTCGTTGGAATGGCATGCGGAAAGATGTGTATGCCTTTGCGTATGCTTTGCCAACTTAACAGGCTCGAACTAGATATCGGTTCGCTTGCTGATTTGGCACCTACGTGGCATATCAGCCACGCTGGCAGTCAACAATCGGCAGCCCGAAATTTAAAAATTTTACGTCCATTTTTTCACCCGCCGAGCCGCCATTAATCTACAGCCGCCGAGCCACCATTAATACACAGGCTGATTTGGCGCCAGCCCCACACGCTACACGCTCCATGTTCCAACCCTACACGCAGCGGCCGAGCAGCAGGTTCAGGTTTTCTCCACGCAGCAGCCGCAAAGAGAGGATTGAAAGAGAGGGTTATGCAGCCGCAACCCCCCACGTAGCAGCCGCAAAGGCCTGTTGTCCATGGCTGCTAGATATAGGTTCGCTAGCTGATTTGTCAATGGTTGCCTTTGCAAGCAGCCACAGTCAAGGTGCCTTATTTTTACGGTTTAGGGTTCATTCAGTTTGTTCGCAGGCTCTACATGTAAGTGCATGTCCTCCTCTCAATTGACTTTCACCAGCTGCTTTGGCCTTGCAAAACCTTCATCGGCTACTATGACCTTTGGTTCAGCAGGTTCAGGTTTTTTAAAGGGTTAATCATGTCTCTCCAAAACTGAAGCTTAGAGAATTCCATGAGTTCTCAAATGCCCCCCATCGGTGAGAGAGCTTCACAATAGCGTGTATGAGAAGAGAGAGAGAGAGAGAGAGAGAGAGAGAGAGAGAGAGAGAAAGGTTGAATTTCAACAGAGCTTTGTAATAGCGTGTATAAGCGTGTACAAAATGCTACATTCATTTGAAAGAACATTCAACATTCAACATGTCTGTAAGAAAAAGCTTCATTTAAAACAACATGAGAGAGAGGCTGAATGTCATGAAACCATTCCAAATGTACCATATTAAAAATGATAGTGTTTTTGCCCACAATGGCTATTACATAGAGTGTATGCAAACTCACACAAAAAGGGGACATAAAAGAAGCTACATAGGCTTTGACATGACTAAATCCAAAAACAATATCGCTAAGCTTTGTTGTTCTTGGCCATCAAACACAAAGAACGTCGGAGGGGAGCATGTTGTTTCACTCCACGAACATGCGTTTCCTGAGGCTCACTCTCTTCGACCTGTTTACGAACAAAAAATAAAGCGTCAATTCATTTCATCACCATCAACAAATGCTAGCTTAAGCTCTAAAACAAAACCTATCATTACGTATCACCTGTGTGCTCATGTCATACGTATTGTCAACATCTGCATTTGCAACATCGGGGGCCTCCCCACCTTCAATTGTATCCTCCTCCTCACCTTCAATTGTATCCTCCAGGTTTAGATTTTCTTTCTCCTCACCTTCAATTGTATCCTCCACGTCTACATTTTCTTCTTCCTCACCTTCAATTGTATCCTCCACGTCTACATTTTCTTCCTCCTCACCTTCAATTGTGTCCTCCACGTCTCCATTTTCTTCCTCCTCACCTTCAATTGAATCCTCCATGTCTCCATTTTCTTCCTCCTCACCTTCACTTGCTTTCTTGGGTGTTGGGGTGCAGAGGTCAATGGGTTGCTCATAGCAACCTGCAAAATTTGTCATGTCATCCATGACCAATTAGTTTTGATATAACCCAGTATAAATGTGTTAGCTTAACAATCATGCTACACATGATGATCCCATACCTTCTCTTTTGGAGCAACCAAACTTCCCCTCGTTGGCTCGACGCATGTAGCCAGCCTCATGCTTTAAAACTTCTTCTACACGGGCCATGCATTTTAGAGAGCCTCATCTTCTTCGTTACCTTACGTACGTCTGGTATTTCAAGACGTATGTCATGGCAATTGAGAAGATGTGCCTCCATACGCACTTTAAAGGGAAAAGGTTTCCTTGCATGGCGACAATCAACAATCTTACAAAAA
This sequence comes from Cibotium barometz, assembly GCF_041138505.1. Lineage (NCBI taxonomy): Eukaryota > Viridiplantae > Streptophyta > Polypodiopsida > Cyatheales > Cibotiaceae > Cibotium > Cibotium barometz. Next base: position 13,603,893 of record NC_141055.1, read on the forward strand.
AATTGTCGAATATTTGCCCCCTCATGAACATACTCAACGAACTGCACGCATAAAGGTGTAATAAGTACAATCATGCATATATACGTCCAAGCAAATGAATATCTTGAATAAACATCATTGATTGTTCACAAGTTTGAACATGAGTATTATGAGCAAACAATAAGAGCATGTGAATACATTGATTGAACATGCAAAAGAACAAAATTAAGGCAACCCACAAGCTTTCAAACATATTGAAAATCATTAGAGACTAAAGACTAAAAACTTCTAAATACATGCAAGAGCTTCAAAGCGCACCTCGTCCGTTTCGCGTCGCACAAAGAAATTGGTGGGCTTCTTAAATGTCGGCACGTCTATTCCCAATGGAGGAGTACCCTCTCGCTTCGGATTAACATTAGGTGCAGTAATTGGCGTCTCTAAAGCTCCCAACACGGATGGGGAGTTCACATTGTTTATGGTGCTTGAAATGATATAAGTTGTCATTTATGCTACATTACACACACACACACAATACTTTTCTGTAAATGTTAAAGTTTCATTAAGCTTGTATGCATTGTTGTATTATCAATAGTTTCTTTTTGTTACATACACACACACACATAGAATGAGACATTACACACACACACACACAATACTTTTCTCTAGCCTATTTAAATGTTAAAGATTCTTTAAGCATGCATGCATCAAGATAACTTTAATTAAAAAATAACTTTAATTAAGCATACATGCATGCATACACAATACTTTCCTCTAAATTAATACATACATGCATGCATACAGAATAGCAGCAGCAGCATGACAAGATTTAATTAAAGTTGTTTTTTAATTAAAGTTATTTTTTTAATTAGAGTAGTGCATGACAAGAGTAGGGGGCTGAAAGAAAGGAGATGCATTGAGTTATGGCTACCTGGCAGGGCTCCACGCAGCAGCAGCAGCAGCACGTTGAGGTTCTCCTCCAACAGCGCAGCAGCAGGGTCTTAAACAGGTCCACAGAATCTTGTTTTGGAATTAGGTGTAGGGTTTTGAATATCGCTTACTACGGTAATGGGCCTTAAACAGGATTTTGAACATCTATTATATGGGTAATAAAATGAGCCTTAAACAGGATTTTCATTATCTTAAACAAGGTTTTGAATACGTGGGTAATGGGACTTAACAGAAGGGATTAGCGTACGTATACATTAACAGGGTTTTGGATGATCAGACAATAATCATGAACAGCACACTTGAATAAAGTGGATTAGAGTACATAAGCATTAACAGGGTTTTGGATAATTAACAGTTGATTACGTTTGGTTTTGGGTGCTACTTACTTCTGGGCTAATTGCTACTCCACGCAGCAGAACTCCGCGGTCGAGCGAGCAGCAGCAGCACGTGTCTTCGATTCAACAGCGCAGCAGCAGCACGCTCACGCTTGCAGCAGCAGGACGAGCTCCCCTCGCGGTCGAGCGAGCAGCAGATTCAAAAAGAAAATCGTCTGCTTTCCCCTTCTGCTCCAACACCGCCGCATGCAAATTTGGCGCTTCTATTTTAGGAAGATTTAAATTTTTTTTTCACTCTAGTAATCGCATGCAACTGGCGGGTGAAAAAACCACGGCTCGGCACAGATGATAAAAACCACGGGCAGAAAAGGGGCTGCCGGCGCCAGCGTTATTGATGTGCCACGTAGGCGCCACATCAGCCAGCAGCCCGATATCTAGTAGCAGCCGCCGGATCCTACTCGAAAGCCCGGTGGTTATTGCCTACTCCGGATGGCAAGTGCACAAACATCACGTATGTGGTTTGTCATTCCCACAAACTTGGGAAGGCATGGTTAGACTGTTTAGTTAGGTTTTCTGGCATAGTTAGAGTTTTGCCATGGCTGAGAAGAGGAAGCGCGTGGTGATGGAAGACGACGACGAGGACGACGACGGACCCCGACGTCCGCGAGAAGCTCCGAAGCAGCAGGCTCAAGCCGCTTTGAGCTTTAAAAAGAAGCTGAAGCCTGACAGTCTGATCATGGCGACGATCAAGGCCCTGTGCAGGGCAGAGCAAGAAGCGGAAGTGCAGAGCCGCTCCCTGGCGGACCTCCACCTTCCGCACGCATTCAAAGAGGTAGCCGATCTCACCCCTGACTCCGTTGTTTCAGAAATCGAGAAATGCATTCTTTCTGTGGCCAAATCCATCATGTCTGGCCATGGCTTCGGCTACCATGTGCCCTCGCGTAGTGGTGCTAACCAGCTCTATGTTCCTGAGCTTGACCGCATCGTTTTGAAAGACAAATCATCATTTCGTGAGTTTGCCAATAGCTCTAGCGTCAGAAAAACCGCCATCACCACTCGCATCTTGCAGCTTATCCACCAGCTCTGCATCAAGCAGATCCATGTCACCAAACGTGACCTCTTCTACACGGATGTTAAGCTTTTCCAAGACCAGGGGCAGTCTGATGCCGTCCTAGATGATGTCTCATGTATGCTTGGATGCACCAGATCCAGCCTCAATGTGGTGGCCTCAGAGAAAGGTGTTGTGGTGGGACGCCTTATCTTCACAGAAGATGGAGATAGGATTGACTGCACCAAAATGGGGGTCGGTGGCAAGGCTATCCCTCCAAATATTGACAAAGTCAGTGACATGGAGAGTGACGCTCTCTTCATTCTGCTTGTGGAAAAGGATGCCGCTTTCATGCGCCTTGCAGAGGACAGATTTTACAACCGGTTCCCTTGTGTGATCATCACGGCCAAGGGCCAGCCTGATGTTGCCACTCGCTTGTTCCTCAGAAAGATGAAAACAGACCTGAAGCTACCGGTCTTGGGTCTGGTTGATAGTGATCCTTATGGATTGAAGATCCTTTCTGTCTACATGAGTGGGTCAAAGAACATGTCTTACGACAGCTACAATCTCACCACACCGGACATCAAATGGCTGGGTGTCCGGCCTTCCGACTTGAACAAGTACAGTATTCCAGAGCAGTGCCGTCTGCCAATGACAGATCAGGATATAAAGACTGGTAAAGATTTGCTGGAAGAGGATTTCATCAAGAAAGATGAGAACTGGTATGCAGAGTTGGAGCTGATGGTCAAGACCAAGGAGAAGGCAGAAATCCAAGCGTTAAGCTCTTTTGGATTTCAGTACCTTTCAGAAGTTTACCTACCAATGAAGCTTCAGGAAAAAGACTGGATTTGATCAGGGCTGGAATATCAAAAGGGGCTCATGAAGTCTCCAAAGACAACCACCTGGCACCAACAGCTGGGTGAATCGTAACTGGTGAAGCTGCTCCAGATCATGTGGTACCACTGTCACATGCTATGAAGTAATTTTAAAGGAGGTTCAGGAAATGCTGGTCAATCAATGGGCACCGCAGTGTGTCATGAGCAGTACAGGTTTTTAAATGCTTAGAGACTTTGGACCTATATAGGTTAGGTTTTACATGCAAGTGCTTACTGTACTCTCCATATGGCACTGTGTCTTGTAATGAAGGATGCCATTTTGTCTGTCAATGCTTTTTATGTTCTGCATCACCATTGTTTTGAACTCAACTACAGGGCTTTTTGACTCCCAATGATTTAGAAAGTAAACTGGGTTTTACCAAATTTCCAAATCCCAAGATTCTTTTAATGGAGCAACCATTATATGGACTGCCCTATTTCATGCCTCCTGAAGTACTGAAGAGAATGTGGAGTCATAGGTAGACCTGTATAATGTCTATTTTTGTTTTACAAGTGTGTCTGAGACTTGGTATAAATTTTCAACAGTTAGAGGCCCTTTGTCTCCAAGCTCAATGCCCTCTACACACCACTTCTTTTTTGGTAGAAAATGAGACTTCTATTAAGTATGAATAGGTCCGTACATAGTCACGGCCCTTTGCTGGAAGAGATATCATCCCAAAATTCAGGGTGTATGCTGCCAATCTGGGATATGGTGCTGCCATGAAAATCCCAGAGGGTGTAGATGAGAAGAAAATCCTATGGTCTCACTCCCTTGCAAAAGCAATGTGCCTAGCTTGAGCATTCTTTCTCATGATGAGTATGAAGTAGTTCTGAAGGTTCTTTGGATTAGTAGTCTTTCCATGGATAGTGAGACTAAGATATCTAGTCTCTTGGATGAAGATGAGGTACAGTACATCTAGTGAGTAGGAGGCCTTTCTCACAGCCAAAGGAGGAAGAAAGTGTTGCTGCTATTATGGCAAACCCGATCATGAAGAAAGAAGCCTCTACAAGAAGGCGGCGGATATGGAGAAGAACCAAGATCATGCCAAAGTTTTGAAGAACAAGAAGAATTTGTAGCAACTGGCGAGGTGGCAGACCTTGCAAATCTAGATGATTCGGATTTTGTTTTCTAGATTGTAGACATTGTCTCTCATGTGGTTTTGTTTTTGGCATAAAGGTATAGCATGCTTGTAAGAATCAATGTATTGGCTTGGAAGGTTGAAATGTTCCTATTTTTGTTGTCTTCCATTCGATCGAGAGGGAGAATGTTAGATGGTTAGTGCAATATCTCATGCATTTTTTATCGTTGTAAAAACTATAGTATATAGCTAAGTTTCTAGCTTAGGTACATGAAAAATCGTAAAACAAGGCATAGAAGTTTGCAATTTTGTGGATCAAGAATTTTTGGATTAAAATCCATTCTTGGCTTACACTATATGTATATACTCAAGTTGCATCCAATTGATATTGTGTTAATTCTTTCCATCTTTAGTGGTGCATATGCCCTACCAACTCCCTTTTTTTGTTGTAATAATTCTTTCTATTTGTTAGGATCCTTAGTGTGAGGCTTCATTATGGCTGAGTCTGCCATGTATCTCCGGAGCTCTGATAGAAACTCAGTACACAGACCTTTGTATGATTGCATACTCTTATGTGTGTGTCTGTGCATGGGGGGGTTGTGTGGAAGCATATATTGATACCAAGTTCTACACCCACTATTGGGCACTAATGACATTAGTGGGGATGTTGTAGTATTAGTCCATACTATGCATGATGGAGTTGATGGTTTATTGTCTTGTGGATGACTACCATGAGGTTATAAACTGCACCTTCTTATAAGGTGAATTTGGGCATGTTCCTGGGTTCATCTAGGTATATATATATATATATGTATATAAATTCAATCTCACTTAATGATAATATAGTAGTTGTGCTTTTCATCTTCTTGGGCTTCACACATTTTTGCCTACATCTCACTTAATGAAAATGTAGTAGTTATGCTTTTCATCTTCTTGGACTTCACGCTTTTTTGTCTACACCTTAGGCTTTTAAAGAAAGACGAGAGAGGAAACGGCACCATGGATAAAAGAGGAAGAAGACTAGGAATTTTGATGAAGTGGGAAAAGCCAAGGTAAAGGGAGATAAGGCCAAAGTTGTGATCATGGGTAATTTAGTCATGGAGAAGCTTGCAAAAGAACAAGGCATGGTTTGAAAGGACAACTTATGCATGCATACAAATACAACAATCTTCCACAAGACAAAGGACTTAAATTAAGAGAGATGGAGATAAATCTTGAATTATTATTGCAAATGGGATATGGTTTGATAGTGTCTGCCCACCCATACACTCTGGTAGGTAGTGTTGAAGGTAAACTAAGTAAACTCTAAGATAAAGAATGTCATGCACTAGTAAGGGCACCCAATGCACGAAAGATAAATTTTGAAGTGATGATCTTAATATGACAAATAAGGCTACCAAACCCATCTGTGTATTATACCCAAGGGCGGTTCAATCTTATATTAGCCTATGTTGGTTTGATTTTGGTTCAATCTTACATTGGCCTAAGTTGGCCACCCTACGATTGGTTTTGTTGGACCAAACCAGCCACAGCACTTGACAAGGGTAATATTAGATTGAACACACGTATATAGGTCTTGGTGTAGCTTCCAAGCCCATTGGAGGTCATCTGGCACCCATTCATCAAGCCTCGCAATCATACGCAAGGATAACATGTCCCAATAAGATCTCTTTCTACCCATGAGTGTGGTCTAAAGGTTTGCACTTACATGCATTTTATTTGGCATGGTGCCAAATGTACATAGCCATTTCTAACCATCAAGTGACAACCCTAGTCTTGTCCAAATTGGTTGGGCACACTGTCGACTTCTCCTTGTAAATGGAACCTCACAACCAATTACCATTGACAAAGGTGGAGCATTGATTTTCAACATGGCTCAAGACTTATCTATGCATGTTCATACTCGTATTCAATCATGGAAAGCACATACGCAAGATTATGTAGCAAGGATTAAAGTATCTACATTAGGTATGAATTGTGAATATTTGATTGCGGCAATAGTCATAGCTTTCTATCTCCTAGAATGGTAAAAACATTGAATCTTGAACTCAGTGCTTAGACTAGTAGACCTGTTGAACTAGTAGTGGAAGAAAAGATTTCACTAGAGGGATGATCCAGTCCCTTAGTTTCAACTTGGGTAATGTCCAGTTCTTAAGTAGTTTTACATTTTTAATTTGAGACAATATGATGTCATACTAGGAATATATTAGATGGCTAAGCTTAAATCTATCATTGATTGTGAAGCCAAGAAGTATCCCCCTTCATGGAGTTAAAGATTGAAACAATGTGGTCTTTGGATAAAAAATCAAATACTTTTCATAAGAAATTTTAGACTTAAAAATTCATCCATGGAATTCGATAATATAAGGATGCTAGACATATTTGGTCTTAATAAAGGATGAGAAAGAACCTCTAAATAATAAAAGTAATCCACCTTTTATCAAAAAGCTTTTAGAAAAATATGCACGTGTTTCTTGAAGATTTCTGTGGAATGCCCCATCCTAGATCTTTAAACCATGTTATAAAATGGATGATTTCCTTTCTTAGAGCAATTGAAGACCGAAGTAGAGGCTCCTTACAAGTGACTAAGAACCAAGTGTGGCCAATAATTAGACATAGTAATCCTCTGCAAGAAATTCAATTCAATAGTCTTGCGTAAAGTAGACAAACAATGGGATAATCTCTATATTATGCACTTCTAAGATATCTTGAATGCAAGGCATTCACAATAACCCATGTAAATAAAATGACCAAGTGCAAAATGCATCCAAAAAAAGTGGAGAGAAAACATGCCATGCTTGTTATATGAGCACGTGAGTCTTGCTTCCCAACCAACTCTGGCTACATCCCCCAACACCCTGCACAACTACAACACATGACTTGCGAGAGAGAGGCTTCAAAGGGAAATCTATCCAAACTCACGAGAGAGAGAGAGAGAGAGAGAGAGAGAAAGGTATCATGACAACGTAATTAGAGAGCTCGATCGTCCGGACAAGGTACGGGCGGGGTTTAGGGAAACCAAAATGACTGGGTATGGACTCAAGAGTGTCTGGACACTAGTGAGAGTGGCCAGGCACATGTGAAGAGTTTACTAACTAATAAAAGAGTACTAGTCACATATGAAGAGTTTACTAATTAATAAAAGAGTACTAGCTAATAAAAGAGTGGAGTCCATGTATAGAGGGTGGAGAGTTTATTTTGGCTATAGTTGGGTGGAGCAAAACGTGAGCTCTCAGCGCCCTTGTCTTGGTGAAGAAGTCGTGCAGCCATAGTTGCCTTTACACTGGTATCAGAGTGTTAAGTCCTCAAACGCTGAACGCTGTAAATTTTGGAGTCGTCCGCCAGCCTATCTGCGCATAAACAAGCCGGAATCGTCATTCCCACCATCGTTGCTACAGTCGTAATATTAAGAAGCACCGACAAGAAGGCCGACTCCCACTGGGCAGGCAAGGTAGCTAGCCAGTCACCATAGAAAATAGGCGGGCACAACAGCCAGGGCGGCCATCCGCATCGCGGCCAGATAGACGAAACCGACAGCTTACTGGTTTTGGGAGAATTGTGCCGCCTGAGAGCCGCCAGAAGGGAGCCACGGCTGGCAACAAAGTTCCCTGTATTCCCTGCCATGCTCCTCAATGGCGTCATGGTAAACGAAAAATTCAGAGATCTCTAAAAAAAAAAAAAAACACATTCACAGGTTTTTAAATCTTTGAACCATAGAGGTTGTTTCCGTGGAGGAATTACTCAAGTAGAATTTCGAGCCTTTTTACGAAGATCTAGAGGTGCTTCACCACAACAACTCAGATTTTCATACCGCACCACAATTTCACTTCAAGCTAACAATTCGATTGATTTCCAAGAGCTTGGACTTGAGGTTGGTGCTTATGTTTATTCTCTTGCATCACATTTAGAGAGTTCATATGGAGTCTAATAACCCGAATGAGTCCGTAAGTGGAGATCCTAGTCGTTTGTCGAACACAGAAAAGGCAGTGGCCAATCTTGATGTCACGATGATCGACGATGATCTTCTTGATGATAATTTGGTTTGCACAAAACAGTTTAAGGCTCTAGAGTCCCATACTTTGGACATTGAGGCCAAGTACGATAAGATAATCATCTTTCTTTAGGACTTAAAGGATAATATGCAAGCTTCTACCACCATAAGTGCTTTACTGGGAGGGATGCCAGTGGCTTTCACCCAAGGGGACAACGTGAATGTCAGTATATCTCACTCCAGAAATGTTGAGCTGCTATTCTAAAAGATCTAAAACCCCTCACTTTTGATAGGGAGGAGAAGGAACACAATAAGGATGCGGTCAACACTTTTTTTACAAAAATGACAGGATTTTCATCGATTACGTCACATTCCAGAGGAGATACGTGCACTTGAAGCGAGCTTAACTCTAGGAGGTAAAGCATACAAGTGGTGCATGAGCTTGGAGTATGGAAATCGACCTACTAAATGGGCTGAATTTGAAAGTGCATTCATGAAAGAATTTATTCCAAAGAATGAGATGGATCGTGATTGTGGGAAGCATGTGTATATCTCCAATTATAGATAAATCATTCTCAAGTTGAAAGGTATGGATGACTTTTAAAAAATTCATGGATTTATTCGCGGATTAGATTTGGACTATAAGAATTAAGTTTCGCGGATTAGATTCGGACTGTAAGATGGCAAGTTAAGCAAACTGAGCCGAAAACTTTAGAAGAAGAAATTAAATTTACTTAGATTTTTGATAACACTGTTGGAAAGAAAAAGCGTGCGTAGAATGCCCAACGGTCATCTAGTGTGTCCGAAGGTTCCAAGCATCAAGGTCAAAATAAAAGAAAGGGAACTAACCAAAGAATGACCAATCTAAGAAGTGTAAAGGACTACAAAAATTTCTAAAACATGAAGATTTTGAAAGAGCTAAAAAAGAAAATTTATGTTTTCACTGCATGAAAAAGGGTCATAGTAAACTACAGTGTCCTAAGCTAAAAGAAAATGAGAAGAACCAACGTGATCAAAGTAATGAAAAGCAAGTGTATACTATTCAAGTGTCCCCTCTAGAGACTTCTCATAAGTTTAAAGAGGTTCAAGTTTTTCATGCTAATTCAACTCATGTGTGTTGTGTCACGTCTTCGATGTGGGTGCCAACATTTGGACCACAAGAGTTGGTTCGAATGTATGGTCACATTAAAGGTCACAAGGTACGAGTTATGATTGATGATGGTGCCACACACAATTTCTTGAACTATACTTTAGTTAAGAAATTAAAGTTGCCGAAAATCCCAAGTGACCATAAGTATGTAGTTTCTTTGATTAACGGCTATGATAAAAATGTCTGGGATACAGTAGTTCATAATGTTCTATTAGTCATTCAAGGTCATGAGATGTATTTGGATTTTCAAGTTATGCATATCACTTGAGCGAATGTTATTCTAGGTCGTGAATGGTTATATAACATTGGTCCATCTTTTTCTAGAAGTTGAAACTCAATCGCCTTGTACAAGCTAATGAAGTAGAAACCATCTTTTTGTGCTACATGAGTCTTGATGATGTCATTTCCTTTTCCACACGTGAAAACATAAGTGGTTTAAGCGAGCACAGTGTTTACGTGACTTCTTTTTAATCAAAGTATGTTAACAATAAAAAAGTTAATGAATCCTTAACAATAAAAAAGTTAATGAATCCTTAAAGTAATTGTTACAACAATTTAAAGATGTGTTTCCAAATGAATTACCAAAAGAATTACCTCATGTCTGCGATGTTGAGAATCCAATTGAAGTAATACTTGGCTCAAAGCCAGTAAGTAAGTCTGCTTATCGGCTTAGTTTTAAGGAAGAAAAAGAAGTTAAATGATAGTTAAAGGAATACCTTAAAAGTGGGTTCATTCGACCAAGCGCTTTGCCTTGGGCTTCACCCATTGGTGAAGAAAAAAAAATGGATCTTTGCGATTATGCATAGATTACCGTGGTTTGAATCAAATCACGACTAAGAATAAGTATCCTTTGCCATGCAGAGATGAGTTGTTTGATCAACTCCAAGAGACAAAGTACTTTACAAAAATCAATCTACGATTCGGATATCATCAATTAAGAATTTGGAAAGCCGATGTCCAAAAGACTGCTTTTCGAACTAAGTTTGGTCACTATGAGTTTTTAGTCATGCCCTTCGGTTTGACTAATTCTCGGCCACATTCATGAAACTCATGGATAGCATCTAGAAACCTTATTTAGGAAAATTTATCGTGGTTTTCCTAGACAATATCCTGATCTATAGTTGCACTAAGAAAGAACATCTTGAACACTTACGGCAAGTATTTGAGTTACTTAGGAAGTGTTCACTTTATGCCAAAGAGAGTAAATGTGAATTCTTCATAAAAGAAATCCAATACTTAGGCCACATAATCTCGGAAGATAGCATTTGTATGGATCCAACGAAAGTTGAAGCCATATTGAGATGGCCACATCCCACAAACTTAGAAGAATTACATTTTTTTTTGGTTTGTCTGGATTCTATAGAAAGTATGTTCGTGATTATGCTAAGATAGCGGTTCCCATGACGGATCAGCTTAAAGGAAAGGGAAAGACCTTCATTTAGGGGATTCCTAGCAAAGAAGTTTTGAAAAACTTAAGGCAGTTATAGCTATAACTCCCATTCTCCAAGTTGTTGATCTGAATCAACCCTTTACAGTAGAGATGGATGCTAGTAATGATGCAGTAGGAGCCGTCCTCTTACAAGGGGGGAAACCTATTGTATTTAAAAGTAAAAAGTTGGACAGAGCTCAACAAAATTATTCAGCTTATAAAAGGGAGTTATATGCTATAATTCATGCCTTAAAGAAAAGGAGGCATTATTTATACGGTGCCAGATTTGAGATAGTCTTTGATCATGAGAGTATCAAATGGCTATCTAGTTAAAAAGAGTTGAAAGGACATAAAGCTCGATGGGTTTAGTTGCACCAAGAGTTTGACTTTCAACAACTGAGATATTATTGAAAAGCACATTACAATGTAGTATAGCCGATTCATTGAGTTGCATGCCCATGGTTAACGAGTTGAGTTTTACTCAAATTAAGAGTGATTTTTTGGAATCACTTAAGGGGAAGCACTTTGATGATCCACATTATGTCCATGTGTGGAGTGTCATAGAGAAGAGGGATCCCTTGACTATAAATAAAGATAGCTCCGTTAACGGGATAGACACTTCCACTAGCGGTAAGTCTCGAGAGATGTCTCAAGGAGACATGTCACTTACAAGTGATAAAAGAAATCATTGGAAGAAATTTTCCATCGATAATGGTTACCTACTTTACAAAGGTAAAGTATGTATATCTTTGGACTTAGACATTAGGTGTCGAATTTTATATGAATGTCATGATAGTTCGAGTGCTGGTCATCCTGGAATATAGAAGACATATGCACTAGTTAAGAGATAATTTTATTGGTCTAGCTTAAGTAAGGATATCCAAAACTATGTCTTAAAATGCTAAAAGTGCCAAGTCAATAAAAAGCAGAGCGCCTAAAGGTAGGTGGTTTACTAAGTCCACTAGAGATCTAAAATGGCAAGTGGGAGAATATCTCAATGGACTTTATAGTTGGATTACCTAAAATGAACAGAGGCCACGATTTAGTTTGGGTGATCGTAGATAGGTTTACTAAAATGTGTCGATTTATTCCGACAAAAATGACAGTGACTACGCCTCAATTAGCAAGGCTATTCATTGAAAATATTTATCGATTATATGGATTACTTGCCGATACAGTTAGAGATAGAGATACAAAGGTTAATAGTCATTTTTGGCATGCTGTGTTCAAGAGATTGGACACCATGCTAAGTATAAGTACGACTGATCATCCTCAAAGTGATGGTCAAACCAAGAGAGTCAACCAAGCCTTGGAAGATAAGCAAAAATCAAACCAATTGAGAAGAATATTTACCCATATTGGAATTTGCTTATAATAGTGCCAAATATTCAACAATGGGATTTAGTCCATTTATGTTGATGTAAGGTTTTCAACCACGAGCTCCAGTGGGGCCGTTGGACTTGAGAAAGAAAGGATACAAAAGGTTAAAGATTTTATTTCAGATCTCTAGGAGGTGACAAAAATCGTGAAAGATAATGTTAAGAGAGCACAAGACTGTGCTAAACATTATGCAGATAAAGATCGTATATGCAAATCATCTTTGAGGAAGGTGATAAAGTGTTTTTAAAGGTTCTTGCACACTCCGAATCTTTGAAAACAAGGAGAAGTCCAAAGCTATCTCCAAGGTATTGTGGTCCATTTACAATACTTAAAAAAGTAGGTAATGTTGCTTATAAGTTAGCTTTACCAGAAAGCTCTAAAGTTCATCTAGTTTTTCACGTTAGTATAGACTGAAAAAGAAGTTGGGTGATGACGATAATCTCGTCAGTCAAGAGATCCTAGTAGAACTTATTGAACCCCCATCCTTACCACATGAACTAGAAAAAGTCTTAGATTTCCAAGAGAAAAGAACTCAACACTTTGTATGACAGGAGTGTTTAGTCAAGTGGAAGGATAGACCAGAAGAAGGTTCTACTTGGGAAAAGGTAAGCACACTTAGAAAGAGGTTCCCCAATTTTGTTTTTGAGGACGAAAACTCCTCTTAAGGGGGGAGTAATGTCATGAAAACAAAATTATTGGGAGCCTAGAGAGCTCAACCGTTTGTACAAGGTACGGGCGGGGTTTAGGGGAGCCAAAATGACCAGGTACGGACTCAAGAGTGGTCGAGCACATGTGAAGAGCTTACTAGCTAATAAAAGAGTGGAGTCCATGTATAGAGGTCTAGAGTTTATTTTGGCTATGGTTGGTGGGTGGAGAAAAACGTAAACTCTCAGCACCCTTGTCTTGGTGAAGAAGTCGTGTAGCCATGGTTGCCTTACAAGAGAGGAACCTCATTTGCTAGTACAAACCAGACACACACACACACACATGGCATGCCCTTTTGGTGCATAGGTCTAATTGGAGATGTCCATGCCTACCCCGAGCCTTGCACAAAACAAAGCATGGTCTCTACATAACCTGCATATATAGGTGCATTACTTATTATTCTTGCATCAACTCCATGTCATCACATAAGGTTATCATGTGCCTTCCTCCATCACTCTGATGCGACAAAGAGATGTAGAGTTTCATACAAGTGCATGCACCACACATGCATACATACATATAATTTGTGCATCATGTATGTATGTGTGTATATGTTTCTATGGTTATGTATATATGTATGTACCTATGTAGATGCATGTATGTATGTATGTATCTATGTGTATCATGTATGCATGTGTTGTATATGTTTGTATGGTTGTGTATGTATATATGTGTGTGTATGCATGTATGTATGTGTGTGTATGCATCATGCATGTATATGTGCGTCACGTATGTACATGTGTATATGTTTATAAGGTTGTGTATGTATGCATATATCTATGTGTGTGTATGCATGTATGTATGTATGTCTATGTATGCATCTATGTATGTATGCATCTATCTGTGTGTATGCATGTACATAATATTTTATATATGTAGGTGATAGGTATGCATGCGTGTGTGTGTATATTGGACCTCCATCTTGTATGCCAATTGACCCCCCACACTTTTGGCAATCGTGCTAGGGGACAGAGCCACCGTTGCCATGAGAGGAGCATATTGAGGGTGCTAAAGTAGAATCTAGAGTAGAGAAGTGTTAGCACTGAGGCTGTTGATTTGAGAAGAATCTTGGTGGACATAGAAGAAGCACCAAAGGAGCTCAAGCAGCAAAAACAAGTGCAAGAACTCGTGTAAAATCACAAAGAAGATCAAGAGAAAGAAGAAGAGTTACATGATGATAGGAGAAGTACTCGGGATTTCAACAAAAACTATTCTAAGAGGAGGAACCTGAAAAGGTGTCTGAATGGAAAACAATGTTAATCATAAATAGCTCCCAACATATGTAACAAAGGATCTAGACATCAATGTCAAAACGTTTGAGCAAGCATGGAAAGATTGCATAGTTCGTGGTCCATGGCTAGAAGAACTGAAAAGAGAGCAACCACCTTTGGTAACATGCTAATGGACTAGTTCACATAGCTCGATGATGACCACTTTGACATGTATGAGGAGTCAAGGGACACATTTCTGTGAAGAGGTCCCGAAAGATTAAGACCTCAGGGTCACCTTACAGACATCATGAGGAAGCTAAAGCAAGAATATATGGATGTCAAGGCCTATGTATCAGAATTTAAATCCCTAAGGAAGAGATTAGATGAAGCCAACATGGCCCCTAAAGAATTGATGGGTGAATGGTTCATAAAGGGACTAGGAGTGAATTTGAAGCTATGCAGTAAGTCACTGTCATAGATGTGGAAGACCTAGATCTCGATGAGCTCTAGAGAAAGCATTCAAAAGGGTCAAGAAGAACCTATACACAAGAAAACAAATCTAAAAAGAAGAAAGAAATTGTTGAGGATCAATTGGACTGTGAGAGACAGAGGAATCAGATGTAGAGATTTGATGATGCTCTTGTTTGAGCGTCATACACCATTCCTTCTTCATTATAAAAGAGCAAGGAAATAGTGTTCTCTTTTCCATGTAGTGCATCATTCTGAATAAGAGGAATCTAGATCAGAAAAAATGGTAGGATTGTCAAAAAACAAAATGGATAAAGTCCATAGAGGAAGACTTGGCCCGACAACCACATGGAGAAACTAGCTAGAAACAAAATAGTCATCAATAGATGAGGTAAAAAAGTGGTTGGAAAATGAAAAGATGAAAGAGAAATTTAGTAGTAAGCTTGTCAGAGTGTAAGAAGATGTGAGCAGGTGTGGAGGTAAATTTGGGTCCACAGGATGATCTGCAGAATATCAAGATCATTGCACAGCTAGAGGATGGCACTAAAAAGAAAAATGTTTACATTGGTAGCTGACCATAGGTTGCATTATCTTTAGATAGCTTCTGGATGGCATAAGTGGAGGTCACTTTGAAGGTGACATTACATGCAACCTATGGTGGCCACCAACTATGATGAAAGATGCATGCAATTGTGCCAAGCAGTGTGATGTATGAGGCAATTGTTTGTAATAGATAGAATGCTGCACAGTTTGATTCTACCTGGAAGCATTCATGAAGTGTGGGTTAGATCTCATCAATAAGGTTAACCCTATAGATTAATCGATAAGGTTAACCCTATAGATTAATCAATAGAAAATTGCTACATCTTGGTTGCAATGGACTAATGTACCAAGTGGGTAGAGCCAAAGGTGCTCATAGATAATTTAGCCAATTTAGTAGAAAAGTTTTTGTATGAAAATATAATGACAAGGTTTGGATGTCTAATAGAGTTGGTAAGTGACCAAGAAGGACATTTCGTTAATGATGTGATCATCCAAGCAGGTAAGTGACAAAGAATGAAATTTTCTCAATGATGTGATATCTGAGCTCACAGCCAAACACTTGGTCATACATAAAAAAATCATTAGTCTAGTGCAATAGGTAGGCATAATTCCACCAATCAGGTCCTGCTAAAAATATTGAAGAATATTGTCAATGAAAATCATATGTATTAAGATCAGAAGTTGTTATCCACACTATGGGCCTTTAGAACATCATATAAGGTTGGAACTGGGTAGTAGACATTGTTCAAATTGGTGGAAAATTGAAGCTTAGATGGGAACATGAATATATCATATACATTTAGAACACTAGGGCAGGCTACATATAGTCTAACTTCACCAGATGACATACCACTACTAAAAGTAGCCAATGAATTCAAACTAAAGCCATATCATGGGCCGGTGTCAACAATCCAACACGAGGAGTGTGTACCATGCATGTGCATAAAGCACATTCAAGAAAAAGGTGTAGATAAAATAGACGAGCCAAAAAGTGATGATGTGGAAAAACATTTTCTATTTCTAGCTTTTTTGGTGTGGGAAAGGAAAAAATATGTTCACCTCTAGGCGTGAGTGCAACAATTATTTTTGGTGTGGAAAAGGTAAACAATATGTTCACATCTAGGTGTAAGCACAAAAATTATTTAGTGTGGAAAAGGCAAATAATATGTTCACATATATGCATTAGCACAATAACTATCTAGGGGGTTTCATTATAAGTGAACCCTCTGCATCACGTGTGTTCAAGGTCTATTTTAAAATCCCCTTGTCTGTGAATTTTCCATGAATAAAAAATATCCTTTTTCTAGTCAACCTGTGAATACCCCCTTTAAATGGCACCCTTATGTATGTAAAAAATGTGTTAAAAAAGGAATGTTAAAAATCCCTTCTTTTGAACCCACGTGCTACACTTACATATTTATGAGTGACACCCCCCCTCCCCAAGATAATTATTTGGTGTGGAAAAGGAAAACAATATGTTCACATCTAGTGTAAGCACAATAATTGTTTAGAGTGGAAAAGGCAAAGCATGAACACAATAATTGCAAGATGCACCCTCATGAAGAAAATAGACATGGGCTTTGATCCTGTTGACAAAGTTACTACCCAATCTGTATGCTCATTGAGGAACCATGCATCACATCAAGCAAGCACAATGGTTCAATATTAACATGCAAGGTAAAACTTTGTTTTTAGATTTGTCCTCTGCATATAATAGCTCACTTTTCTTATTCTCTTGCTCTCCTAATCTTGCAAAAGATTTCACCCCCTTCTGTTGCAACCATGGTGATAGGTAAGCTCATATAGTTTGAACCATGAAACTCACTTCTTGTGGCCCAACCGACCCAAACAATCAGCTAGAAGAATGGACTCATCGACTTGGCTCAATTATATTGGAAAAATTCGCAAGATAAATTTGGAAGCAAAAGAACATTTGATAGAAGAGCTAACTAAGAATAACAAAAGAATAGTTGATGGAAGAGCTAGCTAAGAATAGCTAATAGAAGCAAAAGAACAACTGATAGAAGAGCTGGCTAAGAATAGCAAGGAAAAATTTGTTGGGAAGAAGCTGTACCCATGATTGAGGAGATAGCCACAAATGCCCTACATCTCCCAATGTTTGAAGGCATAGCAAATGCATATATTATCTCAGAGCTAAAGAAGGTAGGCAGGGAGTACACTACAACAGAAAGCCTAACATGCCATAAACAGAAGAGATTCTACCTTAATATGGTATGTTTGCTGGTGGCAAAAGATGTTAGTGAGTATACACAGAGAGAAGTAGACACTCACTCACTCCAAAGTAGTTATAGTAGTGAGTAGAGAGGAGCAAATAGTGAGTATTCAGTGTGAGGAGTGCGTAGAGAGTAGAAAATAGTGAGTATTTAAAAAGACACTCACTCACTCCGATCCATAGTGAGGAGAAAGTAGATAGTAGCAAATAGTGTGAGTATTTAGTGTGAGTAGTGATTAGAAAATAGTGAGTATTTAAAAAGACACTCACTCACTCACTCGATAGTGTATTCTAATACAATAATGTACAATACTGTCTCTTGTAATCTTCTTTTATTACATCTGCTTAGTCTCTTTCAATAGTTTGTCGGTGTACTTCTCTATGTTTGACTGGCAATCTTGCATATTGGGAGCATTGCCAGATCTGTGTCGCCCTATTACAAATGTCTGTCTAGTTATGCACCGATTGACCCTCCAATAAGTGTTGATATGTGGGAGAACCACCATTACATGAAGGTTTCACGGACCTCATGAAGGTGGTCGGACCACCACCTACCCCTTAATAGACTTTGGTACTGCTAGTCCAACCACTGCTGATAGCTACACATGTATCCTCTACTTTGTATAATCATTTGCAATCATTAAACCATTAGGATCCTTGAATGTAAGTGATGGGCGTGGATGTATAAGTGACATGTGTAGACTTAGAGACACAATTAGTGAGGGAGTAGCGAATAGTGAGTATTCAACTAACAGAGAGAAGTAGACACTTACTCACTTACTCTCTAGAGTATTCTAATATGCACAATAATGTACAACATTCTCTTGTAATCTTGTCTTACAGATAATAGGATAGTCCTATGCATGTGCTTTAACTATGTAATCTTCTTTCATTACATATCTGCTTAGTCTTTTTAGTAAGTTTATCGGTGTACTCTACGTGTGTGTGCATTGGGCCAATCGATCATGTATATTGGGCATCCAGTCATTGCTAGATCCGTCCTAATTAACACGTTTGTCTTAATGTGTAAGTTGACCTCCGTTAGGTGTTATGAATTTGTGGGATCCACCCTTACCTGAAGTGCTATTAGACCTCTTGAAGGTGCTGCCCAGACTCCGACAATGTTAGTCCACCCAACCACATGAGGTCGACCATAATGCCACCCTTGGAAGCTACCCATGTAGCCACTACTTTTGTATAATACTTTGCAATCATTAAACCATTAGGACCTTGAATATAACTGATTGAAGGCATAGATGTATAAGCAACATGTGTAGACTTAGACATAAATAATGTACATGCACTAGTGAGAGTAGAGAGTACCGAATAGTGAGTATTCAGCTAACAGAAAGAAGTAGTCACTCATGCCATAATGTATTCTACTATAGTAGTGTATACAGTTCTCTTGTAACCTTTTCCTATATAGTACAGTATGTACATCTATAATCTCCTTTCATTGCATTCGCTTGGTCTCTTTTAGAAGTCTATCAATGTACTTCTCTATGTGTGTGTGTGTGTGTGAGAGAGAGAGAGAGAGAGACTGCATTGTCCCCGACTTAGCAATCTTGCATATTACACATCCAAGCATCTAGGGAATTATCCTAATCAACAAACACCGATCTTACTATGGCGGTTGACCCCTTACAGGTGTTGTGATCGTGGGATCTACCCTTACGTAAAGTGCCACCAAACCTCATGAAGGAGGTGGTCGGATCACCACCCCTTAATAGACTCTATCAATAGTGTAAGTAAAGCCACATGGCTGACCGTAGTGCAACCATTGGCAGCTCTCCCCATGTACCCACTACTTTGAAAAATACTTTGCGATCATTAAGAAAACTGCTAGGATCTTGAATGTAATTGATAGGCATAGATGTATAAGGGACATGTGCAAACTTAAACACTGCTAAATGAGTAGTCAGCACAGTGAGTAGAGAGTAGCTAGTGTGAGTATTCATCTAACAAAGAAAAGTGAACACACTCACTGACTCACTCATTCCATAGTGTATTTCTTATACAATAATGTACATTATAATCGTCTTATAGATAATAGTAAAATCATATGCATCTACTTTAACTGTGGTGAGCATGACACTTTACTTAAGAATCAAGCTCACTAAGTGATGATTTTAATGATAATGATCCAATCAACACTTCACATAGAAGATGCTCACACATAAATGTTACTAAACAAGATTAAGGCTAATCTTGCAAACTTGCATTAGACTAAAGATGAAGCATAAACAAATTAGCACACTTAACCAAGAGCATAACATGGGGAAAGGGGCAAGAGAAAGTTTCACACAAAGTAACACAAAGCTATATTAATCACCAAACAACAAGGGATTAGACATGAGCTAAGCTCTCACATGCACAAATGAGTGTTCATAGGCTCGTATATATATATATATATATATAAAAGACCTAGAAGGAGGCACATAGATCCACTATCTCCTCCACCTCTCTTACATCTGATTCACTGGGAGGTGCCAAGTTAATGGGATTCCACCTAGAGTTTAATTGAGTCTTCTCTACTAAATCAAGAGCCTAATAACCTTATACATATGTAACCTTCACTAAGATGCACTAAGGATATATGCGTGCTAGATCACCCATATTTCTTAATGCTCTCTCTTAATCAAGCATCCATAGCACGTATGGTTGACCAAGCATACACAAAAAAATGCCCACTAGTTAGGAATGAACACAAAGCATACACAAAAAAATGCCCAGCTAGGATTGAACACAAAGTATAACACTAAGATGATAACAAGGAATCTCAAACGAGATGACCATTGAAGTTGGTGGCCTTACCTTTGTCTTCATTTTTATTGTTGTTGCCCTTCTTAGCCTTATTCTGCTTGAAGTAGTCCTTTATGACATTTCCCTTTTTTTTGCAGTAACAAATCCTCTCTTTTTATTACTCTTATTCTCCATGGCCTTAAGAGCTTGCTTTACAAGTGGAGCACCGGTAGATGGTGAAGCAATCCTTGATGACATGTCTTTGTTTTTTGTAGTAACAAATCCTCGTGGCTTTGTTTCTCTTCTTCTTAATGACCACAAGAGGTAGGTGGAGCATGGGTAGATGGTTAAGCCTTGCTAGCTTCCATCCTTGTCTCCAAGGATGAGAGATGATGCCACTGGAGTGAGAGATGATGCCACTGGAGTGAGGGTGAGATAAGGTTCTTTGGAAAACGATATAGAGACACATTGTAGGCCATACTAGAAAGTAAGATAAACACAACATCTTCCTCGTCTGTGGTAACCCCAACACCACTTAATAGTGAGATAAGGTTCTTTCGGGCAAACCATATAGAGACACATTCTAGGCCATACTAGAAATTAAGATAAAAACAACATCTTCCTCGTCTGTGGTAACCCCAGCACCACTTAATAGATCAATGGACACTTTATATTTTTACATGAGTTGCAACACTTGTTTTATCATCTTTCCACCCTATAAAGTTTATTTCTTAAGAAAAGTTATGCAACAGCATTGGTTTGGCCAAATATGGATTTGAACCTTTTCCATGTGAGCTTTTAGTAGAGAGCTCACTTGATGGATTTGATTTATGTAGACCACAAAAAATAAATGAAAGTGCTTCGATCTAGACTAGTCCACTTATTGCTTCTTGATCACAGTTGGGTTTCTTCTCAGTGCTATTAACTAATCCCACTAATCCCATTTGCATTTTGATGCATCAAGTGTGGTACTTGCTCCCATTAAACTTCTCAGTGGTGGTCAAAGAATGACCCCAATATGTTTGCTATGGTTTACACACACAAAGGGTGGGAATGTCCTTTTATAGATGGAGAACTACAAAACGATAGAGCTTGATGTTGATCACAAAGGTTTTAGTTTTGATCATAAAGGTTTAAGAACATGCACATAGGTATTCCCTTCACACAAAAAGTTTGAATGCTACTTTACACACAAAGGAAGTGGGAACCCTTTATAGCATTAGAGTATTACAACAATGTAAATAATCAATATAATGTTCACAAAGGCAAAGGGTTTTCAAAGGGTTCTCCCTCTTTTCAAGACAAGGAAAAAGGGGGAAAATACCCTCAAAAATATGTGCACCCAAAACGAGTCTTTCTCTACCTTTGGAGCTGTGCATCGAGTGAAGAAATTTGAGAAGAACCTTATAGCCACCTATTGCTGCAAAAAAGGCATACAAAATAATGTCTACATGTATGTGTTGTGCTTGAGCTAGAAGCAAAGCTCAATGTAGAGATCTTTGCATAGAGAATCAACAGCACTCAGAGCTACACTTAGCTCTCTACATAGGGAATTAGCAGCACACTTAGCTCTAAAAGAAGGTAGGGTTCGATGTCTACTGTAGATAAAGCACACAAAAATTTTCTTGTAGAGGGAGTTTCTCTCATTTATATTAAACACTATTTTAAAAACCCTAATCCACTTTACTATTTGATTTCTTGAACTTCTTGATCTTCTTGATCTTGATTCTCTTGATTTTCAAAATTAGGGTTTACAGAGGTTTTAGCAACCAATATTGAGGGATTTTCTTGCATTATCTTAGCCTACAATTTCAAATATTAATCCTTTAAGATCTTATTTCTTCAAGAACAAACCCTAGATTCCAAGATCTTGAGTTCTTGGAAGAACATTGCAAGAAACAGATTGTTGTGCAGAAAATCCAAGTTGTTGTGCAAAGTTTTCAGAAAACTATGCAGATTAATATTGCAGATTTTCATATTACTGTGCAAAGTATTCAGATTACAGAGTTTATCGATGAAGCAAATAAAAACAAACATACTTCTTTGCCTACACTAAATCTGAAATTTAGAGTTACTATTTCAACATTCCAGTCAACAAGGGAAGTTAGTTCATAATCATTTCAAGCATAATAAATAAGGGTGCACAATTTGATAGCATGTGGGCTACCCATACAAGAGAAACTTGCACATTTCACAGGTACGTTATTTCAGAAACAGTCAAGCAAGCTCATGGTGGGTGGCCTTGCCCCAAGATTGATGAGGGTGAGTGCAATATAGTAAACCTCTGCCTACAAATCATCAAGTCAAACTGCATGCAAATAGATTAAACCCAAGCCTACAAGAGAGACAAAACTATCCAACAAATAAACCACAGGAAAGACATTGGGTCTTAGCTAGCGCATCAAATAAAGAAACCACAAGAGGCTTAGCTAGCAAAACACACAGCATGTTGGTCCGCTCTGAAGCTGTGAGGTCCCTATCCCCACTGCGCAATGAATTCAGGGGTTCTAACAGCGGAAGTAGCACTTCTTGCGCGGGGCAAGGTCTCACACTCGGGGCCTCGCCCACGGATATTCGGACAAGAGACTAATCCATCGGTTCTTCCAAAACCAATCCCGGAAAAACTTCCCTTGCCCAGAAAGCACGGGCAATTCCTCCAGGATAACTTTTCTCTAACGTAGTCAAAAGCCTTAACTAACTGAACTAATCTAACCAAACCTGTAAGTCTCAAATCATATCAGGGAAAAGATTGTTTTTGGATCATAGAGACCAACGCTTTTTTCCTCATTGAGAGGCACAACCGTTGATTCTTTTCCATAGAACAATTTTTGTGTGGGATTTACTTCATCTATCATACCATAACAGAATTGAGTCTCAATTTAAGGATCCATCAGTCCAGCCTAACCCCATCCAGTCTCGTGGGTTAGCCAACCCCCCAACCACTGTAGTGATGGGATCCAATTAAGAATTTGGTTAGGTTTTGTCCCGGGTACCAGGGAAAAGAGTTCCCAGGCCCCCTAGTTGGATATTCATGCAAACTTAAAACTAGTCACACCATTTACACACCCAATATGAAATTGCCTTTTTCACAGAATCAGCATCTTCTAAAAACAATCTTTAATGAAACCATTGTGTCACTGATCATAATCCTCAAAATCTCCAGTTGAATCCTTATTTCCAATCATTCCTTCATCGGTGTAACTATGGAACCATTGGCAACCAGAACGCTCACCGCCTGTTCACTCAGGGGCCTTTTCGATAGTTCCTAGCTCATAGTAACCGGCAATATATTCACATATCAAAATGGAATCTCCGTTGAAGATCAACAAGATCAACCAATATAAAAGAGCCATGGACTCATCCGTTGAGGACTAACAAGGTCAACCAACCAGATCCATGCTCGAATTCAGAAAACAACTCTTACTCCTTGTTCCAATATCTTCCCCGATGTATGTGTGGGTATCTTCGACGACCCAGAGCCCTCCCGAGCATCATATGGTCAACACCCTCTAGGATCCTTCGTAGGTCACCTAGCGTTTCACTCATAGGCCGCTTCCTAGTCCCTCATCCATTGTACCGGAAGCTCACCATTTAAATCAAACCGAGGCTGGTCAAGACCTCTACTGACCTTGCTATGCGAGACGTCCTCTGTTGACTCTCCGTCTCAGCAGTTGCAACTTTAACATATAGGTCTCCACGACCGCATTCACAAGACGATCAAAATGCTTCCCTAACATTCTTGACATAAAACAGTCATTTAAAAACAGATTTCACATACAAATACAGTTCCAACAATATTTTCATCTTTTCTCATCACTCCACATCCTTTCACATTAGTCTCCATCTTTTCTCATCTTCCTACAATTTTTTTTTCTTCATCGATCCCTATCACATCACATCATTCCCACATCAAATCACATCCAATCGCATCATCCACACATCAATCCACATCATCCATATACCCATCCATATACCCATCCACACATCAATCCACATCATCCATATACCCATCCACATTATCCACATCAATCCACATCATCCATACATCCATCCACATCAATCCACAGTATCCACACATCCATCCACATCTTCCATACATCCATCCACATCAATCCACACGTGAATCCACATCATCCATACATCCATCCACATCAATCCACATTATCCACACATCAATCCACATCATCCATACATCCATTCACGTCAATCCATATTATCCACACATCAACCCACATTATCCATACATCCATTCACATCAATCCACATTACCCACACATCAATCCACATCATCCATACATCCATTCACATCAATCCACATTATCCACACATCAACCCACATCATCCATACATCCATTCACATCAATCCACATTACCCACACATCAATCCACATCATCCATACATCCATCCACATCAATCCACATTATCCACACATCAATCCACATTCATTTCATAAGTATTTCCATTCTCATCTAATCACCTCTTTTTCTATCTCATCACTTATTTCCTCATTTATTCTCATCAAATCTCATCCACTTGCATCTACCCATACATCTCATCACTTCACATACATTAATATCTATCCAGTTTACATCGCATTTTATCACATCCATTTCACATCACATCTCATTCATTTACATCTCGATTCACATGCTAACACATTCATTCACATCCCTTATCATTCATTCATATCTTGATTCACATCACATCACATCCATTCACATCCCTTATCATTCATTCACATCCCGATTCACATGCTATCACATTCATTCACATCCTATATCATTCATTCATATCCTGTTCACATGCTAACATATTCATTCACATCCTATATCATTCATTTACATCCTGATTCACATGACATCACATCTCATCTATTCATTCACATTTATCTGATTCACATCACATCTTATCACATCTATTTATAGAATGTAAGAGAATTCTTATTTTTGATATAAAGATCCTTTACGCATCTATTTATGCATAAGAACAACTTCAGTGGAAAATAACACTTTTATAAAAATCCGTTTATGCATCTATTTATGCATAAATTTAATTTTAAGGAGAATAACACTTTCGAAATAAAAATAAATCTTCTATGCATCTTTCTATGCATAAATTCAATTTTAATAAGAATAACTCTTTTGAAATAAAAATAAATTTCTTTATGCATCTTTTTATGCATAAAATTAGAATTTATAAGAATAACTCTTTTGAAATAAAAATAATTTTCTTTATGCATCTTTATATGCATAAAATCAGAATTGATGAGAATAACTCTTATGAAATAAAAATAAATTTCTTTATGTATCTTTCTATGCATAAAATTAAAATTTGATGAAAGTAACGCTTTTATAATAAAAAAACTCTTTTATGCATCTATTTATGCATAAATTCAGTTTTAATGAAAGTAACACCTTTATAATAAAAAAATTTCTTTTATGCATCTATTTATGCATAAAAATAAATTTTGATGAAAGTAACACTTTTATAATCAAAATATTCCCAATATGTATCTTTCTATGCATAGAAATTAATTCTAATAAAAATAACACTTTTATAATAAAAATATTTCTAATATGCATTTTTCTATGCATAGAATAAAAATAACACTTTTAGAATACACAAGCGGTGGGGATTACTCTTTTGAATAATAAAAAGATAAAACTTACTTCACCAAATTTAAGAAAATTTTGCTATAACCTCCTTTGTATGGCTGACCATTTTTTAAAATTTTCAATCTAAAATTTAATAGAAATTATCCAATCATTCTAATCTAATCAATTTTCACTTTATTAAGAGTAAACAATATGAAAAATTTAATTCGATCGATTTGATTACACATCTAGGATAAAGAAAGATTGAATTCAATAATGAAGAGAAGGGGGAAAGCCTTTCCAGCAAGGAATAACATCCATTTTCATTTTAAAGAAAGCAAAAATCAAAAAACCATAAAATAGAATAAGAAAAAATAGAATTTCTAACTTACTAGGAGTTTTGTGAGCTTTCCTTTGGCTTGATGGTTTGAGGGATCTACTCTTGTTTGCAACTAGAGTGGCCACCGATTCTTTTGAAGAGGAAATGGTCAAAAACAAATGAATTATCAATGAATTCATTATTTTTGGCTCTGGGGAGGAGTAGAGTAACAGTGCATAAAACACTATTAACCATTTACAAAGGGGGAGGCTTCATTTATAGGAAAAAGTGAGCCTCTAACCAAGCAAACTGATTCTAAAATTTTTCAGATCAGTTTGGTCAATTTTTGACCATTTTTAGGTCAGTTTGGCTTACTTTTTGGATCTAGTTGAAGCAGGAGAGAGGAGAGATAAAAATATCTCATTATTTGTGAGTTTAAAACTCAACCACACATGTGAAATAGGTGCCTCCTTCATGAGGGGAATTTCCCACACTGAGGTGTGGGAATTTCCCACACTGAGGTGTCAAAAATGCATCATTTCTTCTAAACATCTCTTCTTTTTTAACTAATAACCTTGTCCTTAGTCAACTCTTCATCTTATGTGACCATTTACTCATTTTTGGGAGATTTTCTTTTATTCTTCCATTTATCTCCTCCCTACATTTGGATTAATCTAATTGGTCCATAGGAACCTTAATTCAAAAATTTCAGAAAATTTGGACCCTTAGGCGGCTAAGGTCCTTTTTACCTGATTTCAATTTATTCCAATTGCACATTGAAAATTTCTTTTTGAATATCTGTTTTAGGGGAAACCATTTTAGACACTAGGAGGATTTTTATATCCAAAAATATCTCAATTTTTGAATTACCTCTCTCTAGATATTTTCTCTCTCTAGGCCAAAACAAGGTAAAACAGGATCTTTCTTTTATTTCAGAGAGGAAAAATAATTATAAGATCAAAAGGGGAGGTTCTTACACCTGCACACCTCAAAAGACGGAGGGAGGAATCTTACACGTGTCTTAGAAACCACAGCGGAATCCCCCATTAGGGCCAAAAACTCCTAAAAAAGGGCCCTTTACTAGTCTCGTGATTAAGAAAAGAGCCAAAGAGAGTGTGCCATGTGCACAAGAATATGGTATTCTTGTCTCCTCTACTTTGAAGGTAGTAGAGTCCATTTTGAGCTTTTTTCCTCTAATTTAGCCAAAATCTCCAAATTCAGACGGATTGTGGTGGTCCCTAGGATTCGTTATATTGACAAAAGTTATCAAAAGATTTGAAAAAAGATGGCATGTAGTTAATGCCGAAATTTTTAAAGTTTGGACAAACTACTCCAATATTCCTTTTGGCGTCCATACCATTTTCATTCTTCTTCTCAATGTCTAGAAGCTCTCATCTTCTAGCTCTCTCTCATCTCTTTTTCAACCTCACTGAGCTTCATTGCATCTTCTAGCTCTTTCTCATCTCTTTTTCGACCTCATTGAGTTCCATTATCTCATTCTCTTGCTTCTATTCTATATGGGATCCATAAGACGTCCTTCTCGTTCAATAAACTCTTGTGTCATATACAACAAAAGGGATGATGGAACTTGGGAACCCAAGAGTTTCACTGTAAACGACTAGGTTACTATGTTGCCCTCATGCAAGGGATCTCACAAGGTGAAGAAAACAAAAAGAGAGGATATAAAATACCATTGGAAGGGACACATTGCTCCTTTTAAGGTTACATCTAAACGTTGGTTTGCTTTGGTCCAACATGTTTACATGGCAAGGGATATGTACTTACCTCCAACTCAACATATTCCTATGCAAGCACATTGTAAGTTGTAGTTCAATTTTGTAAATATGTTTTTTCTTTTAATATAAGTTTTAACTTCAGATTTCTTCAGATATCTTTCCCTCAACAAGTTTTGAGTGGTAGCTTGGGAGAGCTTTAGTGGTACTTTCCAAGCCATTCACAAAGAATTTGCAGAGCTCATGTATGGTGATGAGAATGCGCCTTTTTTTAGTAAGGGTAATCTTTTTGTATACTATGCATAGTACGTTGTTCCCCCAAAACTAGGTGTGTATGGAAAAATTGAGGATTTAGCAGTGCCAAGCCTTTCTTCTCTTAATTGGGACATTCCAGATGAAGCGACGGTGCAGAGTTTCAAACATAAAATATCCCAGGATATTTAAAAGGCTATGACTCGGGAAGGATCTCGAGGAGGATACGGTTATCATGGTTTATTCCTCTACTTGTCTTTATAGCTTGCTTCAATGACGCAAAGTTATAGAGGACAAAGGCGTCATGGTTAAGTAAAAACTTCCCAACAGAGCATTTGGATAACATTATAGGACTGTTTTGGAAATCTAGAGAGTATGACCATAAGGATGACTACATAAGGTACAATGCATGCCCTCAATCCTTGGCTTTGTCTTACAATCTCTCTTGACAATCTCTCACTATGGGTTATGATTATAGGAGATACAAACTTAAGTTGGGTATCTGGGAACCTTTGGATTTTGATATAGATTGCATGTCATTTAGGTTTGAGTTGCAAGTTATTCCACATGCTGAAAGAAAGGAGGTTAATGTTACCTCTTAGTGGACGTTAAAAGACGTTAGGGAAACCTTGGAGTTTCTTGACAACACCACCCCTAGTTATAAATTCAAGGTCAATGGTACTACAATTGGAAGAAGAGCTGAATGCTCTATATCTTGTATGAGTTGTTTACCTCCAACTTTTGTAATCTTTGAACCATGAATGAATAGACAATTGACATTTTTCTTGACCATTGCCATTTGTGAACAAACATTTAGTAGATAACTACATCTTTCATAAATGAATTGTGATTTATATACAATAAATGGTACAAATACATCTTGCGAGTTACAAAATGTCATTGCGTATGTGTGAAGTTACAAAATATTCTAATGCTCTTGATCTTCACTTTGTTTATTTGCAGCTCCCAAACTTTTCTTACTCTTGATCTTCACTTTGCTTATTTGGGCTCCCAGACTTTGCCTACTCTTGATCTTCACTTTGCTTATTTGGGCTTCCAGACTTTGCTTGCTCTTGGGCTTCACTTGGTTTTTTTGGACTCCCAAACTTTGCTTCCTCTTGTCCTTGATCAGAAACAACACTGAAGTTGAGGTGCTTCTGAGCAGAGGGATACTTTGCATGAGATTTCTTTTGTGAGGTCCTCTTTGACTGAGATGTCTTCTTTGCAGAGGAGGACTTTTTTGCAGTGGTCTCCTTTGAGGCTTTTTGCATCTTCTCAAATTTTAAAGGAGAATGATTGGCAAACCCTTGCTTTTGCCTTTCGGTCTTTTCAGCTTCCTCTCCTTCCCTTTTCTTTGAGCCTAATCTCCTAGAGGAGGAGAGTCGGGATCTACAAGCGTAATTGCTTTGTCCAATATAATCTCAATACATCTCTCTCTTATCCACCAAATATAAGATTCAGTATTTGCTGTACTTTATCAAATCTATACCTAAGCCTGCTCACTGAAAATCCTTGTCCATTAAAGTGACCCTGTGTGCATGTGCAATAACAAAATATAGGCATCATTCATGAAATCTATAAGAAAGTCTTTAGCTACTTCTTGCAAGCACCACAATGCAGAACCTTGCCACTTTTTGTATGGGGTATTACTTTTGCTCAAGAGACCAATCCTATCACATATTTGCTTTACTACACGGATGAAGGCAACCCTTGGGATAAGACCGAGTGTCATCTTGGGCCTTCTTGGGATAAGACCAAGTGTCATCTTGGGCCTTCTTGATCTTTGAAAAACACCTCTTCATATAATACCATCTTGACCTTCTTTTCTTCTTAGAACTGGGTGCAGTAGCAACCTATGTTATCTTTGGATCTTCAGTATATACTTTCCTTGCAGTTTTCTTTGTCCTTGTTGCCATAGATTGCAAACTGAGAAATATTTGAGAAACCCTGTAACAGTAGTCAAAATCCTTTCTAGATTAACAGAAGACCCTCAAACAAGAAGAAATAAAGAAAGGATGTACATGGCTAGTGGTTTCAAAAAGGCACACAAAAGGATGTCCCAAACAAAAGCAAGAAAAAATTATCCATATGCTTATATGATAAGCACATAGAGCATATGGAGGTCTCAAAAGTGGTTGCATAAGGTATGACATAGTAAAGGATTTGCCAAAGTGCTAAGCACACACCATCTCTTGAAACCAAAAAGTAGTTGCATAAGGTATGACAATAAAGGATTGCTAAAGTGCTAAGCACACACATCATCTCAAAACCAAAGACCATTAAGGAGGTTGCATAAGGTACTTGCAATAAAGAACATGCATAACAATCTGTAACTGCATGAGTAGGTGGTAAAGTCCCATGAAGATGCAAGCAATTTGCACCGTTTTACGACGGACGGCTAAAAACACTACTAGCAACCTTCGATGTATCTATGATTAACTAATTGTCTAATATCTGTGGATGTTGTAGATATGTATGCATAAACCAACTTTCATTGTACCATGCTCTCCGAGGCCCATGGTAAACGCTGGGTAGCCAAGTGCGGAGTGGATAACTGCCCCAATTGTTTCTCTATACTAAATTGAACCGATTAATGGTATAGCGAGCTGTGCAAGAAGAGCCCGAAGCCAATCTCAGGGAACTTATGATCCTTTACTCCTATAGCATCTAAGGTTCCTCTAATGATATAATACCTCACACCGCATTAACAACCTCAATATTAAGAGAATTAATAAACAATATAAGACCCTTGTCTCACCCCTACAACCTTGTCCACAATGGCATGATAAGGGAAAAACCGCGTGCTACTTTAGATCCTTTCGCGCCGTTACACAGAAGCAAGAAGATCACAAGGGATCACCTTCAAATTGGGCACGTCGAGCCTTCACTTGGGAATAATGTGGTCACATGCAAGGACAGAGCTCTCTCAAAGTAAAAAATGAATAATGTGGTCCCACATTTCTATATATACCTCACAGACCATTGGACACGTGGCACATTGCCATTCATTGTCTCCAATGACTAGTGACACGTGGCACATTCTTATTGGATCTTTCATCAATGGTACATTCCACGTGGCCTTCCAAGATTTGTTATTATACAAGGTATGTAAATGTGGTATATATATGTTGTCCCTCGTTTCCTTTTTCCAAAGTATCCGTACGGCACGAAGGCTTGATTTATAGAATTTAAATGTCTCCTTTATCGCACCATTCCAGAATGGCATCTTCCCTATCACCAACTCATGCCTCACCAAGGTCACCATCTCCAATGGGTGGTCCAAAGTCTTCATCTCAAAGGTCTACCTCACCAAAAACACCTATTGGTTTGCAGTCTTCACAAATATCTCTATCTAGGTCCAAAGTTTCCAAAAAGAGAGGGCTTTCCAAATCTCCTACAGCAGTTACAAAATCATCTAAGAAAGTGAAGGAAACAAGCCAACCCTCTCCAACAAGGCCTATTGGGTCCTCAAATCTTTCTCTTAGTGCACTAGATACCCAATCAAAGTCTAGTGTATCCAAAACACGTGGAAGGCTTACAAAGTCACCAAAGGCAGGTCCTATAGCATCAAAGAAATTTAAGTCATCACCCAAGGCTCCTGGTCTTTCTGAGATAGTAGAGGTGTCTCCTACAGAGAGAATGTTGGATTTTCTATCAAAAGTGGAATTGAGGCGTCTTTCTGTCCAATTGCTAAGGATATTTTCAATCCAGAAATTTATGTTTTAGTGATTATTAATCATGCCATGCAATTTATCAAAGAGGACTTTGATGAATTTGAGGAACTTGCAGGGCCTTCTCTCTTGATTGATAACAAGGAGTATGTCCATGTCCCTATTGGAACCTCCCTGTCTAGAGACAAACATTTACAAAGAGGTGTAGTATGTACAAACTTCAAAGGTTTTTAGTAGAAAATGCAGAATGCTCCTCTCATCCAAAAGGGTGCAGGAGAATGGTGAAAGCTGCTGATTCATAGTTTTCTCCATTGTCAAATATCCTCTTAGAGGTGAAGAGGAGGAACTTGAGGAAATTGAAGGCTCTTCAAACTTTTACTTTCTCAGAGATTTAGAGGCAAATGCTATAGAGGAGGAACTTGGACCTAATGAGGACGAGAGGCTTGCCAAGGATAATGAAATCACAGAATTAAAGGCACATACAATTGTTCAATCACCTAAGGAAGGTGGAGATCCATTGCATAAATATATTGTTCCTTCACTGCCAAGTTTTCCTATCAAGGATATGGAGTATTTACTCCTTACTGATACTCAAAAGTTATTTAACTTGAGGGAGGACTATTGTCTTGCCATCATTGCAGAGGGTTGTGAAGCTACTGAAGGGTTCATTGATATTGAGAATGAGCATAATGATGAATTTGCTGCTTTAGATTTGTCTACTTCAGATGACAAGTTCATTGACTCAGCTCATGCTTTATCATTATGTATTAAGAAAGCACAGGAGTCACAACCATTGATCTCCAAAGATGAATTTAATCAACTTCAAGCTTCACTTAGTATTGCTGATGTTGGTAGGGAACAGAGTGATTATGTCCAGCTTAAAGACATCAAAGAAACCTCAATCTCACTCTGGACATCAGATATACTTGAACAAGATGAAAATTAAAAGGTAAATAAATATGAATTTGAATCCATATATTATATTGTTTTAACTTATAATAATTTCACAGTATTCCTCTAGTTTACAGTTGGAGCTTCATATGGAGCTAATGAATTCATGGGCCCTGAATTTGGATATCATTTGAAGTGATTAAAGTGGGATTAGTGACTATAAATCACTATTTATAGGTTTTTATCAAAATAGAGTACAACATTTGGAATGTAATGACCTCGGATGCTATTTATATAATACTTGGAGGATGTATGGAGGTTAATGAATATAGTCCACACCTAATTTGATCATTTCCTAGTGTTTTGGAAGATTGGAAGGCTCAAAAAATCCCATCACAGCAAGGCAAAGTGGACTGTTTGCACATAGTTAAGTTGAAATGCTATGTGGATGATCTTGTATGCATAATACGAGCAAATTAAAGGTTTTCGAAAAGTGGAGGACTGTTTTGGATGCATTTCTCAGAATTTGTGAGCGGCATGAGGTTGTTTTCAACATTTTCAAAAAACAGTGTTTTTGAGTCCAAGAAGTTATTGCCATAAAAATTTTGGGCTATGTGGATAGCATTGGTGCCGAGGTTTATGTGTGTATGTGCATGTCTGAGTTGATTATTGGAAATTCTCAGTGACCATTGTGGTAAACAAAATGAGTGTCAGTCCTGATAAAATTGTTGGTGAAAAGCTTGATAGGCACAACTTCCGCATTTGGAAGCATCGTATGACAAATTTTCTCAAAGGAAAAGGCCTATGGAACTTGGTGACATGCGATGAGGCGGAGCCAAGGGTTCCTCAAATGAATGCAACACGTGCCCAGCTTACATCAGATCGAAATTGGATAGAGAGAGCCTTCAAAGTGTTGCATTACTTCTCGATATGTGTTACAAACACCATGTTATGCCATATATAGGACACACAAAATCCCAAGGATACATGGGATACTTTGGTAAAGTTGTATGATATGACTACAGCACCAAAGAAGATGCAATTGAAGCAGAAGATTCATGGTGTTGTGACTTGAAGCAATAAAAGTGTAAATGATTATGTACAACAGATCAAAGAATGTGCTGATGCACTAGCATCTATTGGTGCTCCTATGGATGATGATGACTTGATAGCCATTACATTGAATGGCTTGGGTAAAGAGCATAAGACATTTGAAACCTCTATCAGGGTTAGAGGTGGAGACCCCCTCAGACTTTAATGAGCTGATTTCATTACTTATTGTGGAAGAGATGAAACTTGGAATAGGTGCCTCATCTAGCACAAATGAAAATGAAAGGGATCAAGCATTTTACACTTATCGTGGTGCTAGAGGTAGGGGGAGATTCAGCCTAAGAGGACGTGCAGGTGGCCATGGTTGGCAGGATCAATCACCAAATAGTCTCAATAGAATTTTTAGCCATTATTCGGTGCTAGAGGTGGTCGTGGTTTTCACCCTCATGCTAGAGGAAGATTTCTATCTGGGGAGATGGCAAACACCACCAAACAGAATGCTAGTATAAATTGAGTGTCACTATTGTGGTAAAATGGAACATATGGCTAGAGACTGCTATAAAAAGCAAAATGACTTCCGTGGTGGAAGAGTGCAACATGGCAATTATGCATCATCTAGTAATGAAGAACATGAGGAGCACTTGTTTGCCATGAAACATGTAATAGATACTATGACATCACAAAGGGAGAGTGATGATATTTGGTATATGGATTCTGGAGCACCAAACCACATGACATGCCATGGTGAGTAGTTTGATGCCTACACATCAGGGCTATGTTGCTACTGGGGATGATACTCAAAACATCCTATTACACATGTTGGTAGTGTGCCATTGCGTACGCATGATGGCAGAGTAAAAACCATGTCAGATGTGTTGTATGTGCCAACAATTACAAAGAGTCTTGCATTGGTTGGTCAAATGGTGGATCAAGGAATGCAAGTCAGGTTCAATCAACATGGCTGCTTTGTTGAGGACTTAAAAAATGGTTGCAAGTTAATTTGCAAAGGGGGAGAAAGAAGGTAGATTGTTCAAATTGAGTGTGCAGGCATTCCAGAGTTGAAGTCTGCTATGTTTTCAAAAAGTCAAGGGGTTGTGCCAGACATTGATATTTGGCATAAGAGAATTGGGCATGTGAATATTCAAAAGCTGAAATCTATGCAAGCAAAAGGTATAGTTGGTGGTTTGCCCAGGTTCAAATATGATGGTAGTAATTATATATGTGAAGCATGTAGATTTGGGAAGCAGGTAAGGTTGCTATTTCCAAAAGATGGTCAAATCAATAGAAAACCATTGGAAATCATTCACAGTGACATATGGGGTCCAGCACAGATTCCAACTATCAATAGTTACAGCTATTATGTCACATTTATTGATGACTACAGTAGGATGACTTGGATTTACTTCTTGATAGAGAAGAGTGAAGCACTTGGGAAGTTTATTGACTTCAAAGCATTGGTGGAAAAATAGAGTATGGTCAATGGATCAAGTGTTTGAGGATAGATGGTGGTGGTGAGTACACCACGTGCATTTGATGCCTTCTTGAGGGAGCATGGGATAAGAAGCCAAATTACATGCAGGTGGACACCTCAGTAGAATGGTGTTGCTAAGAGGAAAAAAAGGATCATTGGTGAGATTGCAAGAGCTATGCTTAATGAGAAGTCTATACCCAAATTATTTTTGGGCAGAAGCATGTGCTATATACTTGTTGAATAGGACTCCTACCGTAGCTATACATGAGAGTACACCTATTATGAGGATGACATGATTTAGGCTAGATATTGGTCACTTGAAAGTCTTTGGATGTGTTGCATATGTTCATGTACCAGATGAGAGAAGAAGAAAATTGGATCCAAAGGCTGAAAAATGTGTTTTCATTGGGTATGCGCAAGAGAGAAAAGCATGCAAATGCTATAATGACAAAACAAGTTGTCATTAGTAGCAGAGATGTGATCTTTGATGAGATGGAAACTTGGTACAAAGAAAGTGAGCATGTCATAGTTGATGACATAGATGCAAATGAGAATGTGAATCTTCTTATGAAGGAATCTACGAGTATGAGTGGACCACTTTGAGTCATCCAGTGATAATGTGAGTCCATGGTCAGGAAGATTGAGACATGATGTGAGCACTGAGAGAGTAGTGTTGTGGACAAAGGAAAGAAGAAAGTGGAAGGTGTTGACATTGCTACTACAGGTTATGATTCATCAAGCTCAATAAGCCTTGATGAAGAATTGGGGATTCCAAAAATAAGAACTCTAGGTGTTAGAAATGATAGGTATGTGCCACCACATGCTAGAGAACATGAAGCTCATAGTAGTGAACCACAACCACGGAGATCACAGAGACTGAGATACCCAGTATAGAGGTTGACATACAGCGGTTATGCTATGCATTATGCATATATGACATAAGTGGTAAAGTATGTAGAGCCTTCATGTTTTTAAGAGGCTAGCAAGGAAACATGGGATATAGCCATGGATGCCTTGGTGCATAATGACACGTGTGGGATTTGGTAGATTTGCAAGATGGCAAGAATGTGATTGGCTGTAAATACGTTTACAAAGTGAAGTGTAAATCAGATGGTTCAATAGAGAGGAATAAAGCAAGGTTGGTTTGCAAAAGGATATGCATAGACACATGGTTTGGATTATGATGGGACATTTAGCCCAGTGGCTAAGATGGCTACAGTTAGGTTTGTGATATCTATGGCTGCTTCTGGTGGATGGAATCTATTTCAAATGGATGTGAAGAATGCCTTCCTCAATGGTGAGCTACAAGAGGAAGTATTTATAGAACAGCCAAAGGGGTATGTACACCCTAAGTATCCCACACGTGTATGCAGATTGAAGAAAACATTGTATGGTTTAAAGCAGGTACCAAGAGCTTGGAGTGACAAAATAAGCAAGTATCTTATGAGCATTGGTTTTCATGTGGGACACTCAGATTCTTCACTTTATGTGAAGAAGGCACATAATGGATTCATTTATGTGGATGACTTGATTGTGACAGTGATAATGGGAGAGGCATTGAGGATGTGAAGACATTTTTAAGCACACAATTTGATATGAATGATTTGGGTGAACTCAGATTCTTTCTTAGTATTGAGGTTATTAGGACATCTCATGATATATGGCAGCATGCCTTAGACATGTTAGCAAAGTATGGAATGACAGGTTGTTAGCCTATGATAACACCTTTGGAGAAGAATATGAAGCTTAGGTTGATTTGGGTGATGAACTAGAAGATCTATGAGTCAGGGAAAGAGTTGAATGTGTATGGTTATAGAGATGCAGATTGGGCAGGAAGTTCATATGACATGAGATCTACTAGTGGGTATGCGTTTAGCATTTGGAGTGCTACAGTGAGTTGGAATAGCAAGAAGCAACCCACAGTTGCCTTGTCTAGTACTACAGAGGCAGAGTATAGAAGTGCGGCTATGGCCGTATGTGAAGTGATGTGGCTAAAAAAGCATCTTGGTGATTTGGGTCAGCATTGTGATGAAACTTCTTGATTTCACTAGAGAATTTGAGGCAACTGATGCTAGTAGTCTAGCACTTGGTGGTGTCTTACGCTAAGAAGGAAGACCAGTAGCTTATGCTTCTCACAAGTTGAAGAAAATTATGCCACCCATGATTTGGAACTCTTAGCTGTTGTTCATTGCCTCAAGTTATGGAGACATTATCTCGGAAATCCTAAGGAAACACCAACTCTTTGCAACAAAGAAGAGCAAGTGTTCCTTCTCTGTTGACCAGGTGGAATACTTGGGATTCATAGTGTCAAAGGATGGGATTTCTCCTGACCCCACAAAGATCCAAGCAGTAGTTGAATGGCCAGAACCCAAGTCAGTAAAGGAAGTCAGAGGATTCCTAGGGTTAACCAGATGGTATAGGATTTTATACCTAGGTATGCTCAAATAGCATCCCCTTTAACTAATCTTCTCAAGAAAAGTACACTTTTTCAGTGGACTGCAATGTGTCAGAGTGCCTTTGACAAGCTGAAGACAGCCTTAGTAACCAACCCTGTCCTTAAATTACCAGATTTTACCAAACCCTTTGAGGTAGTTTTACTAATGCCAGTGGATTTGCCTTAGGCAGTGCTCTAATGCAGGAAGGTCATGCAGTGGCCTATGAATCCAGAAAACTTAGATCACATGAGAGGAATTATGCCGTCCATGACTTGGAGTTACTCTCAGTAGTGTATGCTCTGAAGTTGTGGTGGAGACATTATCTTTTGAGACAAAGATTAACCTTGATGTGACAGATCATCAAAGCCTGAAGTGGATCTTCACCCAAAGGGATCTCAACATGCGTCAAAGGAGATGGATGCAGACCCTGTAGGAATTTGATTTTGAAATAAAGTATCAGTCGGGGAAAGAAAATGTGGTTGTAGATGCGCTCAGCACAAAGGCCTCCTTGCTTGCAATTACAGTGGTGTCAAATCCATTGATCAATGAAGCAAAGGAGAAAATCATGTAGGACAAATTCCTTGCCCCTATTGCTACCCTTCTGATGTAGGAAAGCAAGACTCCTCATGAAATGAGTCGAGTCCTTGTGGATGAAGGATGCATGTATTATAATAATCGGCTATGTATCCCCAATGATGCGGGAATAAAGGGAAGAATTCTGAGAGAAGCCCATGATAGCCTGATAGTTGGACATCTAGGGTTTATAAAAACCTATATGTCTGTGAAGAAAAGCTTCTTCTGGCCAGGACTCAAAAAGGATGTACTTGATCATGTAAGGAAATGCTTAATAAGCCAAAGAGTCAAGGCAGAGAGAGTCAAGATGCCAGGGAAACTATAGCCTCTAGACATTCCACAGATGAAGTGGGAATGCATCAGTATGGACTTTATCACTGGATTACCTTTAGTGCAACAACTCCATTTTTGTGGTAGTTGACACGCTAACCAAAGTTGCCCATCTGATTCCAGTGAAAGAAACATACTCTGCAGTGGATGTTGCCAGAGTTTTCCTTAAGAAGATCTTCAGATTGCATACCCCCAGGAGGATAGTAAGTGACCGAGATCCCAAATTCACATTGAAATTCTGGACTGCATTCTTTGAAGTAGTAGGAACTTTCTTGGATCTCAGCACAGCCTACCACCCCGAAACAGATGGCCAGATGGAAAGGGTGAATCAAGTAATTGAAGACATCCTTCAGTCATGCTTCAGCAGGGAACCCAAGAAGTGGTTAAGTCATTTGCATCTGGTCAAATTTGCTTACAATGCTTCTTATCATCGGAGCATTGGGATGAGTCCTTTCAAAGCTTTGTATGGACAAGATTGCCTTACACCTTTGACTTGGTCTGACCCATTGATCAGAGTTGAAATGTCTAGACAAATGCTTGATGACATGGACCAGTAGATGCAATCAATCCGTAAAGATATAAAGGCAGCCCAATAGAGCAAAATTAGTATGCAGATAAAAAGAGATCTGAGAGAGAGTTTGAAGAATCAGATATGGTCTTCATTCGAGTGTACGACCAAAAAGAAGTTCCTTATCCTTAGGGAAGTACAAGAAGCTCTCTCCCAGATATTGTGGGCTGTATGCTGCCATAAAGAAAGTGGGCGATCTAGCCTAGAAACTTCTTCTGCCTCCCCATCTCAAGGTACATGATGTATTC
This sequence comes from Cibotium barometz, assembly GCF_041138505.1. Taxonomy (NCBI): domain Eukaryota; kingdom Viridiplantae; phylum Streptophyta; class Polypodiopsida; order Cyatheales; family Cibotiaceae; genus Cibotium; species Cibotium barometz. The sequence goes on from NC_141055.1 coordinate 13,643,145, forward strand.
CATGTCAGTTTGCTTAAGAATTATGTATCTAGTCCGAATCACATGCTTGGTGATGAGCAATTGATCTCTCTCGACTCAAGGCCACAGATGGTACTCCAACCTGAGGAAATCCTTGATGTTCGGGAGAAGATTCTCAAAAGCAGAGTCCTCAGAGAATTCTTAGTAAAGTGGAAGTTCTTCCCTCTAGAAGACGCCACCTGGGAGAAAGAAAAAGAGTTGGCGAAGGATTACCCTCACTTTGCGAGATGAGGACATCTCGCGTTTTTCAAGTGGGAGAGGATGTAAGATTCCTCCTCAGCCTGAATATCAAATAAGCCTCTACTTCAATCCCTTGTAATCATTCTATGATTCTGAATACAAGAAAATATCATTTTTTTCTTGTTTTGCCTAGTGAGATAAAAAAATTCTAGAGAGTGATAAATCAAAATTGGGATATTTTTGGATAAATAAATTCTTCAAATATCAAAAAAATGTTTCCCTGAAACAAAAAATCAAAATAGATTTTTTAAGGTGCAACTGAAATTAATTAAAATTGATTCAGAAGACCTTAGCCTAAGGGTCCAAATTTTCGAAACATTTTTTATTATGGTCCAATTAAGGTTCCTATGGACCAATAAGATTAATCCAAGCGTTGGGACAAGATAAATCCAAAGAATAAAAGAAAATACCCAAAAATGAGTAAATGCCCACATAAGATGAAGAGTTGACCAAGTACTAGGTTTATTAGTTAAAAATTATGGTGGTATATTAATAAAAAAATGAGATATTTTGGAGTAATCATTCATTTTTGACACATGTGTAAGGAAAAGGGAGACCTTCAAGGAGGCGCCTATTTCACATGCTTGGATGAGTTTAAAACTCAAAAATAATAGGATATTTTTATCTCTCCTCTCTCCTAAATCAAACCAAATCAAAAAGGGAGCCAAATTGGTCCAAAACTTGTCCAAATTCAGCCAAACTGAAGCTGGAAAATTCTAGAACTCAATTGGACTCAATTAGTGGCCTCCCTCTCCTATAAATAAATCCTCATTCCTTTGTATTATTATCTGTGAACTAAACTATGCCGGTATTACTCTAAACTAAGCTTAATTTCTATTATTCTCTAAAAACCTCTACAAAATTGAAGAGATTGGAGCTTCTCTCTCTCTTCAATCTTCCTTGGTGACTCCTACGACATACCAAACCAACTGATTGGTTGGGGGCCTCTACAGTTGACTAAAGAATCAAGCATTTTAGGAGATAAAGAGTGGATTATGATATTTTTCTGATAATTTCTAAATGTTTCTTTCTTCTTAACCCTTCTCAAGCTTGAGAAACTTTAATTTGAATGGCTTTTGAATATTATTGAAATGCTTTAATGTATTGTAATAAAAAAACACAAATTTTTATTTATGCTTAATTTTAATGGTTTTTAAGCATTTCTCTCTCTCTCTCCCTCCAAAGAAAGGTCATTCCTATGACCTATTCTCAATCCAAATGAAGCTTCTCATGAAGCATTTCTCTAATCCAAAAGTAATTTTTATGCTTGTCTATTTGGAGGCCAAAATAATGGCTTTTTAATTCTTTTATGATATTTATTTTATAGAGAAATTATGAATCAATCCATAATTGGATAATGATCCAATTAGTGGTCATTCTAATCATATTAATAATATTAAACGTCATTCTCTCAATTAAATTGAGAACTATCAGTAATAGCAACGGAGCTATGGCAAAATTTTTGTAAAATAAACACATAAAACATTTTCATTCATAATATGAAAAGAGGACTTCCTACCATATTCTAGGGATTATCATCCTAGATTAATTGAATGATTCTCATTGTAATCAAGAAAGAAATTTATTTTATGATTATGCATAATTAGTAAATTAGCAAAAAGATGAATTTTTGATAATTTATTTTTATGTTAAAAGAGTAATCCCCAAGACATTGGAAATCCATGTATTCCAATGATTGAGAGAATAAAATTGGAATGCTAAAATAATGTATAATTTATGAAAGATTTTAGTTAAATTAATCTTTTTGTATAGATAAACTTTTATGATGAAAGAAGAATTCCCACCATATTGAAATTCAAATATTTAAATAAGGGAAGTAAAATTCCTAGTGCAAAGGAGTTAATGAAGATTTTATTTAATTTTTAAGAGAAAATATAGTTAAATTTATCTTTTTGTATAGATAAATTTTTATGATGAAAGAGGAATTCCCACCATATTGGAATCCAATTAATTAAATAAATAAAGTGTAATTCTTAGTGCAAAGGAATTAATAGAGATTTTTATTTAAATTTCAAGAGAAAAATTTAATTAAATTTAGCTTTTTGCATAGATAAGTTTAAATGATAAAAGAGGAATTCCTACTATATTGGAATTCAAATGTTTAGATGAGAAAAGTGGAATTTTTAGCTTAAAGGAATTAATGGTTATTTTTATGTAATTTTTAAGAAGAATTTTAATAGATTTAATTTAGGGAAAAGAGGAATTCCCATGATAATTGGATTACACTCATTGAAATGAGAAAAAGAAGGATTTCAAGTTTATTCAAAAAAACAGGTATTGATATTTTAGTTAAAAGATAAATTTCCATGATAATTGAGAAAAGATAGATTTGAATTAAATTCTAATGTTAAAAGATGAATTTCCATCATAATTCTACCTAATGAATTAAGGATGAGAATTTATGTGGAAAAAAGAAAATCTTGGATAATTGAATTGTAAAATCACTAAATGGATATTTACCCAAAAACTAGATGTTTAGTTGAAAGTAATCTTGGTAGAACTAAACTGAATGAATTTAGTTAGACTACGTGAGGTCGGACAGTAAACCTAATTGTCCTTCTCTCGAACTAAATCAGACAAAAACTTCGTGACCGATTCTAGTTACTAAATCCAAAGAATAGACTACCGAAACTAATCTAGTTTTTTCCTGACCAATCTCACCAAGAATCTAGTTGGATAAATGGATAAAATGACGGGTAGATTACCCTCATGAGAGATCAAGGATCCTGAAACTAGGATTTATTGGAAAAAGAGTCTTTAGAACCAATCTCAAACTGGAATCTCACTTGCATTGGAAACTCTGTTTTTCATTCAAAGGACTGTTTTACACTAAAATGATGGAGGAAGCATTTGGCTTATGTTTTTCTAAAGGAGGTTCATTGTTGGAACAACTGGTGGGGAGTCGTCAAGGGATGTCGCTCGCGGGCAAAGCCTGCTGAGGTCATGACCAGCCTCGGTACGGTTAAAATGGTGCGCTTCCGCCGGTACGATGGGCGAGGGCCGACGAAGCGATCCTTGAGTGAAGTGCTAGGACACCTAAGGAGGATCCTAGAGGGTTCTGACTAGGCGATGCATGGGCTCGTGGTTGCTAGGACACCCAGGCGTATGTCGAGGAAGATATCTAATGGACAAAAAGGAAAGGTTTTTGGGAACAAAAAATTGATACTGGATCTCGTTGGTTGGCCAGCTGGTCTTCAACGGAGAGTTCAGATGGTGCATTTTTGTGATACAATGGACTTGGAATTTTGAAAAATGATGATCGAAAATATTATGATTTTATTAAAGGATTGTCTTGAAGCCACTCAAATCTATTATAAATGACAATTTCATATGGGGTGTGTATGTGGTGTGCCTATTTGATTTTTGTATGAATCGCCAGCTAGGGGGCCTGAGAACTCTTTTCCTCAGTACCCGGGCAAAAACCCAATCAAATATTTATAAAAGAATCCCACCAATTCAGTGGTCGGGTGGTTGGCTAACCCATGGGCCAGATGGGGTTAGGCTGGATCAGAGGATTCTTGAGAAACAACTAGATACGATTAGTTATGTTAATCAGTTTAAATCCTGAGAAGACCTTGTTCTGTGGGAAGGGATCATCGGCTGTGCCTCGAAAATGAGGAAAAAAGCGGTGATTCCATGGACCAAGTGCAAGTCTCTTCTTGATCTGACCATGTGACTTCAGGCTTGGTCAGATCAATTTAATTTAGTCAAGACTTGACTCGTTAGAGTAATCTCTTAGTTAAAAGATTTTTCACCTTCCTGGCAGAATCGCCTGTCTTTTTCGGGCAAGGGGAGTTCCGAGCCTGGCCTCGGAGGGACTGCCCCCCGGGATAGCCTCTCATCCCGGACATCCGCGGGCGAGGCTCCGAGTGTGCAGGACCCCCGCCCCGCACGGGAGGCCGACGCCGCTTCCGCCACCGGTAGGAGCCCCAGAGCGGGCAGGCGGGGACCTCACAATAGATGAGGAAAAAAGCATTGTTTCTAGGAATCAGAATAGAGGTTGCCCGATTCAAGGTCAGTCACTCTATGGGTGATCTGATTTTAAGTCATTTAGAAGACCACGCTCCCCCTGTGGGATAGAACTAGATCTTACCGATGAATCGTATCCTTGTATCTTTACATGGTCAAGTGTCGATGAGTAGGAAATTTTTGAGTTAGAATTAGTAGAATATCTTATGGTTTTCCCCTATTTCTTTAAGGGGGGAGGGTACCTTATAGATGATAGGTGCGATGAATACAACACACCCTATTATGTATATTGGCAAAGTTTCTTTGTTTATATAGAATAGAAAAATGAAGTATCTTGTTAATGTGCTTCATGTGCAAAACATAACCAAGAACCTAGTTTATATTGATCAAATGATTGTGAGTAGGGCTTGCATGAAGTGAGATTTAACCCTCATGGATGTTATATGGAAGACTTCAATAGCCAATGTTGCTTGGTTACAAGTTACAAAGGGAAACAAAGTTGGCAGAATGTTTACAATGAATACATTGAATGTAAGCATGTCTGAAGTGAAGGATGAAATGTTTGCACATGGTACATAGACATTGATATTTGGCATAGATGCATTGGACATATCAGTATTCAGTGCAGGTGGTGGTTGAAAAATACGTAGGTCCAAAACATTGTTACATATTTGTTAAAGTTGAGTTCAAGGTGGATGGAATGCATAAAGTATGTGAAGCTTTCCAATTGGGCAAGCAGGCTAAGCATGCATTTTCAAATGATAAGAATATGAAGTCAAATACCTTTATCATGTGGTAAACTTAGATGTTTGGGGGACCAACTAAGTCAGGGGATCACACTAGGAAAGTGTGGGTGCATTTTATTAAAAAAGAAGAGTGAAGTGTTTACTCACTTTTAGAGCTTCAAATCTATCAGAGAAAGACAAAGGCATGCATAAATGCCTAAGGTGAGATGATGGGGGAGAGTATTTATTCAATTAATTCAACAAATATCTAAGCGAGCATGTGATAAGAATCACTTCACATGCAAGTACACCCCGCAACATGGGGTTGCACAAATGAAGAATAGCTACATTGCAAAAGGTATAGAGTTGAGCTCGAGGGGGAGTGTTGAGATATTGAGCAAGGGTGAGTGGCTGGATATTAAGCTCGAGTTGTAGAAGCAAGGTATGGAGTTGAGCTTAAGAGGGTGTTGAGATATATATTGAGCTCGAGTTGAGCTTGTGGAGAGTGTTGAGATATCGAGATCAAAGAGTTAATATGGATATCACACTAAGATGATAGTTTTGCACCTACATCACTAGCTTAGTTGGTGAGATTATGGTGGTGACCAAATTTTCTCCTCTTTGGTCACTTTGATTCTTGCGAGATATGAATTATATGCCCCCATAGTGGTTTACAAGCTGCGTGTGATAGTCACTTTGGTTTACTAGAGTAATGGCATAGTTATAGCTAGATTCACATTATGGGCTGACCTTGTAAGTTATAGTGGGAGAGTAATTCCATAATAGTATGTACTCTTATCTTTTTGCCATGGTTGTAGAGAAGTAAAAAAGAGAGAAGAAAAATCAGCCATACATCTCTCTCTTGTGTGCTTGTCTACTCTTGTGTGTGTGTGTGTGTGTGTGTGTGTGTGTGTGTGTGTGTGTGTGTGTGTGTAGGTGTGAAGAAGAAATCTTGCAAGGAGCTCAAACTCATCCTCTTCCCCGTATTCTTTTTTTTTTCTCGGTTGGCCTTAGGCCCCAAGATCCTCCTATAGTAGTTTACTGATTTTCCACTACTCCTAGGCACCCACCTATAGGATCTTAATTATCTGCCCGTAGAGTAGGTTGCTGAGGAAGCACTAAGGGGGTTTTGAACCCAAGACCTCTTGGTCCTAAGCAAACACCTTCACCACTTGAGCTATCATCTCATTGGCATCTCCTCCGTATTCTTATCATCAATAACTTGTTGAAAGTGACAATATCTTACCATTTCTTTGGGAAACATTGGATTGCATAATCTTGTAATGAGTAAACTTGAAAATAATACTCATACCTTTTTTCTCATTAAATCTATGTATCCTTATTATATCACCTTACTCAAGGAGAACCACCTAAATTTAAACATTAAAAAATAGGCTACATTAATGTATGTGTTACTGTCACTCGACTCAAGGTGCCTTTTTAGCTCCACATTTAAGGTAGTGGTGGACATAAATGTTATTGGCAAATTATAAAAATGTTAAAATCTTACTGGCCACACTTACTAGAATGTATTCTACCATAAGAAGAACAAACTCACATTAATTGATTATCTAAATACAAAGGTAGGATCCCTATTTTAAACATATTTTTTTTCATATTTCATAAAACAAAAATCCCACTTCAAAAGTTGTTGAACATCCTTAGCACATGCATAAAGGACTTTTTCTTAAGTAGTGTGCATAAATATGCAACATGTGTAGATAAACATAGAACTTGAGCTTGTAGAGCCTAGACTTATTTATAGGTACAATTTGGCACATGTGTAGATAAACATAGAACTTGAGCTTGTAGAGCCTAGACTTATTTATAGGTACAATTTGGCATGTACAGGGAGGAGAATACTAGAAAATAGGTATGTGTACATAGTTTTTAAGGATATTTATATCATTTATATTTTTTAAAAGGAAAATAAGTATGTGTACATGGTTTTTAAGGATATTTATATCATTATATATTTTTTAAAAGGAAAATAAGTATGTGTACATGGTTTTTAGAATATACATTTCATTTCATACATGTATACATTCTTTCAAATACATTAACAACAACAACTAAGAAATAGGACACCTAAGGATGGAAATTGTGTAGTTTTCTTAGTTTAAGAGATTTTGGTCTCATTTTCTCAAAAGGTGTACTCAAAATGGTGCAAATTGAAGTTTAATCTAAGAAAAGAAATGTTGATAAATAGGATGATATATATACTTATGGGTTGAGAGTGCTCTAGGGTGTGGTGTTTGAACGGTACTGTGCTCTTATGGGTTGAGAGTGCTCTAGGGTGTGGTGTTTGAACGGTACTTATGTCATTACCAAAGGGAGGATGTTATATGCACATTATGTGTGCATATACTAGGAGGCTAACCCACATTAGGCTTGTGAGCATGGGAGCATGGGAATAAGCTCTAGTGGAGCATGGGTTAGGACTAACCTTAAGGGTTAAGGTTAGGGTCAGGCATCCAAGGGTCACACATAGGAGATGGAGAGTCAAGAGTCACTTGAGGACCCTCCTATATAATAGGGCCATGGGGCACACTCAAGGGGGGCTTAGGCTATGGTCTCGATGTTATCTTGAGGCTAGGTTATGATATGATGTTCTCTTAGTATAGAGGATTATATCTACTCACCTACCATTTCACACTATAGCTACATGCTATTGGATTGGAGTTATACCTCTTGATGGTATGGGACATCAAGGTAAAGGTATGATGTATTTCATTATAATTCATGTGTGCATCCCTTGGGCTCAGGGGTGGTCGGGTGGATGATTTTATGTCTGATTTATGTATGTTTATGCATCACAATTATCTAGAGAGATCCTAGGGTTTTAACAATGGTATCAGAGAAATCTCTAGTTAATTGTTGTTATTTTTTCTTTCTTATTGTAAATTTTTTGGCATTTTTTGAAGTAAATTTTAATATTTACTAAATAAAAATATTATTTTGTTGATTTGTGTTGATGATTTACATGTGGATCATCAATATGGTGGTTGGAATGTGTGTTTTTACTATTCAATGGATGAATTGACGTTGCGGGGGAATTCTGTGAGTTTAATGCTATTTTTTATGCTTTAAAATAAGCATTAATGGAAATTTTTACCAAAATACCGCATATTTTATTGTGATATTTTTGGTAGAATGGATTTTTTGAATTTTTATAATTTTAAAGAATTTTTCACTAATTTTTATTATTAAAAATATATTTTTAAAATGCATTTTTATGGGTTTTCCACATATATTCTATCCATTTCTTGCCAATTTTCTGCTAAAATGCAATAGGGGCAGCATGTTGATGCATGGAATGCTCTCTTATGTGCGTGGAACCCTCTTCGTCTCTCAATTCTAATTTTTTCTTCTTTTTTCACATTTCTTGCCAATTTTCTGCTAAAATGCAGTAGGGGCAGCATGTTGATGCATGGAATGCTCTCTTATGTGCGTGGAACCCTCTTCGTCTCTCAAATCTAATTTTTTCTTCTTTTTTCCTCTCTTGCGTGTGAATGCCTTTTAGTTGGCATAATTTGATTAATTTTTAATCATAATTAACTTTTAATTATGATTAATCAAAAAAGATTAATTAAATTGTTAATCCTCCTCTCTGATTACAGAGAAGGAGGGGGTGGAGAGAGAGAACTTTTTAGTTGGAGAAGAAGGGGAGAAGAGAGGTGAGAGGAGAGGGGAGACTCCTCCTCCCTCTCTCTTGTTTTCAACAGGCGCACGCGGGGGGGGGGGGGGGGGGGGGGGGGGGGGACTGCAGCATAGCCTGCGGGCAAAAATCGCCCCTCCCCCTAATTGTTTTTAAAAAACCTTTATACTAAATCTTAATAAAAATCTTTATTTAAAAATTTTAGATTTATTTTTTAAAAAGGGTTTTTTAATTCAAAAGCTTTTCAAAAAATCTTGGAAAAGCCTAAAAAAATTTGAGAAAATATGAGTTTTGAGAAAAAAAAGTCCTTTGAAAATTTTGAAAATTTTTCTCTTAAAACCTTTGGCTTTCCGCTTTCCCGAAACCTTTTGGCTTTCCGAATTCCGGAAAATCTTTTGACCTTTCGGATTCCGAAAACTTTTGACCTTTCACATTCCGAATTTTTTTTTGGTCTTTTCATTTTCCTGAAACTGTTGGCTTTCCGTATTCCAAGAAAATCATTGGGATTCCGAAATTTTTTGACCGTTCGTATTCTAAATGCGTTTGGGGTAAATTAAAATTTTTTTAAAAAATCTTGAAAATTAGTAAAAAATTAGACAAGTTATTTTAAATTTTTAGAAAATGTGGGGTTGGTGTTTGGCATGTGGTTTGTCCATTCGGGCACCCGTGACTATTCAAATTCCTTTAAAAATATATTTTTTGATCCAAAAATTTAGAAAATCCATTAAAATTATAAATTTTCATTGGATTTGAGAATTGTCGAGCAGAATTGGAAATTTCGTGAATAATAGGATTCTTAGAAAAAATTAGGAATTTTTTAGAAATTATTTAGAAATTTTGTGAATGATAGGATTCTTAGAAAAAATTAGGAATTTTCTAGAAATTATTTTTAGAAATCTTAAAAATTGGTATTTTTAAAATATCAATGGTATTTTGGCAAAATTATTTGCTCAAACTTTTCAGGAAAAATATAGGTATGCCATAAGATAGGTTTGGTGGAATTCAAAATTATCATATTTTGAGGCGCTATAAAATTATCATATTTTGAGGCTCTACAAAATTAGGAAAAATCAGGAAAAAATCATGATAATTCTTTTTCTCGAGGATGCTAGAATTTTTGCTTTACTTACATCACTTGGCATGTTGACCTCAACATTCAAAGACAATCTCATTTTTTGAATTCATTTAAAGTTGTTGTGTGGGCTAGATAAACTTCTTTTATCTATAGCCTGCATGTATTGATGAGTGTAATCTTGTTGACATTTTCACTTGTTGAAATCTCTTTCTTTAGAGTTCAATGAGTTTATCTTGTTGTGTTCGAATTAAAGAAATTTAGATTTTTCCTTTGCATTTCTCTCTCTAGCTCCGTACTTTAGGTGATTTATATAGTCAACTTGATGGTTTATGGATGGACATATGTGACTCATCGAGATGTTGACGACTCTCTATGTTGATATGGGTAACTCCTCGGGATGCCGATAATTCCATGAGCAGATGTGGGGTACATCGGGCCGCCAATGGATACCTGGTTTCCTACTGTTATAATGCCATGTTTCCTACTTTATTCCGAATGGTTTACAACGAGAAAACTACTTTGAATATGAGTTCCTTTGATCATCCGCAATTTGAGGGAAAAACAGAGCATATGAATCAGATTGTAGAGGATATCTTCGTGCATATCTTTGGAAAAGCATCAAATTGGGAAAAATATATTCCAATGATGGAATTTGCCTATAATAGTTTTAAATATACGGCTATTGGTTTTAGTCCGTTCATGCTTCTGTATGGGTATCAACCCAAGGTACCTATTGATGTTGGTCTTAAGAACATCGAGCTTGATGCATCGAGGGATTTCTTGCATGATATGCAGGAAATAATGATCGAAGCTCGGAATTCTATCAGGGGCACGGTTCTATGCTAATAGAGGACACTCAATTTGGTCTTTTGAACCAGGAGCGTTGGTTTATTTAAAAGTTCCTAAAGATTTTCAAACTTTGTCAAAAGGAAAAATGCTCGAATTTATCTCCTAGATATTGTGGTCAATTTCGAGTTATACATCAGATTGGCACAGTTGCGTATGAACTAAAAACTACCTCCACATGTTAAAGTTCATCTAGTCTTTTATATCAATAGATTGAAAGGAAAACTGGGAGCTGAGGATAACACAGTTACTCCTCAAGAACTCGTTGAAGTCAAAGAATTATCCTACTCCTCAAGAACTCGTTGAAGTCAAAGAATTATCCTATGTTCCACATGAACCTCATAAGGTACTTGAATTCAGGGAAAGGAAACTTTGTAGTTGACTAATCCTCGAGGTTAAAAATAGGTGGAAAGATAGGGAAATAGAGGATTCGACTTGGGAGTCGGTTAAGATTGTTCAGCACAATTCTCCTTCTTTTCATTGCAAGAGTGCAATGTTTTGAGAGAGGGGAAGTATTTTATATGCACATTATGTGTGCATATACTAGGAGGGCTTGTGAGCATGGGAGCATGGAAACAAGCTTTAGTGGAGCATGGGTTAGGACTAACCTTAAGGGTTAAGGTTAGGGTCAGGCATCCACCAAGGATCACACATGGGAGATGGAGAGGACTTCAAGAGTCACTTGAGGGCCCTCCTATATAATAGGGGTATGGGGCACACTCAAGGGTGGCTTAGGCTATGGTCTCTTGATGTTATCTTGAGGCTAGGTTATGATATGATGTTCTCTTGTATAGAGGATTATATCTACTCACCTACCATTTCACACTATAGCTACATGCTATTGGATTGGAGTTATACCTCTTGATGGTATGGGACATCAAGGTAAAGGTATGGTGTATTTCATTATAATTTATGTGTGCATCCCTTGGGCTTAGGGGTGGTCGGGTGGATGAGTTTATGCTTGATTTATGCATGTTTATGAATAACAATTATCTAGAGAGATCTTAGGGTTTTAACAAAAGACTAGAAGAAACTCATCACAATGTCCTCCACTTCCTTGTGTATGACTTCAATGTAGACTTAGTAAGGGAAGTGGGGATAAGCCTACTAATTGAAGTGGATGCTTATATGCATGCTAGGGATGGTGCTGATTCTATCAAGCCTGATGCTAAAGGACCTTTGCCACACTACCTTGACTTTGAGTTTTGTCTAGAGGTTTGTTTGTATCTTTTAAGATGTTTGTGAGATTAATCTTCCCAGTTAACATGGTTTCCTACCTTCACATAAGAGAAAGAGCTAAAAGAGTGCATCTCTTTTAGTGGTTTGAAAAATGTAAGCCACACTAGTACCTTGACTTGTGTGGTTGTTAGAACTAATTTTGGCACTGGCAATTCTCTCCCACTTCACTTCATCCTTTGTGTTAGATCCTATAATAACATCTTTGACATGAGGGAGGATGGATTTGTATTTGGATTAAGGCTCTGACATATTTCGGAGGAGGAGGAGGAGGGATGCATTGCTTTTTTTCACATTCAGTGACAAGTGCACATCTCCACCTTTTAAGTTCCTATGTTAGTGGAGGGGTGTTGTAGCCCATTTGTGCCCCTTAAAGAAATCTCAAGGGAAGGGAATAGGTAATAGCCATTCACTAAGGGAAGGGAATCGGCAACAACTCTCATGGGTATATTTACCTTGCTTTTGAGCTTGAGATCTCAATATAGCCTCTCTAAGCTCCACTAGTGGTGGTTGCTAGCTCCGCTCTTCCTAGCCTCACCTCTTCGTCACTAAGAATATGTTGTACCATCTTGCAAGGACACACCTCTCTCACTCTCTACACTCTCTCTCTTACAAAGAATAGGGGTGCACTACTAAGAAACCCTATGTATCACGTGCGTTGAAGGGGTATTTAAAAAACCCCTTACCTGTGAAATTTTCATGAATAAAATGACCCCTTTTTCTTTATGAACTTATGGTTTTTTTTAAATTAATTAAAAAAATCCTTTAGTAAATGTATTTTTGTAAATCTACCTTAAAATTTTGAATTGAAAAACCCCTTCATTTGAAGTCATGTGGTATACTTACATATTTTTAGGTGAACCCCCTGAGAGCCTCCTTAAGGTGCATCTGAAATATGGATGTGGAGTCCAGAAAGATTGTATCTATCATTTCTTTCAAATGTAATGTGCATGTATCCAAGTAGGCACCAAAGATGATGATAGTTATATATCATGACCTCCTCACTTGGTCATGATTATAGTAATACATCATGACCTCCTCGCTTGGTCATGTGTTCATGTCGAAGCATAAATGCAAGAGAATGATAGCTATGGAGTGTGTCAAGGTTGCAAATGAAGGCTATGGTGGATTGAAGATGAAGAAAGACATAGTTAAAGCATAGTATTAACCCTAATTTTAATGATTAAGATGTGAATTACCACTAATCAAGAACTCAATTGCATTGATGAAAATGAGCCTCATACAACCATTTGTACCCAATTTATAGATATCCTCCAGTTTTCCTCATCCATATGCAATACATCACCCTTTACATGATCAAGATTTTGCCTTTTTAACCTGCTTCTAGACTCTTCTTCATTGTTTGCACTTCACACATCATTTTAACCTTTGACAATCTTTTCCCTAAGGTTCACACACTTTCATACATACACATACATGATAGCTTATCCGACACACCACATTTTTAATGCCCCCCCTTGGTGCCCAAATGGATCTCATCCCAAGATAAGGATGTAACATACATAACATAACATCACATTCATCTTTAACCCCCCCTTGGTGCCCAAATGGATCTCATCCCAAGATAAGGATGTAACATACATAACATAACATCACATTCATCTTTAACCCCCCTTCATGGAGACACATATACATCACTTAGCCTACATCATCTCAGTGATTAGAGGTGATTACATCAACATGGCATCATGAGACATAACATGAACATAGACATAAAATCTAATCATAGACATTATCGTATCTAGAAAAGATGTTCTTTTGGGGGATCATCAAGAGTTTCTTCCACCATTACATTTGAGTTTTGCTTCTCCTTTGACCAACAATTCTTCTCAAGGTGGCCTACCTTACCACATGCATATGAGCTTGGGCTTGTTGTTGCGAGATGATGACATTGGGCCATTACATGCCCCACCCTTCCACAATGGTTACATTTGACATTGGTGTTGGCCGTTGGCTAGCCTGTGCCGCGGGTCAGTGCCGTACGAGCCGTCACACAGCCGCCATGCATGTCAACACTGCCAACGGCGCTTCCTTAATACCAGTTGGCGCACCTTAATAACAAGGGAATCACAGTACCAATGGATACTTCAAGTAGGCAATATAAAAGAATGGATCTCCTGAGCTTTGCATTAGTAGGGGAAAATGAGACTCATTACTGGGCCTTTTAGAGAAAGGATAAATAGGTGCCCAACCAATGAGCGCGAAGGCTACGTAATGTAAAAATTCCTTTAAAAAGAGTAAAATTTTTGAAAAAGATTGAATTTGTTGCTAAAAGAAAAAGAACAAAAATGACATTCTCTCTCTTCTTTTTCCTCCTGTATGTCAGATGCTGTCAACATTAAAATTTGAAGCAATAAATTTGCCTTTCCTGCGCCCATTGCATACATTTGGGAATGCACCCAATTTCTTCTCTTTCTTGTGATCTCCTCATGACAACATGCCATCTCATTGTGATTTCTCAAATTTTTGCTCTCTTGCCACCAGTAAACAACCCTTCAACTGAAATGTCAACGTGCCACAGGAGGCCATCTTCACAAATCCAATCTATTATGATTCACAACACGCTAGATGCACAAAACACATGGAATCCTCTTACGGTTTTGAAGGGGAGTTGGATTTTGCTACAGCCATCATGGAAGAGAAAGTGAAGAGGATCATCAACAAAAGATTTTATATCATGCTGGAAGGAAGAATCTAAGGATTCGGACATGGAAGCAACAAATCAAGTATCAAAGAGGTGCTTGTCCAACTTGTGTATTTGCATAACGCGCTAAGGCTGGATGGTTGGCCACACGATCTTCCACAATATAGACCAAATTGTAAGCTTTTAATTCATTGTAGCTTCATTTTAAACTCAACACAACTTTTTTAATTAGATTGTTTGATTGATTTTTTAGAAGTATATCCTTCAATGGCAACTAGTGGAATCAATAATTGGCATCCTTGATGTTCTGCATGCATATATTGGAGAGAAACAATGCAAAGGTTACTCTCCAAGATCATTGGCTGAGGCAAGTATATTCTTTTATTACCACTATTTCCAAATTCGTACTCGAATGACAGCTTTTGGCACATTGAGTAAGGCTCCTCTACCTGAATTCACAAGTCCTCCACAAGAGTGGGAATAACCAAGTGCAGCGATAAGTGAAAGTTATCGAGCAAAACTTTTCAAGGAGGTGAAATGTAATTTCAAACCACAGATCTCTACAAGACTCGTTCAAGTAGTATTCGCAATGTCATGGTATTTGTGGATTTGTTTGCAAAGTCAAGAATACAGGTTACAAAAACAATGTTTGTCTATGAAAACATGTAAAACATGGATATGCTTGAAATCCTTGTTGACAGAGGATGGGATACAAAGGAAGAGAGAAATGTAATTTGCTCTGTGGTAATGAAGACAATGTGTTGCAAGTATGTCATTCATAGTCAGAACTTCATCATGTCTTTCTACTACAGATGTATACATAAAGTACATAATAAATTAGTGCCAATGGATCAAGACATGGATGAGATGGATGGGAAAGCTCTTATTGAAATTGTAATTAAACTCAATGATAAGGTGATTTAAACGATAACTATTTGTGAAAACTATAGTCTACAGTTACGACAAGATATCATGGGGACGAGAGCAGCCAAACAGAATTGCATTCTGACTTCTGTTTCAGAGTAGGCAACAAGCATGTAAACAATCTAATACGTATTGGATTGTTTACATGCTTGTTGCCTACTCTGAAGAAACAAAAGTCAGAATGCAATTCTGTTTGGCTGCTCTCGTCCATGATATCTTGTCGTAACTGTAGACTATAGTTTTCTTTACATTATAGGTGTCATCAAGACGTGAGCAATGCATATATTGCCTTGTACACCTGCTCACTGAACCATCAACATTATGCTTGACTTTATACACCCACTTACATCCAATTGCCTTCTTTTCCTTAGGCAAAGACACTAACTCCCATGTTGCATTTGCATCCAATGGTGCCATCTCCTCATCCATGGCATCTTCCCATTTCTTATTTCCAATTGCCTGCTCAAAGCAAGTGGGCTCAACCTCTTGTATTGCTTTTACCATGTAAGCATAATAATGGGCTGTATATCCATTATATCTCAACCTACAGGGTATCTTACCCTCGTAGACCTGCGTACACCTGGATCACTACCAGGTGTCCTCAAAATAGCCCTGGTTCTCCTTACACTAGGAGTAACCATAGACGGAATGCCAAGCTCCTCATCAAGACTCTGCTCAGAGCCACTAGAGTCACCATCCACATATGAGTGACTTGCTGACAGATCAGGCACAAAAGATTGATCTACCTTTTTCTTCCTTTTCCATGATACATGTGTACCTACATCACTCCTCAACTTGCTTAACCATGGGCTAACATTGGATCCACTACTCGAGGACTCCCCACGTCCACTCAGCAAGCACCTGTGATTGCTACTCTACATACATGTGGTGCAACATCATCACTTCTTACATCTACATCTTTTGTTGCCTTCACTAGTGGTGCATACCAGCTACTCATCTCATCAAAGATAACATCTCTGCTTACTCGCATCTCACGAGTGGTAGGGTTATAGCAACTATAACCTTTTTACTCCATAGCATAACCAATGAAGATGCATTTCTCTTCCTTTGGATCCAACTTTGTTCTCACTTCATCAAGAACATGTACATATGCAATACACCCAAACACTTTCAAGTGAGACACATGTGGTCTTATGCCTATAAACTTCTATTCACTCATGAGTCATACCATGAACAGTTGCAGTGGGTGTCTTGTTCATAATGTACATAGTAGTTGCTACTACTTCTACCCAAAAGTAATGTGGCATATTCTTTTCAGCCCCATCAAGGCATGTGCCACTTCTGCAATGTGCTTGTTTTTCCTTTCTGCAACACCATTTTGTTGCGGACTGTACCTGCACGTAAATTGCCTCTCTTGATTCCTTGCTTTCTCAAGAAATCGCTAAACTCATTAGAGAAATATTCTGCCCCACCATCTAATTTTAGGCATTTTATTTTTATGCCTTTTTCCTTCTCGACCAAGGCTTTAAATCTTTGAAAGTGAGCAAACACCTCACTTTTCTCCTTCATGAAATAAACCCACACTTTTCTAGTGTGGTCCCGTCAATGAATGTAACATAGTACCTGCAACCTGCAATTGTTGCAGTCTTGGTCGGTCCCCATATGTCTGAATGTATGACATCCAGTGGCCTTGCACTAACATGCTTTTCATGTGGGAAAGCATGTTTGGCCTGCTTGCCAAGTTGGCATGCTTCACATACCTTATGCATACCATCAACCTTAAACTTTGGCAAACCTGTAACAATATTTTGGGCATGCATAGACTTCAGCCGCTGTACATTCACATGACCAATGCGCTTGTGCCATATGTCAATACCTACAATGACACATGTTCCATGCGCAAACATGGCTGCCTTTATCTCAGGCATGTTCACATCCAAAGTAAACATTCTGCCATTTTTGTTATCCTTTGCAACCAAGTGATACTTATTTTTGAGGTCTTCCACAAAACATTCTTGAGGATTAAACCTCACTTGCAAACCCTGCTCAACCATTTGTCCAATAGAAACCAAGTTCTTTGTAATATTCAAAACATGAAGTACATCAGCCAAGTACTTCATTTTGTCATCCTGTATAGACAATGGCACTTCACCAACATGCGCAATGGGATGCGCAATATCATCACATGTTTCTACATAACCTGGTTTTTCCATTTTTTGCATATCTCTAAACCACTCAGCATGACTGGTCATGTGGTTAGAGGCACCAAAATCCACATACCATATATCTTGAGATCCTGACACATCCCCTGTTATGGATATAAAAATATGCTACATCACAAACAGCTGCTCACTTCTGTCATCACCTCCATGTTTACTAGATGATGCATAGTTGCCTTGCTGTAACTTCCCACTTTTAATGTCATTCTTCTTTTTGTAGCAGTCCTTTGCCATGTGTCCTAGTTTGCCACAGTAATAGCACTCTATGCTATTTGCATTTTGATTTCTTTACCAACCACCTCGGCCTCTTTGGCTCCCCCTGCCTCTAGACTGGCCTCTTCCACTTGTGTATGATTGGTTGTTATGAATCATTGGACTGTTATTGTCCAGAATTTTGATTTCCTTGTCGGCCACCACCTTGGCCTTGACCATGGCGTCTACCTCTGCCTCTACCTAAATTAGAGTAGAAGGCATGTTCTGATGTGTTCTTTCTTTGTTAATAAGAATCCTCACCTAAAGCATTTTCTTCCTTGATCAGCATAGATATCAAGTCCTGAAAGTTGGGAATATTCTCCCTAATTGCAATGGAGGTCTTGAATGGCTTGTACTCTTTGCCAAGCCCATTCAGACAAACACTCACCAAATCATCATCCTCCCCACTGACACATTGATAGACCCAAGGGATTCAACAATACCCTTGATCTTTAAGGCATATTCATTGATGGACATGCTTTTCTTTTCTTACAACTACTGGAGTGTTTGCATCCTGTATATGTCCTATCATAGTGTCTGTGACTCTAATTGAAAGCAAGTACATGACTTTTCTCGCACCCTGATTCCAATCCTCGAATGCCTTTATATCTATAGGAGTGGCATTCTCCTTAGATAATTCTGGAGGCTCCTTATTGTCTCCTTCTACATAATTCCAAAATCCTTTACCCGTCACGATATTGGTTATTCTGAACTTCCAGGCATGGAAGTTATTCTTATCCAGCTTCTCACGAACAATCTGATTAATTCCGTCAGACATGTTTTTTTGTAGCAATCAAATAATCTGCAAACAGACAACTTATGTATGCAACCTGTAATACAGCAGTATCTCTTATAACTGCTACAGAGCAGCGGTACTTCAACACAGTGCCTGTGTGTCACCAAATGTGACCAGAGTACATGTACATACACCTAGTATCAACAATACATCTGCAAACCCTGTCTGCACTTCCAAAATGCAGTGCTGCACTATAATAACCAGATTTCGAGCATAAATAGTTCTCTACCAAAATATTCAGAAAACTATCGAAAATACCTTACAGTGACGAAACCAGGCCCGTAATGCACCCGAAACGTAAATCTGGCCGAAAAATTATTGTCCAATAGACAATATACCTACCTTGTAGCTCCGCTCCCACGAAGAAAGCTCCTCAATTGGAGGTGTGTAGCTCCCAGAGCTACTGAGGGAGTGTTGTACCTGAACCAAGAAGGGGAAAGAGATGATGGTCCTCTTACCCGTGTAGTACCGCTTCCTTCCTTACTTGTTATTGCCTCTTGCTTGCCTCCTTAGCTCTCACACAAACTAGGCTCTGATACCATAAAGAGAATGTGCGAGAAAGGGAGAGCTTCAAACCCTAGCAAACAAACACACACACACAAGAGAGAAGGGGAAAGAGATGATGGTCCTCTTACCCGTGTAGTACCGCTTCCTTCCTTACTTGTTATTGCCTCTTGCTTGCCTCCTTAGCTCTCACACAAACTAGGCTCTGATACCATAAAGAGAATGTGGGGGAAAGGGAGAGCTTCAAACCCTAGCAAACAAACACACACACACAAGAGAGAGCAAGACACAAGAGAGATGGATAGCTAAATTTTCTTCTATCTTCTTCTTAGCTTACATGGAGTTGTAAGCTTTCCTTTGGCGTGAGGGATTGAGGGTTCTACTCTTGTTTGAATTATCAAGAAATTCAATGTAAATGGCTCATGGGGCAGGAGTAGAGTAACAGTGCATAAACACCATTAAGCTTTTACAAAGAGAGAGGCTCCTATTTATAGGAAAAAGTGAGCCTCTAACCAAGCAAACTAATTCTCAAATTTTCCAGATCAGTTTGGTCAATTTTTGACCATTTTTGTCCATTTTTGGGTCAGTTTAGCTTACTTTTTGGATCTAGTTGAAATAGGAGAGAGGAGAGATGAAAATATCTCATTATTTTTTAGTTTAAAACTCCTCCACACGTGAAATAGGTGCCTCCTTCATGAGGGGAGATCCCCACACTAAGGTGTCAAAAATGCATCATTTTCTCTAAATATCTCTTAATTTTTAACTAATAAACCTTGTACTCAGTCAACTCTTCATCTTATGTGAGCATTTACTCATTTTTGGGTGTTTTTCTTTTATTCCTCAATTTATCTCCTCCCTACAATTGGATTAATCTTATTGGTCCATAGGAACCTTAATTGGACCATAATCCAAAAATTTCTGAAAATCTCGACCCTTAGGCTAAGGTCCTTTTTACCTATTTTCAATTAATTCCAATTGCACATTGGAAAGTTCTTTTTGAATTTTTGTTTCAGGGGAAACCATTTTAGACACTAGGAGGATTTTTATATCCAAAAATATCTCAATTTTGAATCATCTCTCTCTAGATATTTTCTCTCTCTAGGCCAAAACAGGGTAAAATAAGATCTTTCTTTTATTTCAGAGAGGGGAATAATTATAAGATCAGAAGGGGAGGTTCTTACACGTGCACACCTCAAAAGCTGGAGGGAGGAATCTTACAATCTCTCTCTAGACATTTTCTCTCTCTAGGCCAAAACAGGGTAAAACAAGATTCTTTTTCCATTTCTAAGGGAGAGGGAAGATTACAAGAGACAGAAGGGGAGTTTCTTACACCTTTACATCTCAAAAGCTGGAGGGAGGAATCTTATAGAGTTGGGAAAGTTGCTCCTTAAGCTCAATGGCTTCTGGAAGAGACTTTTTATATAGGGTGTTTTTAAGACAGGTTGAGCACCAAGGATCACCTCGATTTCATGATCGACTTCTCAAGGAGACGGTAGCCCTATAAGCTCATCAGGAAAGATGTCAGAGAATTCTTGGAGCCAAGAGGGTTCTATTTCTTTACTAGGCTTAGTAGCTTTGTTGAGCTTAACTAGGAAAACTTGTTTTCCCTTACGTGCTCCCTTGAGAAGATGCTTTGCTTTGACTACCCTAGACTTAGGTTTACTTGTCTTCCCTTGAATTGATACTACTTGGCCATGCTTATTTTTAAAATCGGTACTCCCTTGGTTACAGTGAATACTAGCATTGTTTACAATTAACCACCAGTCCATTCGAAGGATCCCATCATAAATTCCTAATGATAGGACTCTAAAATGGCCATGAGTTTTCTCACTACCCAATTCAAAATCAAGGTTTTCTACAGAACGTTGAGACTCTACTTCCTTCCCCCACTAGCTAGTTCTACAACCATTCTTCTAAGATAACATCTCTTCCTTTGCGAAACAATAATTTCATAGAATTTTTGGTATAAAGGAAAGTGGCATCTTCTTTCTTAATTTCTTAAAGTTAACATTAAAGATTAATCAAAAATCTATTTTTAAACGATGACCAAGCTAATGTTGAAATCATGGATCGAGCTCTCCTAAACAACTTCCTAATAACAAGACATTTACCTAGTCATAAACTAATCCTACAAGACATTTACCTAGTCATAAACTAATCCTACACTAATGACAACACTAATCTAAGATGGATGAAAATGAACAATACTCAGGTTAATGAGTGTGTGCTAATTAAGTTTAGACTCAAGTTTAGTTAGATTACAAGATGGAAACTTGTACTCATAAAAAGACTTAAGATGTTGTGCTTGTATTCCAATGCTTGACATGTCCTCCTTTTATATGAGGAGAGTACAACATGGCCTTTCTCCTATATGTGGGATAATTCTCACTTGGTAATGTGGCTTCTCACACTCACTCCATATTTTCCTTGTGCTCTTTGGCACCACATTTCTCAACAGCTAACCTAGACATTAATTCCTTGTGGGGCTCCCAAGGAGAGAATTGGGGCCGCATCTAGAGCAACCTCTCTAAGCTCGTTGTGCACGTCTCTCGAGGTGATATTTTGGTGCTTTTGTGAAGGAGACATTCTACCTGCCTTCTTGTAGCCCACATCACCACAAATCCAATGCTTTAGACAGATCACAAATCGGAGCTCGTTTGCTCAAGTTATGAGCAAAAAACTTCTAGGTGTGAACCACCTCTAAGAGCCAAAAACCCCTTACTAAAGTCACCACTAAGGGAGAGAGAGAGAGAGAGAGAGAGAGAGAGAGAGAGAGAGGAGCTAAGGACACTCTACCCACAAGGGTCAGGTGAGGCAAAAAAAAGCTACAAAGGGCTTACTTTAGAGATGGGCAAAAAAGGGCTTGTTTGGATGCAGAGGGCTTTTGGGTACAGTCTCGCACACAGAGTGTTTGGTGGTATAGACTATCGGGTACAGTCTCAATGTGTAGAGTGTCGGGTGCAGGCAGAGGAGGGTGTTGAGTGTCTCAACCATGGGGTGCTGGGGGGTTCATATAGGTACGGGTATGGGTATGGATGCAGAGAAAGAAAGAGCAAAGCGTGGGTGCAAAGGATGGTGTACAGTGAGAAAGTACACCAACCTGTGGCTTGCATGGGCCTGGGGAAAGGAATGGTACCTGTGCATGGGCAAAAGCTATGGTTCACATGTACCTTCCAGGTCAGAGGCAGCATGTACCTTCGGGGTCAAAGGCAGCATGGCCGTCCACGTTGTTAAAATGCAAGCAAAGTGATGAGCTATGGTGGATCAAATGCAAGAATCAACATCATTAACAAAGTGATTAGATGATAATTAAGATAAGATTAGTGAGCAATTAATTGATAGCTTAATGTAGGCATGGATACTCAAAAACCAGCAAATACTCATTAGGCCAATGCCTCAATTTATAGTGTTTACATCCACAAGATGCCAAGCATCTAATCCCACTGATCTCTCCTTGATTCACTCCACCTCTTTTGCTTGATTTACTCCACCTCTTTTGCTTGATTCACTCCTTGATTCACTCCACCTCTTTTGCTTGATTCTCTTCACCTCTTCACTTTTCCCTAGAATTTCTCCACACATCCTAGAACTTCTCATGCTACCCTTTATTCTCTCCTAGTAGATACCTCTCACCTTTTCCCCAGAATTTCTCCACATCCTAGAACTTCTCATGCTACCCTTTATTCTCTCCTAGTAGATACCTCTCACCTTTTCACTGCTTCTCACTTATTTACAGACTCTCTTTTATAACCTCTTACTAAGGGCTTGTTCCCGCACACACCCATTCACTTGTATATTTCAACACCTCCCCTTAAGTGAATAATCCTAGCACACCTGGACCCTATACCAAGTTTCCCTCTTACTTGGTAGCCCGTAAGTGCCTCAAGTCACTAACTCATAGTCCTTGACACTCTCTCTCTCTATGTGTCCAAGGCTTACTACAAGTGCCCCTGACCTTGACTAAAGTGCTCACACATACATCTACCACATGGCCTACATCATCGGTGGCTCAGAGGTGGTTTTACTCTATTGGGGAAGGTTACATTGGGTTGTGGGGTTTTTCTCTCTTTCTCTCTCAGAAAAGATGATCTTACTCCACTTCCTTATTTAGGAGTCTCCATGAAGTTTGCCGATGTTGTTCCTTCTTCTCTGGGTTTGCTGTAGCAGTCTCTTGCCATGTGTCCGCCGGCTTCCCACAATTGTGGTAAGTGAAGGTCCTTCCTCCTCCCTTGCCTCTTCCTCATCCTCGTCCTCATGAGAATCCTCCTCAGGTGAAGAATGCTTATTCCTCTCCAGCTATTGAGTCCACCCATTTCTTCTCTTTGACCTTGTTCTCTTGCGCTAGTAGAGCTCCTTCTATCTCATGCAGCTTCAATTCAGGTACATTTTTTAAGGTTGCCACAATGTTTTCATATTCACCTTTGTCCACACTCTTCAGAAGCACTGCTAGTGTCTCATCATCCTCTACCTTCTTACCAATGGTTGCCCGTTGTTGCTTAATGCTTTTGTATTTATTCAAGTGTGTAATTAAAGGTTCACTTTCCTTCATGTCAAGTTTGTAGAATTGCATTAACAGATTTATCTTTGAATTTTTTTTTGCTTGAGTGCCAAATAATTTATTGAGTTCATCCCATGCATCTTTTGCCCATTGTATCCTTGCAATGTGGTGAATGATTTCATCATTTAAACTGAGTGCAATGAGTCCTAATGCTTTCTCATTCCTGCTCTTCTACTCATTTTTTCCAATCATCTCTGGGCATTCATCTCTTCCCTCAACTATCCCCCACAAATTTTTTCTCATGAGCAAACACATGGTTTTTGTTTGCCATGTATAAAACTGCTCCCCATTAAATTTAGCTATTTCCCGTGCCATGCTCATGATGATGTGAAGGGGGTCTTACCTCTTGATCCAATTCAAGATTCAAGGGTAGTGTCTACCCTTTTGCAACTCAAATTTGGTGTTTAAGTGATGATTACAACAAATTTATGAGCACAAATTCACCAAAAATTACATAAGCCAAGGGTAACAAATCTGTACTTGTGAGGTCTCTATCCCCACCGCGCAATGAATTCAGGGGTGCTAGCAGCGGAAGTAGCACTTCTTGTGCGGGGAAGGGTCCCACACTCGTAGCCTTGCCCACGTATATCTGGACAAGAGACTTATCCATCGGTTCTTCCAAAACCGAACCTGGAAAAACTTCCCTTTCCCAGAAAATAACATGATGTTTCGAGATAATGATGACTTGCGAGATGTAGTTGTGGAGGATAACAATAAGAAAACTACTCTTCATAACTAATGAGCTCCATGTGTCGATGCAAACAATCTAATGTATAGTGACTTCCCTTGCAATTGGGTTTGGAAGAAATTCACAAAGAAGTGGACTATGAGAAAGGCAGGTAATACCATTGGCTGTAGGTATTATGTTTCTCCACCTACTGGTGGTGGATCCTGCCATTTGACACAATGGGTATTTTGTATATGTGCTCTCCAATGAGCACTATATGTGGTCCACAACCTACATCCTCCTAGGCTTCCCACCATCATCAAGCTAACACAATGAGCGAATACATAACATACTCATAACTTACTACTTATGCACTATCTCCATGTCACTTGCATCCTCCTAGGCTTCCCACCATCAAGCTAACACTGAGAAAATACATAGCCTAGGCTTCCCACCATCAAGCTAACACTGAGAAAATACATAGCCTAGGCTTCCCACCATCAAGCTAACATACTCATAGCTTACTACTTATGCATAACATACTCATAGCTTACTACTTATGCATTATCTCCATGTCACTGCATCTTGCTCAACCATACAAAGTGCTACCAAATTCCCATGTGTAGCACCACATATCCCCTCTCAACACATGAGAGCTGATAGTATAACGCATGTGCCTTGCATGGCCATAGACACAAAATAGAGTAGTGTATAAAATAGTGTATAGGCTATTAAGCTTCCCATTAGTCCCACCTAAGGGAACAAAAACACATCATAAATAATTGAGACTCCATATGGTATGAATAACAACATGAGCCATGTTAATGGGAGTAGCATACAGTTTTTTTTACATATCTTACTTACTATTTGTCGAGGTTGTAAGTCTTTTGATGACTTGCATACTGTTGACGATCAACTTTATTTATCTTTCAAGGCTGCTTGCATAGCTAGAGGTCTATTGGAAAGTGATAAAGGGTGGTTTACATGTATGTAAGAGGCTACGGTGAGTGTTCTGGTTGCCAATGATGCCATAGGTACACCGATGAAGGAATGTTTGAAAATAAGGACTCAACTGGATAATTAAAGGATTATGATCAGTGACACTGTGGTTTCATTAAATGATTGTTTTAAAGACTATTGAATCTATGAAAAAGGCAATTTCATATTGGGTGTGTAAGTGGTGTGACTAGTTTTAAGTTTGCATGAATATCTGGCTAGGGGGCCTGGGAACTCTTTTCCCTAGTACCCAAGACAACCTAACCAAATTCTTAATTGGATCCCATCACTATAGAGGTTGGGCGGTTGGCTAACCCATAGGACTGAATGGGGTTAGGCTGGACTAATGGATCCCTAAATTGAGACTCAATTCTGTTCTGGTTCGATAGATGACGTAATTCCTGGACAAAAAAATTTCTATGGAAAAGAATCAACGGCTGTGCCTCTCAATGAGGAAAAAAGCATTGGTCTCTATGATCCAAGTACAATCTTTTCCCTGATCTGACTATGGGACTTACGGGTTCGATCAGATCAGTTTAGTTAGTTAAGGCTTTTGACTATGTTAGAGAAAAGTTATCCTGGAGGAATCGCCCGTGCCCTGTCCACTCAGGGGCTTTTTCGATAGTTCCTAGCTCATAGTAACCGGCAAGTATTCACTTTAACAAAAATAGAGTCTCTGTTGAAGATCAGCAAGATCAACCAACAAATCCATATAAAAGAGCCATGGACTCATCCGTTGAGGACCAGCAAGGTCAAACAACCAGATCCATGCCCGAATTCAGAAAACAACTCTTCCTCCTTGTTCCAAAATCTTCCCCGACGTACGTGTGGGTATCTTCGGTGACCGAGAGCTCGAGCATCGTATGGTCAGCACCCTCTAGGATCCTTCGTAGGTCACCTAGCGCTTCACTCATAGGCCGCTTTCTTGGTCCGTCATCCACTGTACCGGAAGCTCACCATTTAAATCAAACTGAGGCTGGTCACCCGACCTTGCTACGTCAGACGTCCTCCGTTGACTCTCCGTCCCAGCAGTTGCAATTTTAACAGATAGGTCTCCACGACCTCATTCACAAGATGGCCAAAATGCTTCCCCAGCATTCTTGACATAAAACAGTCATTTCAAAACAGATTTCACATACAAATACAGTTCCAACCATATTTCCATCTTTTCTCATCACTCCATATCCTTTCACATTAGTCCCCATCTTTTCTCATCTTCCCACAATTTTTTTCCTTCATCGATCCCTATCACATCACATCATTCCCACATCAAATCACATCCAATTGCATCATCCATACATCAATCCACATCATCCATACATCCATCCACATCATCCACATCATCCATATATCCATCCACATCAATCCACATCATCCATACATCCATCCACATCAATCCACATTATTCACACATCCATCCACATCATACATCCATCCACATCAATCCACATCATCCATACATCCATCCACATCAATCCACATTATCCACACATCAATCCACATCATCCATACATCCATTCACGTCAATCCACATTATCCACACATCAATCCACATCATCCATACATCCATTCACGTCAATCCACATTATCCACACATCAACCCACATCATCTATACATCCATCCACATCACCCATACATCCATCCACATTATCCACACATCTATCCACATCTTCCATACATCCATCCACATCAATCCACATGTTAATCCACATCATCCATACATCCATCCACATCAATCCACTTTATCCACACATCAATCCACATCATCCATACATCCATTCACGTCAATCCACATTATCCACACATCAACCCACATCATCCATACATCCATTCACGTCAATCCACATTATCTACATATCAATCCACATCATCCATACATCCATACATCCATCCACATCAATCCACATTATCCACACATCAACCCACATTCATTTCATATGTATTCCCATTCTCATCTAATCACATCTTTTTCTATCTCATTACTTATTTCCTCATTTATCCTCATCAGGTCTCATCCACTTGCATCTACCCATACATCTCATCACTTCACATACATTAACATCTATCCAGTTTACATCGGATCTTATCACATCCATTTCACATCACATCTCATTCATTCACATCCCGATTCACATGCTAACACATTCATTCACGTCCCTTATCGTTCATTCACATCACATCACATCCATTCACATCCCTTATCATTTATTCATATCTCGATTCACATGCTATCACATTCATTCACATCCTATATCATTCATTCACATCTCGATTCACATGCTAACACATTCATTCACATCCTATATCATTCATTCACATCCTGATTCACATGCCAACACTTTCATTCACATCCTATATCATTCATTTATATCCTGATTCACATGACATCACATCCATTCACATTCCTTATCATTCATTGACATCCCGATTAACATGCTATCACATGCATTCACGTCCTATATCATTCATTCACATCCCGATTCACATGCTAACACATTCATTCACATCCTATATAATTCATTTAAACATCTTGATTCACATGACATCACATCTCATCTATTCATTCACATTTATCTGATTCACATCACATCTCATCTATTCATTCACATTTATCTGATTCACATCACATCTCATCTCATCTATTCATTCACATTTATCTGATTCACATCACATCTCATCACATCTATTTACCTCTCATTCTCATCACTTCTATTCTCATCACATCCATTCTCTATTCATTCTCATCTATCTGATTCATATCACATCTTATCACATCTATTTATAGAATGTAAGAGAATTCTTATTTTTGATATAAAGATTCTTTACGCATCTATTTTAAAAATAAATTTCTTTATGCATCTTTCCATGCATAAAATCAAAATTGATGAGAGTAACTCTTTTGAACTAAAAATAAATTTCTTTATGCATCTTTCCATGCATAAAATCAAAATTGATGAGAGTAACTCTTTTGAAATAAAAATAAATTTCTTTATGTATCCTTCTATGCATAAAATCAAAACTGATGAGAGTAACTCTTTTGAAATAAAAATAAATTTCTTTATGCATCTTTCTATGCATAAAATCAAAATTGATGAGAGTAACTCTTTTGAAATAAAAATAACTTTCTTTATGCATCTTCCTATGCATAAAATTTAAATTAATAAGAATAACTCTTTTGAAATAAAGATAAATTTCTTTATGCATCTTTCTATGCATAAAATCAAATTTTGATGAAAGTAACGCTTTTATAATTAAAAAATTCTTTTATGCATAAATTCAATTTTAATGAAAGTAACACTTTTATAATTAAAAAATTCTTTTATTCATCTATTTATGCATAAAAATAAATTTTGATGAAAGTAATACTTTTATGATCTAAATATTCCCAATATGCATCGTTCTATGCACAGAAATTAATTCTAATAAAAATAACACTTTTATAATAAAAAATATTTCTAATATGCATTTTTCTATGCATAGAATAAAAATAACACTTTTAGAATACACAAGCGGTGGGGATTACTCTTTTTGAATAATAAAAAGATAAAATTTACTTCACCAAATTTAAGAAAATTTTGCCATAACCTCCTTTGTATGGCTGACCATTTTTTAATTTTTTCACTTTAAAATTTACTAGAAATTATCCAAGATGATTTAAATCATTCTAATCTAATCAATTTTCACTTTATTAAGAGTAAACAATATGAAAAGTTTAATTCCATCAATTTGATTACACACCTAGGATAAAGAAAGGCTGAATTCAATAATGAAGAGAAGGGGGAAAGCCTTTCCAGCAAGGCATAACATCCATTTTCATTTTAAAGAAAGTAAAAATCAAAAAACCATAAAATAGGATAAGAAAAAGTAGAATTTCTAACTTACTAGGAGTTTTGTGAGCTTTCCTTTGGCTTGATGGTTTGAGGGATCTACTCTTGTTTGCAACAAGAGTGGCCACCAATTCTTTTGAAGAGGAAATGGTAAAAAACAAATGAATTATCAATGAATTCACTGTTTTGGGCTCTGGGGAGAGGAGTAGAGTAATAGTGCATAAAACACTATTAACCATTTACAAAGGGGGAGGCTTCATTTATAGAAAAAAGTGAGCCTCTAACCAAGCAAACTGATTCTAGAATTTTCCAGATCAATTTGGTCAATTTTTGACCATTTTTAGGTCAATTTAGCTTACTTTCTGGATCTACTTGAAGCAGGAGAGAGGAGAGATGAAAATATCTCATTATTTGTGAGTTTAAAACTCAACCATACATGTGAAATAGGCACCTCCTTCATGAGGGGAATTCCCCACACTGAGGTGTCAAAAATGTATCATTTCTTCTAAATATCTCTTCTTTTTTAATGAATAACCTTGTCCTTAGTCAACTCTTCATCTTATGTGAGCATTTACTCATTTTTAGGGGATTTTCTTTTATTCTTCCATTTATCTCCTCTCCCTACAATTGGATTAATCTAATTGGTCCATAGGAACCTTAACTCAAAAATTTCAAAAAATCTGGATCCTTAGGCTAAGGTCCTTTTTACCTGATTTGAATTTATTCCAATTGCACATTGGAAATTTCTTTTTGAATATCTGTTTTAGGAGAAACAATTTTAGACCATTTTAGACACTAGGAGGATTTTTATATCCAAAAATATCTCAATTTTTAATTACCTCCCTCTAGACATTTTCTCTCTCTAGGCCAAAACAGGGTAAAACATGATCTTTCTTTTATTTCAAAAAGGGGAATAATTATAAGATCAGAAGGGGAGGTTCTTACACCTGCACACCTCAAAAGCCGGAGGGAGGAATCTTACATCCTACCCCACTGAAAAAACACGAGATATCCTCATCTCGCAAAATTAGAGGAGAACTCTTTTCCTTAAGATCCAACTAATTTTGGGGTTCCTCATAGTCTGGTGAACCCAACAGAATCCTGGGATAAAGATCCCTTATATAAAACTCATCCATCAGACCATTATCGTCAGATCGTAACATTCAATCCTTATCACAATAATGGTCTATTAGATCGAAATTTCTATCTGAACAGTCCTTCATGGAAATTTTCAATTATATCGATTTTTAATTTGACATCCCTTAACTTGATCCACTGGGTCAAGTGTTAACAGCAGCAATCTACCACCAACACAATCCACTAATCTCATAGTGATTTGTTGAAGTCATTAATGTCATTCCAGCTAACGAACATCATCACAGGGACTCGTCCCATTCATCCTCATTGTGGTTTTGCTTAGTTTATTACATTTCAACCAAAATTCAGGAATCTTCATTTTTTAATTAGAATCCAAATCAACTCATCAGTTCTCAACCAGAATTTAAAATCATATCAACCACGTACTTTGATGTAACCGGTTACAATGAGAGGAGCAAGATCTCGCCAGATTAAAAATTGTGGAAACGGCCAAGGTCGCATGGAGGAACCATTGCGAGATAAACCGTCTCGACTGAAATACCCAGACTTGGTCAGATCTTAAAGTATACCTCAGGAAAAGGTTCTGTCCTTCGAGCTTCCTATTGGAAACCAAAATAAACGAGTTCTTGGGATTGAAGCAAGATAGCCGGACAATTGAAGAGTACCATCAGGCATTTGCCCTTCTCCTCAAATATTCTCCACTTTTGGATGAAGAGTAGCTGATGGCCAGATTCATTCGAGGAATGAACGAGCCATTGGATACTTTAGTGAAAAATGCCAAACCTGTCTCAATGGCGGAAGCTATCAGAATGGCAAAGGACTTTGCCAATGCATTTGTTGTCAAGGTCCCGCCAAGGCCAACACCCTCAAGCTTTAAAAGATTCCAAACCACGAGAAGTGCTTCAAACTTTCCACCCCCAAAGAGGCAGCAAGGCCCCAGTCAAAATCAAGATGCTAGCAGATTCAGAAGTGAGGGAAGACCCTTCCCTCAGAACACTTTCTCAAGAGCCCCACCTTTTTCAAAGACTCAGAGGGAGGAGCTTAGAAGTGAGAATAGATGTTTTGGATGTCAGGGTTTCGAACACAAGCTAAAAGACTGCCCGACTCCTGCCATGTCAAGAGGGCAGGGAAGTCAAGGACCTAGAATGCGGAGACCAGCCCCTTCTATCAGTCAAAATCATCAGGGTCCGTCTCGTCAAAATCAAGGCAATCCTAGAAGGAATCCAGCTCAGCCATCTGCCTCTGTACAGAGTAATCTCAGAACTCCCTCCCAGAATTAGGGTAACCAAAGAGAAAGAGTTTTGTCCCAGTCTGCAGAGCAGCCAGAGCGGTTACAATAGCAGAAGTAGTGGAAGAGGAAAGAGGCCAGATTTATGCCACAATTGAAAACCAAGGGCCAAACTGTTAATTCTCAGTCATCCATACTCCAGCTGAGTATAAGGGTAATTCATTCAAACTTTTGATTGATTCAGGCAGTACTCATTCATTTATTTCCCCTAGATGCTTGCGTAAGCTAGTCTTAGATCAGAAAAGTTGAATTGGCCAGTGGGAAGATTCTTTTCACTCATGAGATAGATCGTATTCAATTCAATCTAGATGGGAATATAACTGACTGTCAGTTCAAAGTCCTACCTTTAGGAGTTTTCAACGGGATCCTTGGAATGGATTGGCTCCACAAAAATCAAGCTAACATTCACTGTCATAATGGAACCATTTCCTTCCGTGACCTTCACGGAAACAAAGTTCAAGGAACTGAAATTTCAGGATCCCCAAGTCTGCAATTAGTAAAACCTTCAAAGTTACTGAAAGGACTTAGAAAGAAGTAGCTCATTTACGTTGTCAAAATGAATCCAGTAGACACAAAGTTAAAAGCTAAAGAACCAGAATGGTTAAGTGAATATGATGATTTATTCCTAGTAGAGTTAACAGAGATGCCTCCAATTTAAGAAGTAGATCATGTGATAGAATTAACCCCCAGAGCTCAGCCAGTAGTCCAACGCATGTATAGGATGCCAGTCCTTGAAGCCATTGAACTCAAGGAATAGCTTAGGCAGCTGTTAGAACAAGGGTTTGTAGACCTAGTGTTTCACCTTGGTGAGCGCCAGTTCTCTTTCAGAAAATGAAAGATGGAATGCTAAGACTCTGTGTGGATTACAGAGGTCTCAATGAGCTCTGACAGTTAAGAATAAGTATCCTATCCCCAGAATTGATGAGCTTCTGGACATGCTAAGTGGAGCCTAGATCTTCACAAAGATAGATCTCAAATCAGGGTATTATCAGATCAGGATTAATGAGCAAGATATCTCGAAGACAGCCATCAATAGTCGTTATGGGCACTATGAATTTACAATCATGCCATTTGGTTTGACAAATGCCCCAGCTATATTCAATCGCCTAATGCAAGAAATTCTTAGAGAATACTTGGATGATTTTGTTCTTTTTTTCTTTGATGATATTCTGATTTACTCAAAGAATGTAGCTGATCATGAAGCTCACGTGTTCTTGAGATTGTAAGGAAGCACTAACTCTTTGCTAAAAAGAGCAAATGCACTTTCTCTGTCGACCATGTTGAATACTTGGGCTTTCTGGTATCCAAAGATGATATTTCTCCAGATTTCGCAAAAGTCCAAGCAGTCATAGATTGGCCTGAACCAAAGACAGTGAAATAAATCAGAGGATTCTTGGGACTAACTGGTTGGTATAGAATTTCTATACCTAAGTATACTCTCATAGCTTCCCTCCCTGACTAATCTTCTCAAGAATAATATTCCATTTCAATGTTCTGCCAGGTGTGAGAGCACTTTTGATAAGCTAAAGATTGCCTTGGTAATAACCAATCCAGTTCTGAAATTGCTAGATTTCTCTCTACCCTTTGAGGTAGTAAAACTGATGCCAGTGGTTTTGCCCTGGGAGGTGCACTCATGCAGGAAGGTCATGCAGTGGCCTATGAATCCCGTAAACTTAGAACACATGAGAGAAATTATGATGTCCACGACCTAGAGCTACTTTTGGTAGTATATGCCTTGAAGTTGTGGAGAAATTACCTATTGGGTCAAAGATTCACTTTGATGATCATCAGAGCTTAAAGTGGATCTTAACTCAGAAGGATCTCAACATGCACCAAAGAAGGTGGATGCAGACCCTGCAGGAATTTGATTTTGAAATCAAGTACCACCGCCCAGGGCAAAGAAAATGTGGTAGCAGATGCCCTCAACAGAAAAGCCTCCTTGCTTGCAATTACAGTGGTGTCAAATCCATTGATTATTGAAGCAAGAGAGAAGATCATGCAGGATAGATTCTTTGGCCCTATTGTTACCCTACTTATGTAGGAAAGCAAAACTCCTCAGGAGTTGAACCGAGTTCAAGGGTACAACCTGGATGATGGAATTTGTATTATAATAGCAAGCTATGCATTCCCAATGATGAGGGAACTAAAGGTCAAATTCTGAATAAAGCCCATGATAGCCTTATTTGCAGGACATCCAGGTTTCATCAAGACCTACATGTCTGTGTGAAGAAAAGCTTCTTTTGGCCTAGACTAAAAAGGGATGTACTTAATCATGTACGTCAATGCCTGAATTGTCAGAAAGTTAAAGCAGAAAGAGTAAAAATGCCTAGGAAGTTACATCCATTAGACATCCCCTAGATGAAGTGGGAATGTATCAGTTTTGATTTTATTACTGGACTACCTTCAGTGCAATCAGGTTATAACTCCATCTTCGTGGTAGTTGATAGACTAACCAAAGTTGCCCATCTGATTCTAGTAAAAGAAACCTACAATGCAGTGGATGTGGCCAGATTGTTCCTCAAGGAAATCTTCAGATTGCATGGCCTACCTAGGAGAATAGTAAGTGATCGAGATCCCAAGTTCATGTCAAGATTCTGGACTACATTTCTCGAAGCAGTAGGAACTTTCTTGAATCTCAGCACAGCTTACCACCCCGAGACCGATGGTGGTCAAACAGAAAGGGTGAACCAAGTAATCGAAGATATACTTCGGTCATGCTGTGGTGGCAGGGAACCCAAAAAGTGGCTAAGCTATCTGTACCTAGTCGAGTTCGCCTACAATGCCTCTTATCACTGAAGCATCGGGATGAGCCCTTTCAAAGCTCTGTATGGACAAGACTACCTAACACCATTAACTTGGTCCGATCCATTGATTAGGGTGGAGATGTCCAGACAGATGCTTAACGACATGGAGCAGCAGATGCAGTCAATCCGCAAAGATTTATGAGCTGCCCCCAGGATAGAAAAAAGCAGTATGCAGATAAGAAGAGGTCAGACAGAAAATTCAAAGAAGTAGATATGGTCTTCATTCAAGTATGCCCAAAAAGAAGTTCTCTATCTCTTGGGAAGTACAAGAAGTTATTCCCGAGATATTGTGGGCCATATCTAATTACAAAGAAAGTAGGTGACTTAACCTATGAACTTCTTCTGCCTCATCATCTCAAAGTACATAATGTATTTCATGTCAGCCTACTTAAGAAGTATGTACTGAGCCCGAATCATGTGCTTAATGAACTCTTAACTTCTTCAACCCAAGGGCTGATGGAACTCCAACATGAAGAAATCCTTGATGTTCAAGAGAAGGTTCTTAGGAATAGAATTCTGAGAGAATTCTTAGTCAAATGGAAGTTCTATCCTTTTGAAGACGGCACCTGGGAGAAAGAAACTAAACTGTTGCGGGATTACCCCCAGTTTTTGCGAGATGAGGACATCTCGCATTTTTTAAGTGTGGGAGAGGATGTAAGATTCCTCCCCAGCCCCTCAAGATATCCAATATCTTCCCCTATAATCAATCCCCTTTTCAGAATAAAAGATCTTGTTTCTACCTGTTTTGGCCTACCTAGAGAAAGAAAATATTTTAGAGAGAGGTAACTCAGTTTTTAGATATCTTTGGATCGAAAAATATCCTTTCTTATTAGAATAAATTCTCCCGAAATAGAAGTTTAAAAAGAATCTCCTAAGGTGCATTAGAAATAAATTATAATCTGCTAAAAAGACCTTAGCCTGATTTTCTGAAAATTTTAGATTAAGGTTCTGAGGGGCCAATCAGATTAATCCAAATGTAGGGAGGAGATAAATGGAAGAAATAAAGAAAAACCCCCCAAAAATGAGTAAATAATCACATAAGATGAAGAGTGGACTAAGGACCAAAGGAAATACTAAAAAAATGAAATTTCGACACCTTAGAGTGGGGATTCCCCCTCCTGAAGGAGGCGCCTATTTCACATGTGTGGAGGAGTTTTAAACTCTCAAATAATGGGATATTTCATCTCTCCTCTTTCCTAATTCCAGTCTAGTTCCAAAAAGTAAGCTGAACTGACCCAAAAATGGTTAAAAATTGACCAAACTGATCTGGAAATTTCTAGAATCAGTTTGCTTGGTTAGAAGCTCACTTTTTCCTATAAATAGAAGCCTCCCCCTTTGTAAAAGCTTAATAGCGTTTATGCACTGTTACTCTACTCCTCCCCAGAGCCAAAAACATTGAATTCACTTGATAATTCACTTGTTTTTGACTAATTCCTCTACAAAGAATTGGTGGCCACTCTTGATCCAACGGAAAGCTCACAAAACTCCATGTAAGTTAATAATTCTACTTTTTTTTTAAATTCTAATCTATGGTTTTTTGAATTCTTTGCTTTTTAATGTGAATATGGATGTTAAGCCTTGATGAAAAGGCTTTCCCCTTCTCTTCATTAAGAATTTCAGCCTTTCTTTATCCTAAAATGAGAAACAAATAAATTAAGTTAAACTTTTCCTATTGAAGTGAAAATTGATTAGATTAGAGTGCTTTATTTCATCTTGGAATTTTAAAGTAAATTTAGAATATAAAAATTGAGAAATGGTCAGCCATACAAAGGAGGTTATGGCAAAATTACTCTTTAGAAGTGAAAATTGATTAGATTAGAGTGCTTTATTTCATCTTGGAATTTTAAAGTAAATTTAGAATATAAAAATTGAGAAATGGTCAGCCATACAAAGGAGGTTATGGCAAAATTTTCTTCAATTTTGTGGAAATAAGTTTTATCTTTATGTTATTTCCTTCTATTTGGTTTAATCAGATGAAGGTTAGTTTAGTCTCTTGACCTTGTCAGACAATTCGTTAAGAAATTCAAAAAGGTGGAATCATCTCCCCGTTTTTCGGGCAAGGGAAATTTTCCCAGTTTCGGTTTTGGAATGACCACCAGTTTAGTCTTGTGCGCCCGGACATTCGAGGGCGAGGCCCCGAGTGGGAAACCCTACCCCACGTAAGAGGAAGCTACTTCCGGTGTGCTACCAACCGGGAATGCGGTGCATAGAGGGGGTAGTGGGATCTCACAATGCTGGCTCACTCTACGATAGTCCTTAAAGAAAAATACATTCAAATCCCAGGAAATTTCTCTTGCATCAGCTGACACATCTGCTAACAGGCTAGTTTGTTTCCAACATCTCTGGATCCTTCTGAATTATCATTACTATATCCATTGACTCTCTTGGCATGCAAGTGGTCATCCACATTAGCTAGCTGATATGTGCCATTTTCATATATATGTACAACCTTGAAAGGACCTTCCCACTTAATCTGGAACTTAGTTTGGAAGGTGTTGTTCAGCTTGTTGTTGTATCTGAGCACTGGGTCTCCTTCTTTGATACCTTTGTCCTTGACTGTATCATTGAAATTCTTAGCTCTTTTATTGCTTAACTAGATATAATGTTCCAAGGCTTCTTCTATGGATAATTGTTACTCTTGCAGATCCAATAATCTTTCTTTATACACATCCAAGCCACTATCATGATGCTTAAGAAGAAACTATAAACTAGGAATCTCAACTTCAATGGGCAACATAGCCTCTTTTCCATAAACAAGATGATATAGTGAAAGCTAGATAGTTGATTTAATAGCTGTCTTGTAAGCCCAAAGTGCTGAGGAAACATGTAAGTCCCACTATTTGGTATGTTCCTCTAGACACTTAGTCAACATAGTACATAATTCTCCATTGAATATTTCTACCACTCCATTGCATTGTGGATAGTAAAGAGTAGAAAACCTATGCGTGATGTGTAATTTCTGCAAGAGCTTCTGTATAACCTCTCTTCTAAATCCAGGCCCCTTGTCTGTCAATAGCTCTAATGACATGCGAAGTCTAGTACAAACGTCTTTAAATACAAATTTGGCCACCACTTTTGCAGTTACATTCTTCACACATACAAATGTCTTCAAATACAAATTTTGCCACCACACATCTAGCTTTAGCCCATCTGGTTAGATAGTCTTAGTCAATATATAGGTTTTGCCCCTTGTACTAGTGGGCAGAGGACCAATTTCATCCAAACCCCATTTCTCAAAATCCCCATATGATACAATACTTTTTCTCAATTCATATTCCAAAACCTTCCTGCCTTGTTTCTGTCAAAAGCCTCACCAATGATACACATCCCTTCTCAAACTGGGCCATATATACCTAGATGTCAAAACTTTTTTGAGTGTTAATTTCAGGGCAAAATGCCCTCCACATACCCCTTCATGGCAAGAGGCCACAATGGCAAAGATCTCCTCCATGTTTGGAACTCTTCTCAGAATCAAGTCCTTACCTTTCATGTACAGTTGATCATTCAAGAGGGTATACTCCATAGCTTTTATTATAAAACCATATTTCTACTTCTTGGACACATCTGCAAGTACAAGACCTATATGTAGAAACTCTTCAATATTCTACAAATTCTCTCTTCCAATATAAGTGGGATGGGCAACAGTGATGGCATATATACATCCAAGTTCTTTCCCAACCCCTCCTTTGCTAATGCATCTATAGCTTGGTTCTACTCTCTCTTCACATGTTGTATCTGCACTTCTTGAAACCTGGGTAGCATCCTCCGTATTTGAAAATTCCATTCCTTCAGTTTAGGGTTCTTTTCTTGCCTTCTGATTCCTCTTTTAATGATAAGCCTTTTGATTCCTCCTTTAATAGATTGCTGCATCCCATACTCTAAGGTAGCATACTCAGCTTCATTGTTAGTCTATACTTGTAATTTAATTACTTCTTTAAATACTTCCTTGTCTTGTGGGCTCAACAAGACTATACCTCCACTGGCCACTCCTGAGCTTCTCTTGAAAGCCCCATCAAAAAACAGTGTGAAAGCATCTGATAGCCCTATTTCAAGGTCCTTCAATCTAGGCACCTTATTCTTTGACACCGTCTCTTCTTTCAACACTACTGGATTATGCATGTATGTTAGAATGTCAGCTAGTGTAGCCCTAGTGCTATCCTCCACCATGCAAGTAAACTGGAACTCTTGTAACTCAATCAACCACTTGGACAACCTCTTTGAAGGGATGTCTCCTAGATCAGATGAGGTAGCAAAGAATAGTGAAGGGTTTTGGGAGTAAGTAGGATCTAAAATTCCTCAGAGCAATTACTACAGCCACCATCACCTGTTCTGCATAAGAATAAACCCTTTCCCCTTGAGTCTTTGTTTTGCTGACAAATATACAGGCCTCATGTAAGAGTGCGAAGCAGTGAAAAGGTGAGAGGTATCTACTGGGAGAGAATAAAGGGTAGCATGAGAAGTTCTAGGATGTGTGGAGCTATTCTGGGAAAAGTGAAGAGGTGGAGAGAATCAAGCAAAAGAGGTGGAGTGAATCAAGGAGAGATCAGTGGTAGATGCTTGGCATCTTGTGGATGTAAACACTATAAATTGAGGCATTGGCCTAATGAGTATTCACTAGTTTTTGAGTATCCATGCCTACATTAAGCTATCAGTTAATTGCTCACTAATCTTATCTTAATCATCATCTAATCACTTTGTTAATGATGTTGATTCTTGCATTTGATCCACCATAGCTCATCATTGTGCTTGCATTTTATTATGGTATCAGAGCCAAGCTTAGGATTAATCCAATTTTTGAGCTTATTATCTCGATAATCAGCTTATTTAAGATTAAAAGATAATCACTTTTTTAAACTTTTTTCAACCATTCCCTCCACCCCCAGCTAGTGAAGGAGCTCCCTCTCCCTCCACCCCCAGCTGGTGGAGGAGCTCCCTCTTCCTCCACCCCCAGCTGGTGGAGGAGCTCCCTCTCCCTCCAGCCTTAACAATAGGCTTCAACCTTTTAGCCTCATCTAGCTACACTCCCCACGCTTCAGCCCATCGCGTCAAATCGCCAAACCGCTGCCAAGACTGCTCCTAAATTTCACAAATCTGCATAAGCAAGCATCTATTTCTAGAAGAAAAACTCAGATCTACACTTACATAGAAGCAATTGGTCTAATTCATCTTGGCCCCAGGGGTTTTCAAGGGTTCTCTACATGCTGGTGATGTCAGATTTGTGAAATTCCACAAGGAGAAGTGGCATCAAGCTCTACATCAAATCTGCAAGTGACTTTGGTAAAACAGAGATTAAGCATTAAATGTTTAGTCAAATCTTTTGTTTCTTGGCTTGATCCTCTACTAGACTAACTACTATTGATGCCTTTAAAAAGAATTGAGCTCATTTGAACTCTAAGGCCCCAGATCTGGCCTTCACGCACACTCTGTTTTTTGCACACAAAATAAGGGATTATTTTGCTAATTAGTGATTAATCAATAGTACTAATCACTGTATTTTGGTGCAATTGAGGGTTCAAAATTACCATTGGGTATCTGATTACTACAGATTCCTATCACTTCATATTGCAATTCGGAGATGGTTTGATACTCCAACCATTTAGTATTGTAAGATTCCTCCCTCTAGCTTTTGAGGTGTGTGGGTGTAAGAACCTCCCCTTCTGATCTTATAATTATTTCCCTCTTTGAAATAAAAGAAAGATCATGTTTTACCCTATTTTGGCTTAGAGAGAGAAAATGTCTAGAGAGAGGTAATTTAAAATTGAGATATTTTTGGATATAAAAATCATGTTTTACCTTGTTTTGGCCTAGAGAGAGAAAATATCTAGAGGGAGGTAATTTAAAATTGAGATATTTTTGGATATAAAAATCCTCCTAGTGTCTAAAATGGTTTCCCCTGAAACAGATATTAAAAAAGAAATTTTCAATGTGCAATTGGAATAAATTGAAATCAGGTAAAAAGGACCTTAGCCTAAGGGTCCAGATTTTCTAAAATTTTTGAATTAAGATTCCTATGGACCAATTAGATTAATCCAAATGTAGGGAGGAGATAAATGGAAGAATAAAAGAAAATCCCCTTAAAATGAGTAAATGCTCACATAAGATGAAGAGTTGACTAAGGACAATGTTATTAGTTAAAAAAGAAGAGATATTTAGAAGAAATGATGCATTTTTGACACCTCAGTGTGAGGAATTTCCCTCATGAAGGAGGTGCCTATTTCACATGTATGGTTGAGTTTTAAACTCACAAATAATGAGATATTTTCATCTCTCCTCTCTCTTGCTTCAACTAGATCCAAAAAGTAAGCTAAACTCACCTAAAAATGGTCAAAAATTGACCAAACTGATCTAGAAAATTCTAGAATCAGTTTGCTTGGTTAGAGGCTCACTTTTTCCTATAAATGAAACCTCCCCCTTTGTAAATGGTTAATAGTGTTTTATGCACTGTTACTCTACTCCTCTCCCCAGAGCCAAAAACAATGAATTCGTTGATAATTCATTTGTTTTTGACCATTTCCTCTTCAAAAGAATTGGTGGCCACTCTTGTTGCAAACAAGAGTAGATCCCTCAAACCATCAAGCCAAAGGAAAGCTCACAAAACTCCTAGTAAGTTAGAAATTCTACTTTTTCTTATTCTATTTTATGGTTTTTTGATTTTTGCTTTCTTTAAAATGAAAATGGATGTTATGCCTTGCTGGATAGGCTTTTCCCCTTCTCTTCATTATTGAATTCAGCCTTTCTTTATCCTAGGTGTGTAATCAAATTGATGGAATTAAACTTTTAGATGTGATGAGATGTGATGTGAATCAGATAAATGTGAATGAATAGATGAGATATGATGTGAATCAGATAAATGTGAATGAATAGATGAGATGTGATGTCATGTGAATCAGGATGTAAATGAATGATATAGGATATGAATGAATGTGTTAGCATGTGAATCGGGATGTGAATGAATGATATAGGATGTGAATGAATGTGATAGCATGTGAATTGGGATGTGAATGGATGTGATGTCATGTGAATCAAGATTTAAATGAATGATATAAGATGTGAATGAATGTGTTAGCATGTGAATCAGGATGTGAATGAATGATATAGGATGTGAATAAATATGTTAGCATGTGAATCGAGATGTGAATGAATGATATAGGATATGAATGAATGTGATAGCATGTGAATCGAGATGTGAATGAATGATAAGGGATGTGAATGGATGTGATGTGATGTGAATCAGGATGTGAATGAACGATAAGGGACGTGAATGAATATGTTAGCATGTGAATCGAGATGTGAATGAATGAGATGTGATGTGAAATGGATGTGATAAGATGCAATGTAAACTGGATAGATGTTAATGTATGTGAAGTGATGAGATCTATGGGTAGATGCAAGTGGATGAGATCTGATGAGGATAAATGAGGAAACAAGTGATGAGATAGAAAAAGATGTGATTAGATGATGAGAATGGGAATACTTTATGAAATGAATGTGGATTGATGTGTGGATAATGTGGATTGATGTGGATGGATGTATGGATGATGTGGATTGACGTGAATGGATGTATGGATGATGTGGGTTGATGTGTGGATTGATGTGAATGGATGTATGGATGATGTGGATTGATGTGTGGATAATGTGGATTGATGATGTGGATGGATGTATGGATGATGTGGATTGACGTGTGGATTGATGTGGATGGATGTATGAAAGATGTGGATGG
This sequence comes from Cibotium barometz, assembly GCF_041138505.1. Classification (NCBI taxonomy): domain Eukaryota; kingdom Viridiplantae; phylum Streptophyta; class Polypodiopsida; order Cyatheales; family Cibotiaceae; genus Cibotium; species Cibotium barometz. The sequence continues at coordinate 13,685,213 of NC_141055.1, forward strand.
ATGTGTGGATAATGTGGATTGATGTAGATGGATGGATGGATGATGTGGATGGATATATGGATAATGTGGGTTGATGTGTGGATACTGTGGATTGACATGAATGGATGTATGGATGATGTGGATTGATGTGTGGATAATGTGGATTGATATGGATGGATGTATGGATGATGTGGATTGACGTGTGGATGGATGTATGGAAGATATGGATGGATGTGTGGAAGATGTGGATGGATGTGTGGATAATGTGGATTGATGTGGATGGATGTATGGATGATGTGGATGATTTGGATGGATGTATGAATGATGTGGATTGATGTGTGGATGATGCGATTGGATGTGATTTAATGTGGGAATGATGTGATGTGATAGGGATCGATGACGAAAAAAAATTGTGGGAAGATGAGAAAAGATGGGGAATAATGTGAAAGGATGTGGAGTGATGAGAAAAGATGGAAATATTATTGGAACTGTATTTGTATGTGAAATTTGTTTTGAAATGACTATTTTATGTCAAGAATGCTAGGGAAGCATTTTGACTATCTTGTGAATGAGATCGTGGAGACCTATCTGCTAAAATTGCAACTGCTGAGACAGAGAGTAAACGGAGGATGTGTCGCGTAGCAAGGTTGATCGAGGTCTTGACCAGCCTCGATTTGATTTAAATGGTGAGCTTCTGGTACAGTGGATGAGAGACCAAGGAAGCGGCCTATGAGTGAAGCGCTAGGTGACCTGCAAAGGATCCTAGAGGGTGCTGACCATACGGTGCTCGGGCTCTGGGTCACCGAAGATACCCACACGTACGTCGGGGAATATATTGGAACAAGGAGTAAGAGTTGTTTTCTGCATTCGGGCATGGATATGGTTGATTGACCTTGTTGGTCCTCAACGGATGAGTCCATGGCCCTTTTATATGGATCTGTTTGTAGATCTTGCTGATCTTCAACGGAGACTCCATTTTTGTTAAAGTGAATACTTGCCAGTTACTATGAACTAGGAACTATCGAAAAGGCCCCTGAGTGGACAAAGGGTGAGTGTTCTGGTTGCCAATGATGCCATAGGTACAGCGATGAAGGAATGTTTGGAAATAAGGATTCAACTGGATAATTAGAGGATTATGATCAGTGACACTATGGTTTCATTAAATGATTGTTTTAAAGACTATTGAATCTGTGAAAAAGGCAATTTCATATTAGGTGTGACTAGTTTTAAGTTTGCATGAATATCCAGCTAGGGGTCCTGGGAACTCTTTTCCCTAGTACCCGGGACAACCTAACCAAATTCTTAATTAGATCCCATCACTATAGTGGTTGGGCGGTTGGCTAACCCATGGGACTGAATGGGGTTAGGTTGGATTGATGGATCCCTAAATTGAGACTCAATTCTGTTCTGGTTCGATAGATGAAGTAATTCCCGAACAAAAATTGTTCTATGGAAAAGAATCAATGGTTGCGCCTCTCAATGAGGAAAAAAGCATTGGTCTCTATGATCCAAGTACAATCTTTTCCCTGATCTGACTATGGGACTTATGGGTTTGATCAGATCAGTTTAGTTAGTTAAGGCTTTTGTGACTACGTTAGAGAATAGTTATCCTGGAGGAATCGCCCGTGCTTTCCGGGCAAGGGAAGTTTTTCCGGGTTCGGTTTTGGAAGAACCGATGGATTAGTCTCTTGCCTGGATATCTGTGGGCGAGGCCCCGAGTGTGGGACCCTGCCCCACACAAGGAGTGCTACTTCCACTGCTAGCACTATTGGCTAATGAGGATCAACTAAGAAGCCAAAAAAGTCAAAAATTTATGAAGAAGCAATAAAAGGTTGTAATTGTGTGATAAAATTCATACAATTTGATATTCAAACTGAAATTCGTAAATCGATAATTGAGTCTTCAGATGGAAGTATCGCAATTGTATGGAATCCCTCACTTGCTTGAGGCCTAGACATGATGGTATTTACCTTATAGTTCCAAGTACCGTGAGTACCTGTATATACCGAGGGTATAACTGCAGCTCTTTACTGGCAGTATATACGAGTAAATCTAAGACTTGAAATTATAAGCATTAATACTATCCAGACGATGAATTCGAATTCCCCTTCACCCTTAAATGGACTAGGTTGGGATCGGTGCAGGGCTTTACGAACATCCGGATCTAACTCTTCATCGGTAAGAGGATTCGTTGCCTAGCACGGGCCGTGTGCCTCAGGATTCTGACAAAACGAGATTTACCTTGAAATTATAAGCAAAAATGCTATCTAGATGATGAATTCAAATGTGGTTGATATGATTTTAAAATTTTGGTTGAGAATTGATGAATTGATTTGGAAAAAGATGATTCCTGAATTTTGGTTGAAAAGTGATAAGCTGAGCAAAACCACAATGAGGATGAATGGGATAAGTCCCTGTGATAAGGTTCGTAAATAACTGGAATGATGATAATGACCTCAGTAAATCACTATGAGATTAGTGGATTGTGCTATTAGATTGCTATTGTTAACACTTGACCTAGTGGATTAAGTTAATTGGATGACAAATTGAGAACTTGCTTGTCTGAAATTCTCGTGGAGGAATGTTCAGATAGAAATTTTTAGGGAGGTAGTCCAAAATTGAGATATTTTTAGATATAAAAATCCTCCTAGTGTCTAAAATGGGTTCCCCTGAAATAGAAATTCAAAAAGAACTTTCCAATGTGCAATTGGAATTAATTGGAAATAGGTATAAAAGGACATTAGCCTAAGGGTCTAGATTTTCAGAAATTTTTAGATTATGGTCCAATTAAGGTTCATATGGGCCAATAGGATCAATCCATGTGTGGGGAGGAGATAAATCCAATTTATAAAAGAAAAATACCCAAAAATGAGTAAATGCCCACATAAGATAAAGAGTTGACTGAGTACAAGGTTTATTAGTAAAAAACTATGAGTATTACTAAAAAATGAGATATTTTGGGTATAATGATGCATTTTTGATGCATGTGTAAGGAAAACGGGGCCCTTCAAGGAGGCACCTATTTCACATGTGTGGTCGAGTTTTAAACTCAAAAATATTGTGATATTTTTATCTCTCCTCTCTCTTAGATCAAACCAAATCAAAAGGGAACCAAACTAGGACCAAATCTTGTCCAAATTCAACCAAACTAAACCTGGAAAATTCTAGAAATTAGTTGGACTTGGTTAGAGGCCTCCCTCACCTATAAATAGATCCTTAGCCCTTTGTAAAAAAATATGAGAACTATACTATGCCAGTATTATGCTGCTGAAATAATGATATTTTCTATTATCCTCTAAAAACCTCTACAAAATTGAAGAGATTGGAGCTTCTCTCTCTCTTCAATCTGCCTTGGTGACTCCTACAACATACCAAACCAATTGATTGGTTGGGGGCCTCTACTGTGATCAAAGAATCAAGTAAATTAGAAGGTAAAGTGTGGATTATTATCTTTTTCTTATTAAAACTCCAAATGCTTCTCTTGTCAATCCCTCTCAAGCTTGAGAAGCTTTAATTTGAATGGCTTTTGATTACTATTGAAGTTCTTTTATGAATTGTAATAAAGAAACACATAAATTTTCATGTATGCTTAATTTTAATGGTTTTTATGAATTGAAATAAAGAAACACATAAATTTTCATTTATGCTTTTGATTACTATTGAAGTTCTTTTATGAATTGTAATAAAGAAACACATAAATTTTCATTTATGCTTAATTTTAATGGTTTTTAAGCATTTCTCTCTCTCTCCCCCCAAAGAAAGGTCATCCCTATGACCTATTCTCAATCCAAATGAAGCTTCTCATGAAGCATTTCTCTAATCCAAAAGTAATTTCTATGCTTGTCTAATTGTGGAGGCCAAAATAATGGCTTTTTAATGCTTTTATGATATTTATTTCATAGAGAAATTATGAATCAATCCATAATTGGATAATGATCCAATTAGCGGTCATTCTAATCATATCAATAATATTAAACTTCATTTTTTCAATTAAATTGAGAATTATCAATAATAGCAGCAGAGCTATGGTAAAATTTCTGTAAAATAAACACATAAAATATTTTCATTCATAATATGAAAAGAGGACTTCCTACCATATTCTAGGAATTATCATCCTAGATTAGTTGAATGATTCTCATTGTAATCATGGAAAATTTGATTTTTATGTTAATGCATAATTAATGAATTACAAAAAGATAAATTTCTAGTAATTTATTTTTATGTTAAAAGAGTAATCCCCATGACAATGGAAATCCATGTATTCCAATGAATCAAGAGAAAAAATTGGAATACTAATATAATGTATATTTTATGTAAAAAATAAAGAAAGATTTTAGTTAAATTTATCTTTTTGCATAGATAAATTTATATGATAAAAGAGGAATTCCTATTACATTTGGAATTCCATCAATTGGATGGAAAAAGAGAAATTCCTATCACATTGGAATTATTGGATAATTCATTTAAATTAAAACATGAATTTTTAGATAAATTTATTTATCTATGAGAAATAATTAAATGTTAAAAGAGGAATTCCTATGATATTTGGAATTCCATGATTTGGATGGGAAAAGAGAAATTCCTAGTATATTGAAATAATGGATATTTTATTTTAGATGAAATTATTGTATGAGAAATATTGAAGATAAAAGAGGAATTCCCATGACCTTGGAATGCAATCAATTAAATGCAAAAAGAGGAATTCCCATGGTAATTGGGATCCAAGAAAATAAATGGGAAGAAGAGAAATTTTTAGTATAATTCGATTTATGATTATTTACCAAAAGTGGAAATATGGGTAGAATTGATTTCTACAAATCCCATGAAATCTTTTATTCAAAAGAAGAATATTGAATATAATTCAATTGAGGAATTGAGAAGGAATATGGAAATAGTTGTCAAAAAAGAATCTTTAAATAGGCCAAGCAATTGGTAAAAATTTAGAAAAAGTCCTATTATCGGTATCAATCTAGAAAAAGCTATTAAATGGGAATATCATGTGAATGGATGTGATAAGATGTGTATGGGATGTGATAATATGTAAATGGGATGCGATAAGATGTGTATGGGATGTGATAGGATGCGAACGGATGCGATACGATGAGTATGGGATGTGATTGGATGTGAACGAATGCGTATGGGATGTGATAATATGTAAATGGGATGCGATAAGATGTGTATGGGATGTGATAGGATGCGAACGGATGCGAACGGATGAGTATGGGATGTGATTGGATGTGAATGCGGATGTATATGTGAAAGAAAAAGTATGCATGTTTATGAGAATGAATAAATGTGGATCTGGATGTAGATGTGTATGTGAATGTATGGATGTGGATGTGGATGTGGATATGGATGTGGATATGGATGTGGATGTATGGATGTAGATGTATGGATGTGGATGTGGATGTGGATGTGGATGTGGATGTGGATGTAGATGTATGGATATGGATGTAGATGTATGGATGTGGATGTGGATGTGGATGTGGATGTATGAATTTGGATATGGATGTAGATGTTTGGATGTAGATGTATGGATGTGGATGTGGATGTGGATGTGGATGTATGGATGTGGATATGGGTGTCGATGTATGCTTGTGGATATGGATGTAGATGTATGGATGTGGATATGGATGTAGATATTTGGATGTGGATGTATGGATGTGGATGTGGATGTGGATATGGATGTAGATGTATGGATGTGGATATGGATGTGGATGTATGGTTGTGGATATGGATGTAGATGTAGGGATGTGGATGTGGATGTATGGATGTGGATATGGATGTAGATGTATGGATGTGGACATGGATGTAGATGTATGGATGTGGATGTATGGATGTGGATGTGGATGTATGGAAGTGGATATGGATGTAGATGTATGGATGTGGATATGGATGTGGATGTGGATGTGGATGTGGATGTATGGATGTGGATGTGGATGTGTATGTGGATATGGATGTAGATGTATGGATGTGGATGTATGGATGGGGATGAGTATGTGGAAAAATGAATGTAGATGTGTATGTGGAAGAATGAATATGGATGTGTATGTGGAAGAATGGATGTGGATGTGTATGTGGATATATGAATGCGGATGTGTATGTGAAGAATGGATGTGGATGTGAATGTGTACGTGGAAGAGTGGATATGGATGTGTATGTGGAAGTACGAATGTGGATATGGAAGAATGGATATGGATGTGTATGTGGAAGTACGAATGTGGATGTGTATGTGTATGTGGAAGAATGAATGTGGATGTGTATGTGTATGTGGAAGAATGAATGAGGATGTGTATGTGAAAGGATGTGATGTCGATGTGAGTGAATGAATGAGATGTAATGTGATGTGAATCGGGATGAGAATGAATGAGATGTCATGTCATGTGAATCGGAATGTGAATGAATGATATGGGATGTGAATGGATGATATGTGATGTGAATGAATATGATGTGATGAGATAGAAAATGATGTGATTGGATGAGAATGGGTACACATATGAATTGGATGTGGATTAAGTAATATGGATTGATGTGGAACAATGTGGAAAGACGAGAGTTCATTATAGAAACTGTATTTGTGACCTGTTTGTAAATGATTCTTTTATGTCAAGAATGTTAGGGAAACATTTTGACCGTCTTGTGAATAAGGTCGTGGTGGGGAGACCTAACTGATAAAGTTACAATAGCTGACAAAGAGTCAACGGAAGACGTCTCGCGTAGCAAGGTCAGCCTCGGTTCGATTTAAATGGTGAGCTTCCGGTACGGTGGATGAGGGACCAAGGAAGCGGCCTATGAGTGAAGCGCTAGGTGACATGCGAAGGATCCTAAAAGGTGCTTACCATACAGTGCTCGGGCTCTGGGTCGCCGACGATACCCACACGTGCATCGTGGAAGATATTGGAACAACGAGTAAGAGTTGTTTTGTAAAACCGGGCATGGATCTAGTTGATTGACCTTGTTGGTCCTCAACTGATGAGTCCATGGCTCTTTTATATGGATCTGTTGGTTGATCTTGCTGATCTTCAACGGAGATTCCATCTTGATTTTTATAAGTGAATATATTGCCGGGTACTATGAGCTAGGAACTATCGAAAAGGCCCCTGAGTGGACAGGTGGTGAGCGTTCTGGTTGCCAATGATGCCATAGATACTCCGATGAAGGAATGATTGGAAATTAAGATTCAACCGGATATTTTGGTGGAGGATTATTATCAGTGACACTATGGCTTTATTAAATGATTGTTTTAAAGATAGCTGAATCTGTGAAGAAGGCAATTTCATATTGGATGTGTAAGTGGTGTGACTGGCGTTAAATTTGCATGAATATTCGGTTAGGGGACTTGGGAACTCTTTTCCCTGGTACCCGGGATAAAACCTAACCAAATTCTTAATTGGATCCCATCACTACAATGGTTGGGCGGTTGGCTAACCCATGGGACTGGATGGGGTTAGGCTGGACTAATGGATCCGTTAAATGAGACTCAATTCTATTGTAGTATGCTAGATGAAGTAAATCTCGGATAGTAATTATTCTATGGAAAAAGGAATCAACAGCTATGCCTCTCGATGGGGAAAAAAGCATTGATCTCTATGATCCAAGTGTAAGTTTCTTCCTTGATCTAACCAAGTGACTTTAGGTCCAGTCGGATCAATTTGGTCAGATGACCTTGACTACGTTAGAGTAAAAATATCTTGGAGGAATCACCCGTGCTTTCCGGGTAAGGGAAAAAAGCATTGATCTCTATGATCCAAGTGTAAGTTTCTTCCTTGATCTGACCAAGTGACTTTAGGTCCAGTCGGATCAGTTTGGTCAGATGACCTTGACTACGTTAGAGTAAAAATATCTTGGAGGAATCACCCGTGCTTTCCGGGTAAGGGAAGTTTTTTTAGGTTCGGTTTTGGAAGAACCGAGGGATTAGTCTCCTATCCGGATATCCATGGGTGAGGCCCCGAGTGAGAGGACCCTGCACCGCACAAGGAGTGCTACTTTCGCTGCTAGCACAAGGAGTGCTACTTCCGCTGCTAGCACCCTTGAATCCGTTGCACGGAGGGGGCAGGGATCTTTCACATTCAAAGGTCCACTTTGCTAAACCTATGGATCCTTGAGCTTCCTTCTTTTTGAAAACTTGCCATTTTACATGAGACAAAGTCCAGAATCCTTTCTCTCTCGCTTACAAAGAATGCAAAGCAAAATATTAGAGATAAATCTCACCTTCTCTATCTCTACCAAGCAATGAAGTGATGTGAAAATGAGGGGAAGAAGAGTGAGGAATCTCTCCAATTTGGAGGTTACTTTTAATACTAATCACTCTCTAATCATACAAGGTAATCACTCCCTAATCATACAAGGTAATCACTTGGCTAGAAAACTACCACTAATTAGATAGACCTAGGCTCTAATACCATGTTAAGAATCATGGATCAAGCTCTCCTAATGACAAAATATCTACCTAATGATAAACTAATCCTATACTAATCACAACACTAATCTAAGGTAGAAAAAAATGAAAGGGACTCATTGTAATGAGTGTGTGCTATATAAGTTTAGACTCAAGTTCAGTTACGTTACAAGATGGAAACTTGTACTCATAAAAGACTTGAGTTGTTGTGCTTGTATTCCATTATTTGAAATGTCCTCCTTTTATATGAGGAGAGTACAACATAGCCTTTCTCTAGCATGTGGGATAATTCTCACTTGGTGATGTGGCTTCTCAACTCACTCCATATTTTCCTTGTGCTGTTTGGCACCATATTTCTCAACACTTTGGTCTCACTTCATTGGGAATATGCACATATGCGATACACCCAAACACTTTCAAGTGAGACACATCCACCTTTATGCATATATATATTTTTTCAAACATCATACCATGAACAGCTGTAGAGTGGGGGTCTTATTTGTAATGTACATAGTAGTTGCTACTGCTTCTACCCAAAAATAATGTGGCATATTCCCTTTAGACATCAAGGCATGTGTCACTTTTGCAATGTGCCTATTTTTTCTTTCTGCAACACTATTCTGTTTGCAGAGTGTACCTGCATGTAAACTCTCTCTTGATTCCTTGTTTTCTCAAGAAATCACTGAACTCATTGGAGAAATACTCTCCTCCACCATCTAATCTCAAGCATTTTATTTGTATGGATTTTTCCTTATTGACCAAGACTTTAAATCTCTGAAAGTGACCAAACACCTCACTTTTCTCCTTCATGAAATAACCCACACTTTCCTAGTGTGATCATAAATGAATGTAACAGAATACTTATAGCTTGCAATCATTGCAGTCTTGGTTGATCCCCATATATTTGAATGTAGAGCATTTAATGGCCTTGCATTGACATGCTTTTCATGTGGGAAAGCATGTTTGGCTTGCTTAGCAAGCTGGCATGCTTCACATACGTTATGCATATCATCAACCTTAAACTTTGGCAAACCTATAACAATATTTTGGGTTTGCATAGACTTGAGTCGTTGTATATTCACATCACCAATGCACTTCTACCATATGTCATATATGCAATGACACTTGTTCCATGCACAAACATGGCTAAGGCTTTACCTCTCACATGTTCACATCCAAAGTAAACATCCTGCCATTTCTTTTATCCTTTATTACAGCCAAGCAACACTAATTTTTGAAGTCTTTAACAAAACATCCTTGAGGATTGTAGACCCTACTCAACCATCTGTCAAACAAAAATTAGGTTCTTTTATAATATTTGGAACATGAAGTACATCTGCCAAGTACTTCATTTGCCATCCTACATAGACAATGGCACTTCATTGACATCTGCAATGGGATATGCAGTATCATCACATGTTTCTACATAACCTATTTTTCCATTTCTGCATATCTCTAAACCACTCACCATGAGTGGTCATGTGGTTAAAGGTACCAGAATCCACATACACACCTCACATTATGGAATTGAGCATGTGTTGCATCATAAACAGCTGCTCACTTTTGTCATCACCACCCTGTTTACTAGATGATGCATAGTTACCTTACTGTAGCTTTTCACTTTTAATGTCATTCTGCTTTTTAAAGCAATCCTTTACCATGTGTCCTAGTTTGACACAATAATAGCACTTTGAATTCTTTGCAAATAGCACTCTATGCTATTTGCACCCTGAATTCTTTGCTAACCACCTCGGCCCATGTGACTCTCCTTGCCTCTAGACTAGCCTCTTCCACCTATGTATGATTGCTATTGTTGCTGCTATTGTGAATCATTGGATTGTTGGTGTCCATAATTCTGGTTTCCATGTCAGCCACCACCTTGGCCTCAACCATGACCTCTACCTCTACCTCTACCTGAATTTGAGTAGAAGGTATATTTTGATATGTTCTTGCTCACACAGAGACTTTTCTTCTATGATCAGCATAGACACTAAGTCTAGAAAGTTGTGAACATTCTCTTTGAATGCAATGGAGGTCTTGAATGGCTTGTACTCTTTGCCAACCCCATTTAGACAGATGCTAACTAAATCATCATCTTCCACCAATACATTGATAGACCCAAGGGATTCAACAATGCCCTTGATCTTTAAAGCATACTCATTGATAGACATGCTTTTTTTCTCCACAATATGCAGCTCTTGTTTTAGATATAGTTTCTATTAGGCTTATTTTAGACTAAATATTGGGCCTTTCTTCTCTAGAGAGAGAAAGGGTTTGGACCAATAGAAAGAAAGCCACTGTAATAGAACTTTTGTTATTTAGATGTATTTCATATATTCTTTATAATGATTTATTATTAATAAATAAATATAAATTTCCTAATAAAATACTTAGACCGAGGTATATATTGTCAGTTTCTTAATTTGTATAAAAGATATGGTCACTATCAACTCATTTACTTTCACACGTTTTGGAGGTTAACTTCTTCCCTCTCCTTTTCTCATATCAAATTAGCTCTCCTATTGTATTCGCTTGTCCCTTCTCTTTTTCCATGGCAACCACATGACCTTGGCATCTGAGCTCCTCTATTAGAGCTATTACAATATACAACAATTTTGATGTGGATAATCAAAGGTGGATTCCTACCACCATCTCTATTTGACAGTTGGGTTATGTTGTAGTAGACGATGAAGAGAAAAAGGATAACCAATGAGTTCATCAACACATCAAAATGCAGAGTTAAAGATTTTAGGTTCTCTGACACATATAAAAGAATGAAAGAAGTCCTTATACAACATGCTTTTTACATGCACTCAAAGTTGTGTTTAACGTTTATCTAATGGCATCCCACTCTATAGACCAAACTATAAGTGGGTGTTTTTTGAAATGATTTTACATTATGTCTATGTAATGAGTTTCTTTTTTGTATTATCGATTGTCTTGTATTTGTCTGTACAGATGTATATCCTTCAAATCTGGTACATTGGCAATAGATAGTATAGTGGGAATCGTGATGCATTTCATGCTTCTATTGGTTAGCGGCAATACAAAGGAAGATCAAGTAGGTGTTTGGAAAAGAGAGGAGTTTTCTTTTATGACATGTTTTATATGGCACCTCACAGTGTTACAAATTATGGCTCGCTAAAAGCATCACCTTTTCTTTCATTCAATAGTCCAGAATGGCCAATACCAATTGCAAAAACAAAAGAGTGTTGTAGGTTACCGGGTATATCAAGACGTGTAAAGATGTTAGAAAAACCATGTCAATGTTTATCTACAAATCAGAGAAATGTTTGGATTTCTTGGATCAAAACTGGGATGTGAAAGAATAAAATGGGGTTTCCTGCAAAATCCAGTGGGGAAAGTATTATCTGTAGAACAAAATGGGGTTTCTTGCAAAATCCAACGGAAGTCTATTCTCTATAAATATATGATTGGCTCTTAGAATTTTATTTTAGCCTTTCATTACATGAGATGGCATTATGTGAATGGAAATCTTGTAGCTATTTATGTGAGGACTTGGAGGATGACATTGAAAATCCATTGATTCTATTAGAGGTATCATTTGAGCACGAGTTTGTGACACTACTTAACACTAGTCTTATTAAAAAAACCACTTTTGTGGCTTTTTTTGAAGGTTTAAAAAAAATTCAAATCTCATAATTTATTGAGTTAAAAAAAATCCTCTTAGGAAACTCTTCTAACACATATATGGTGTACCTGACAATGATTGATTCGGCCTAGATACCTGATCTTCTATTTTTGTTTTATAAAGTCCACCTGTTCCTTCGTTTTTATATTTTCATTTCACATTTTTGTCTCTCTTGTCCTTTTTGCATCTTCGTATTGCCTTCCCTATGGAGCACACTATGACCTTTGAGTGGGAGCTTGATGGCTGTAGCAAAAAATCTCAAACTTTAATACTTCTCCACCAAACCACGCTTGTCAGTCATGGGTGGATATCTACAAGGGTTTCTGCCTTCATCACACGCCCTTTCTGGAGTGAAAGCTACTAGGACCAATGGAAGCCTACAGGAAATCATCGCTCATTATGACATGGAGGGCAATAAAAACTACCTTGTAGATATTACTCGAAGTAAAACATATATGCTACAATGTAGTCCTCTCTGTGCTGTTGATAGTCTTGATTCTAGTGCTAATGACATTGCCCAAGATGTCCGACATTTGGAGACCTCAGTGGAGAAAGAATTAGGGACACAAAACACCCATGTTCATATCTCGAGCTCCTCCTCTGAGAGTGACTTGAATGGCTCAGCAACTGTTTTGCAACCAAGTGAAGCAATCCAAAAGGTTCAAAGCACAATATCTCTGAAGATGAATGTAGAGAGTATACTTTCAATTCTTCGTAATAATAAGAAGGAGAAACCTTCTCTTCTACGTTCATTGTTGGAAAAAGTTACTCGAGTCATCCAAGTCCAGGAGGTGCCAAGATATTATGATGGTGATTCCATCCTAGAGTTTCCACCAACATATGGCAAAATAGAAAATATGGATGGAATGGAGAAAAAATATGATGGTCACCTATGGACACGTCCAGTAACATCAAACATGTCTATAAGTTGTACCGTGCGTATTAGCTATTGTGTTGGTACTTTGGAGTGCCATAGGCTCAGCTGTCCTTTTTACTTGAATAATAAAAGGTATAACAACACCTTCTTTCATGGACATCTAACAAAAAAGATTGCAGTTGGACTTCTGATAGAGGATGAGAAAACTAAAATAGTTTTTCACTTTTGTCGCAAAACTACACACTATGTGCAAGTGTGTAGATGTGTTGTGTATTACGTAATGCCTCGTGACACAACTATTACAAGAATGATGCTCCACACTGGGATGCATGAACATCCAGTTCAGCCAGGAACTTCAAGGTCAATGTTGGAGCGCGTGAAAATGTTTGTTTCTCAAGTGTTGAAATCCCAGAGAAGTGCAGGTCCTCAAAAAATACAGATGGATATTGTGAAGGATATGCTGTTTTCCTCCATGATGATGAATCAAAATGATGAGCTACCTACAAGTATTGGGGATCATGAGCTCTGCAATTTTTTGGAGGAGTTGAGTCCTCTTGTGGAAAACCAGAGGTGAGTATTCATTATGTAACTTAATTATATTTGGATGTATTTTTCTCATTCGGTCCTCTCTTTATTATGAAATCATGTTTTTTAGGTTTAGACGCATTGTATCCTAGGAGAAAAGAAAATTGATGCCGGTAGGAGAGGGCTTTGATAGCATCCTTCTTATACAGAGAAGATCTCGCTATTCATTTATACAAGGTAGCCGTTTCCCAGGACAAGGTGGCCCTGATGATAAATGTTATGTCTTTAAGATGTCTTTGCGAGGACCAGCATCAGGCGTGGACTTGGTGAATCGCATGCGGTGTGATAGTGGAGGTGACTTGGCAAAGTCCTGGGTTTTGTTTGATCACACTTATCGAGTTTTTTGGTTGGTCAACAATGGCTTGTCATGTTTATGACCCAAGGTGAGACTACGTACTTCTATTTTTTCCTTTCTTTCATTTACCTTGAATGATAGCTGATTGAAAAAAATTCTCTCCAAAACCCTATAGTGTTCAAGAGCAGTTGACAATTGCCACATGCGAAATGAAGGAGGAGGATGCAAAAAGCCAAGTACTATTTTGGAAAATGCTGAATAGCATAATGGAGCAATGCGGTTATGCACCCGCACACTTCTATGGGTTTATGGACTGATGAAGCAGGGTCAAATTGGTGTGCAGTTAGGATCGTTTTCAATGGGGGTTCGCACAACATTATGGAGGACAGGGAGCGAACATGCTTATTCCATTGGAAACAAAGTTTGATGAAGCATGCTAAACAATTCGTGAAGGCAGAAAGCCGACAACACCATATTGACTTGTGTGAAGAATGGAGATTTGCAACCAATAAGGAGTCAGCTTTCTTAAAAAGTAAAGAGATTCGTGAGTGGTGGTGGAGAAATGGACATGTTCATGAGGGAAAACTATCAGTAATGGATATGTGGATGAGTTGGTGGAAAGTACGAATAGCACATTGGGACAACCTCATGTCAAGGGTGAGAAATTTTATGGAGAAATGATATGTTGTATGGATGTATTTACATTGGAGTCAATTTTGTGAATTCATGTATGAAACCTCTTGTGTGCAGGTGGTCTTAAGCTCGGTGGATTTAACACAAACCCCTCAAACAAACTTATCTGAAAGTGTACATGGGAGTTGGCTTGCTGGTGAAGGATATAAGGAAAAGGTTAGCTTGTATGATGCGTGCATTTTAGATATGGCAAACGCTTTACTACAAAGTGCAAAGCAATATGCATATCAGATGGGGAAGCACAAAGGTGAGGGACCAAGCTTGAGCAAGTTGCTGGACAGGGTGGCAGCAAGGTCAAGACCGACACCACCATAAGTGGCTCGCATGGTCCATGAAACAATAGCTAATACTCCTATGTATGAGGAATCAAGCCTCTACATGGAGATAAGGAGACTATTCAATGGAAGAGGGTGAGGACAACGGAAGTAGACCAATGGTCACATCAGGTTATGTCTGTAAAGTAGACATCGTCAAAATCGGGGAACAGCAAGAAGAGTAAGTTTTGGAGATAGATCTAGAACAAACAGTGCAGCAAGTCACGCTTCAAGGGGAGGACCAAAAAGTCCAATGACTGGAGGAAACAAAGATGTCAGACATGAAGAGCCTAAACAACATTATGGCACAATGAGCAGAGGACAAATGCATGTAAAGGAAGAGGCCATTGGACACACAAATGTGGGCCATTAGACGAACCCCATTGAACTCAAAAGTCAAATGTTTGGGAGGTATTGATGGAAGACTTAAGTGCAACTCATACATACAGGGAAGCTCTATTGGAGTTGTTGCCCCTAGCTTCTTCTCAGAGCAATGACATCTTGGTCCAGGAGGACCAAAGGCTCAAATGATGTGGTTTTGTCCTTCAGATGTTTCACACACATGGCATGTAGATCCAAACATAATATACAAGCCATCATACCCAGATATGTGGAAAGTGGATGTTGGGACCAACATAACCAGCCAAGAGGTAGAGAAATTAGTAAAGGCAGGGTTCAACTTAGATGTTACTCATGAAGAACCTTCTGTGTCAGGGGTGGGAGAAACGTCCACACAAGCAACGGGCAACAAAGAAAGTGACAAGAGGCCACATGATGCTACACAGAATACAAAGAGATCTATCAAGTGGCGGCATTGGATTTCCAAAGAAGCAGAAAAGAGGATTGGTAGTGCCGAGGCCATGACAGCGACAGTCCTTAATGAGAGTGCAATGCAGCTATCCCCCTACTCTATTTTTCATTTGGCATGTGAGAGTGGAGAGGACTATTTTATACACATCAAGGTACAACCTTGGTGTACATGTCCTGATTTCATGCAAAGAGAATCTAGAGGAAAGTCTTACGTTGCATGTAAGCATATCTATTTTGTCTTCTTGCGAGTTTTGGGATTACATAAGAATGAGGATATGGTAATGCATCAACTGACACTATCACCAGAGGATGTGGACAATATACTATCACCAGAGGATGTGGGCAATATACTATCACGTCCTCGAGGCAAGGATGTTTGTGCCTATACTTAAGCTTTAATCAAGCCTCTCATGTTTGTGCCTACTTAAGCTTGTAAGGAAATGTGAAGTCAATCTTTTTGTAAGAAAAATTGAACCCAATATTTTTGTCTTGCTTTGGGATGGAGTATACTGCCACGTACTCTAAAGTCTTATTATAGGTACCTTGTGACGCTATGGTAAAGGAGTTGCACCAACCATATATCTTCTTGTAAGGAAATGTGAAGTCAATCTTTTTGTAAGAAAATATGAACCAGGTATACTTGTTTTTACTTGTGTTGAAATAAATATTGGTCTTTTCTTTGAGTATGCATGAAAAGTTGAAAAATCCTTGTCATAAATTGTATGTATTGGAAGAAAGGTACATAGATAAGTATGTTTGTGCCTATATTTAAGTTTCTTTGACATAAAATGTGTGTTTATATGTAGGAAGGTAGGTAGGTAGGTATGTAGGTATGTATGTATGCATGCATGTATGTATGTATGTATTGTACACATGTGTGTATATATGTATGTATATATGTAGGAAGGTAGGTAGGTAGGTGTGTTTGAGAATATGCATGTATATATGTATGTATTTATGTGAATGTATTTATTTCTCTTTCATAAATACTTACTATATAAAAGCTCACCAAAATGTATCATTTTTCTTACAAGCTCGCATAAAACTATCTTATCTCCAAAAAGCTCTCCAAATAAAGCTCGCAACAAAAAAATCAAACTCGTTCATATTGGGTGTGTAAGCGGTGTGACTAGTTTTATGTTTGCATGAGTATCCGGCTAGGGGCCTGGGAACTTTTTCCCCTGGTGCCCGGGACAAAACCTAACCAAATTCCTAATTGGATTCCATCACTACAGTGGTTGGGTAGTTGGCTAACCCATGGGACTGGATGGGGTTAGGCTGGACTGATGGATCCATAAATCGAGACTCAATTTTTGTATAGTACGATAGATGAGGTAAATCCTGGATAAAAATTGTTCTATGGAAAAGAATCAATGGTTGTGCCTCTCAATGAGGAAAAAAGTGTTAGTCTCTATGATCCAAGTACAGTCTTTTTCCCTGATCTGACTATGGGACTTACGGGTTCGGTCATGAGTTCAGTTAGTTAAGGCTTTTGACTACGTTAGAGAAAAGTTATCCTGGAGGAATCGCCTGTGCTTTTTGGGCAAGGGAAATTTTTCCGAGTTCGGTTTTGGAAGAACCGATGGATTAGTCTCTTGTCTGGATATCCATGGGCGAGGCCCCCGAGTGTGGGACCCTGCCCCATGCAAGAAGTGCTACTTCCGCTGCTAGCATCCCCAAATTCGTTGCATAGCGGGGTTAGTGATCTTACAAAGGATCTTGGAGGTCATATTGGACTGAGGTCAGTAACATCATTTTGACTCAATTTACCGTCAGTTGTGTGTCAATTGGGGAGGATTTAGGTCAAAATACTTTCAAAGGAGGCCAACTAAGCTATATAGGTGGAAGTTTAGAGGTGGTGAAGGTCAGTTTTCACTTGGGAGGACAATTGGAGGATTCAATGAGACGGAGTCAATAAGAGGTGTGAATAGGTGTCCAACGGTGTCGGCCTTGGAGCTAGGATTTTGGTGTCCCTCAATTCATATCCCTTTACATTTTCTTCTTGTTTTCCTGCTGGTGGTGTTATAGAGGCCGTCACTCAGCATTCTCACATGATTTGGTGCCCCCCACTGATGATCAGAAGGTTCTTGTTTAGGGCTTTGGTCAGCAGGTCGGAACCCACTTGTGGATTAACTCAATACCAATGTCTGGTGAGCAAGGATAATATGTTGCTCTGTTCCTGAAGGGAGTTGAGTTGTCATCTTTGAAGAACAACTGATATGGAGATTCTTACAAGTTAAAACTTGTGGGTTTGTTGCTAGAGGATGCAGCCATGGATTGGTTTGAGTACGAAGCCATGGATGTTGAGAGAGGAAGCTGGGATGGATTGCGAGAAGCCCTGAGGAGAAGATATGGAAAGGTAGATACTCCAGAGGACTTATGGAGAGAGTTGACCAAGTTCAACCAAGGAGAATATGAGGAAGTGTCAAATTTTGTGAATAGGTTTGAAGTTGCATGGAGGAAGATACTCAAGGCCTTGGAAGAGAACTAGGCTTCTCCATAACTTTTGAAGAAGTACAAGTTCATTGAAGCTCTACATGGTAAGATCAAAGAGAAGGTGGAGATGAAGGACCCACACATGTTTACAGAAGCTGTGAAGATTGCCATGTACCAGGAGAGGAAAATGAGACAGAATGATGATTTGTGTATACCACCTGCTAGGCCAGGTAGTAGAGTTCATACATATGATTTGCTAGATATGTGTCTTGCTAGGAGAAGTATGCATGTTATGGATTACTCTGTGAATGATGAGTCAAAGGGTGAAAAGACAGTGGATCAGCGTGTTTATGAAGTGATGGAAAGTGCAAGTTGTATAGGTGTGGACCCAGAGTTGGAGGTAGTAGATGCTGGCAAAGTGATAATGAATTGTTCATAGGTTGGTAAGTCTACTATGGAAGGATAGGTGATCCCTAGTATGCTGGAGGTGTCACAGGAACCTGAGTTAGGGATGACTTCATCAGAAGATGCCAGTATGGAGTCTATAGGTTTCTTTTATGATAACAAAGAGGGTGAGGTGGAGAGTCTGTCAAAATTGCCTTTTTATAATGTCATAGGTGATGATGATGTTAGCATGGATCAACAACATGTGCATGACTATATGGGTAGTGGTGTGGGTAATGATATGGGTGCTCTATTGAAAGACTCATTAGAAGGTTTCTTTGCTTCATTTGAAAAATTTATGGATCTAGGAAATGTCGAGCAGGTTGATTACTATGAGGGTACTAGAGTGTGTGTCCGTGATGATGAGGTCTTGGATGCTATGAGAAGACTATGAAGTGAAGAAGCTAAGGATGTTGAACAAGAGATGTATCAGCTTGTTGATTTGGGTTGTCTAAAAGATAGTTTTCAAGATGTTTTTTTTGTGATGGCGAGAATAATGTAGCAGTTGATGCTAAGCCTTTGGAGATGGGAGATGAAGATATCCAATCAAATGATTATGATGATGTAATAAAAATCTTTGACATGTATGATGCAGAGAGTTTGAAGAACACTCAACACTTAGATGATGGCTTGAATGCTGTGAAGAGTGAGCATAAAAGTGTTCATATAGATTTTGTTATATAGAAATGGCTTAAAAGGGCTTATATGCTAGAAGAGAATCATCATGGTTATGGTTATGTAGATGTTTTTAGTACCAAGGTTCCTAGAGGAGATATGGATGAATAGATCTTAGATGATGGCAAGGTTGTGCTTGATAAACAAGATGTATTTGATGATGGTACACATGTTTACATGAAAAAATGATAGGTGAGTATGCTGAACAGGTGCTTGATGATGCCTGTGATCCATGAGGTCCATGTTTACATGAAAAAATGACAAGTGAGTATGCTGAACAGGTGCTTGATGACGCATGTGATCCATGAGGTCTATGGTCTTATGAAATCTTTATGAGAGTACATAGAGTTGAGAGGAATTATGAGTTGAATGAAGAACTCAAAGTTGACAAGGATGGAGAGGTAGGGAGGAGGCTCGACGATAGGTTTTCTTGGATTGAGCAACCATTTGATAGGGGCAAAGCACTAAGGTTGTTTCAAAACTATTTGCAGGTGTGTGATCTAGGTGTGTGATCAATTTAGTTAGATTGTTTTGGAGAAAGGTGTTGTACCCTTTTGATCTAGGAGGGTGTTGACATGTTGAATAATGCTGTAGTTGCTATTAATGGAGCTGTATAGAATGGTTTATGGAAGAAAGAAGATTGAGTACAAGAGTGCAGTGAAACACTTGAAAGTGTTTCACCTAGGGGGTTCGACAATATGTGAGAGACATCTTGAGCCCAATCTAGACATGGTTTATGGAAGAAAGAGCCCAATCTAGACATGGTGTGGATGTAGATATAATGTATATAAGTTGATGTGCAGAGGGTCCTAGGTGATAAAAGCAGCGCATGATGGCACAAGTGAGAATGCACCGTCAAAAAGGAAGTCCAGTAGAGGAGTCTACTCCAACCATAGGAACTGAATAGACTTGGTGGATATGTATGGAATCCTAGGGAAGAAGGCATCATTGCATGGCCACCTACAAACTAGAGCGAGTTGTTATCCTACAGATTTCAAAGATGGTAGAAGAG
The DNA here is from genome assembly GCF_041138505.1 of Cibotium barometz. Classification (NCBI taxonomy): domain Eukaryota; kingdom Viridiplantae; phylum Streptophyta; class Polypodiopsida; order Cyatheales; family Cibotiaceae; genus Cibotium; species Cibotium barometz. Next base: position 13,705,383 of record NC_141055.1, read on the forward strand.
AATACCATTGCAGTGTGAGAAGTTGGATGAGTTAGAGGAGAGGATGTGCTGAAGTCCATAAAGTTGGCTAGGAGGTCCCCTAGGTTCTCTGTGCCCTTGGACTTGGGATAGCATTAGAGTTGATAGGTGCCCTTGGAATTGGGATTTTGGTGTCCCTCAATTCTACTCCTTTTTTACATTTTCTTCTTATGTGCCTATTGGTGGTGGTATAGAGGCCATCATCCAAGCATCCTCAAATGGCCAACAAGGTGCCTCCTAAACCATATACTTACCACATTTTCTTCACTTATAGGCTCATCTTTAAAATTTCAAATTGATGCGATAAAGGATTACTAAATGTAATCATGGATCATCATAGGGAAAGTGCAAGGTTTGGAAAATGTTAGGTTCGGCTCCATCTAGAACTTTTTTAAAATCTTTAAAAACTATCTCAAAAACTTGTTGAGTCTTAAAAGAGCCTTCTCGAATTGATGAGAGAAGAAAAGGTTCCTCCTCTCATAAAAGTTTAAGGTATAATTAAAATTAAATTATAGTTTGAAGAATTTTCTTGTGCAAAGGTACAAATTTAGTCTTGGAGGAAAATAGTTGATATAATATTTGGGGGGAAAGGAAAAATAATATATTCCAAAAAGTCTACATTTTTTCAATTAAAAACATGATTTGTAATCTGGTGGTTGATGGGAAGAAGGGTATCTCCATTCAAACTAATGGGATGCCCACAAAAATACAAATTACGAGAAAGGGTGCAAAAGATACAAACAAAAGTCAAAATATAATACAAAAGTGATACGTCATATAGGATGGGATTACATGAATTATATTAAATAGGTATTTATTTAAATGCCTCCTATATGTATATTGAATGTAAGTCCATCAATTAAGAAGTCCTCCCTCTATTAACTATTGTGCTATATTACATTTACATTAGGTGATTCCCCATGCGCCCCCCAAACCAAAACCTATAAACGTTTCAACTTTCAAGTAAAATCATACATTTTTCACTACTAACCACACTTTATTCATTCATAGGTTCATCTTTTTTTCAATGGATGAGATCAAGGATAAAAAAATTTAAACTTAGAACATCATAGGGAAAGTCCAAGGTTTGAAAAATGATACGTTCAGCTAAGTCTAGAGCTTCTTTAATCTTCAAACAAGTTATCTCAGAAACTTGTTGAGTCTTTGTAAGAGCCTTCTAAAATCAATGAGAGAAGAAAAAGCTCCATCTCCCATAAAATTGATATAGTGTGAAGGATTTTCGTGTGCAAAGGTACGATTTCATCTTCAAGGAAAAGAATTGATATAGTGTTTGGGGGAAAAATACCATGTTTTTACAAGAGAACATGATGTGTAATGTGGTTGGTTGATGGAAAGAAGGGTCTCTCCATTCAAAATGATGGGATTCCCAAAAAACTACAAACAAGGTAGGGTGCAAAAGATAAAAACAAAAGTCAAAATACAATACAAAAATGATAAATCATAGGAAGGCCTGCAGCTTACAAGGTAACTTTTTGATGGGAATCATGCCCATTTTTGTGCATTTTGGCCGTAAAATATAGTTACTTAGTTTGAATGACTGAATAAACAGAGATTATTTCTATTAAAACCATCATTTTCAAGGGTGACCAAGCTGGACAAAAATAGGGAAAACTCAAAAGTCCGAATTGGTGACATGCCAAGTCCCGAGCAACCACATATGTGATAATATTATTATATGCACGACTAGGCTATAGTTCCATGTAGTAGTCAAATAGTGATTGTTGTTTGCGGCTCCACGATTGTATCTCTTATCACTATAGTGCTTCTTCGTGCCATGATTTTTTGGAAGTGGATTATATCATGCCGCATACTTCCCACAAGTGGGTGTGTTGTTTTGCACACCTTTGGCTTGTTGTGTGTTTCCTTTGATTTTTTGGTTCCTTGTGCTTTTGCAAAAGGAGAAATACGATAAAAGCATTATAAAAATGCTTTTATCATTTCAAATATTAACTACTACCGACCAACCGTCGAATTTTAAGGACACCTTCATTTCAAAAGCTCACCTTCATTTTTTTTTATAGGGATTGGAAGAGTACTACATGATTATGTTTCTCAAAATTATGCATGCATATTATTTCAACCTCTTATTCTCAAGTATAAACTACCCCCCTTCAAGGGATACCTTCTAATTGTAGGCATATTATTGAGGTTTTTAGTGAGGGTCATCTTGTCAATTTTGCCAAGTCCAAAAGTTGTGCAACTCTTAATGTATCCCAATATAGCCATCAAGCCTCTAAATTGTGACTCCTACTATTAATTTAGGGAAAAAAAAGGATTTGAGAAAAACAAGATGCCTCATTATACTAACATTCATTATTAACTTGATTAATTACATAGATGATACATATATTAAAAGACTAAGGTCATGTAAAAGGGTAGGAGAAGGGTGTGTGTGTGAATGGAGTTATGGTCCACTAGCTCACCTGTTTAAAGGCAAAGCTAGAAGGCATTATGTAGTGTGTAAAGGCCAAGTTGTATGCATAAGCAACTTAATAAACAAGATTTGTTCTTGTATTTTTGTCCACTCATCTTGATCTAGCATAAGCAACACGTTTTCTCAACATGGTATCTAGAGCTTGGGTGGATTAGGTCATACTTTTTGTGATGTAGACTAGGTTATCCTACATCTCACTTTTTGTGGCGCTGAACCCCGGCTTTGGTCTCTCTAAGCCACAGCGCTGTGAGCAGGCCGGCACAGTTTTTCTGCAGCCGTCGTCAGTGTCATACATCAATTCTCTCCTCCACTCATCTTGATCTAGCATAAGCAACACGTTTTCTCAACATGGTATCTAGAGCTTGGGTAGATTAGGTCATACTTTTTGTGGTGTAGACTAGGTTATCCTACATCTCACTTTTTGTGGAGCTGAACCCCCAGCCAGTGGGAGGCCTTCCAGTAGCTTTTGGAGGCCGTATCTTGGCGTGCTCTCAACTAGGAAGTTCAATAGCACACCCAGGTGCATAGTTTCGTATGGGTAATTAGTGGCTTTGTTCTCTCTAAGCCGCGACGTTGAGCTCTCAGCAGGCCAGCACAGTTTTTCTGCAACCGTCAGTGTCGTACATCAATTCGCCGTCTGTGGGCAATTCTAAGCCACACAAGCTTAGAGCTTTTGAAGCCCATACTCTGAAGGGTCTCCATTCAACAGATGAGTTGCAATGCATGCCCGACGTGCGTGTGCTAGAGCCAAAAGACCAAGCCTGCCCCACTGTGGTAGCCATTGAAGCTTCCATTAAAGCTTCAAAATCAAGTGTTTTTTTGCACTAATCTTCTCTTCTTGGCTCTAAATCTCTTAAGTGCTCTTGTGAGGGGGGCTTGTTCCCAGATCTTCTTTTGAGTTTGAAGCGGTGGGCATACACCATGAGGTGTTCATAAGCCTCATTGTCATCAAGCTTTATCAAGTGTACAAGGTTCCAAAGTGTGCTTATGAGCACTAAAGGTGTTGCTAAACACCATTGGTGGGTATAGCCATCAGCAAAGGGGAGCCTCTTGACATTACGGAGTGCTTCTAAGCACTAAGACTACTTGCTCCTTGAGGCCCTAGTATAGGTCTCACTACAATTTCATTGAGTTAGAGAGGCATGTAAAATTGGTGATACCTTATGAATTTCAATCAAACCTTTTGACCTACTCACCACACACCACAACAATACATGAACACATTGAAGGTAACTTGTAAGGGAAATTAATATCATGCCTTATAATATAGGGATGGTTTTTTATAAGAAGGTAAAAAACATATTATTTATAGTCTATTTTAATACATGTATTGAAAGTGAATAAATATATACATATTTTAAATATTTTTTCATGATACTCGTGCTCATGGGAGAATTATTATTCATAAACCCTTTCTGTCACTACTAAATATGGATACCCTATTAGAAATCAATGATCCACCCTTGTCACTGCCAATGTGTGGGTGACGTGGGTTTCTCTATTCTATAAGACCCTCTTAATGAGGAGTAGACATTGTGTTGAGCACTCGGGCACCCACTAGTCCTGAGTTTAGACACTAGATATCAGTAATGTGTGGAGACAACTTAAATAGAATCGAGATCGTGCTAGGTAGGATACATGTTAGTTCGAGCTAATTGGTCACACTCTTGGATAGAAGAAAATATTTCTCATAACACCTTGGGTTTCAAGGATTTTTTGGGTGACTCGACGAATCTCAAATGAGTCTTGAAGCTGTACACACACTCTATTTGTCTCTTCTAAATGATGTACTTAGTTATTCAATCTGTTTAGACAAACAACCTATGATACAACCTATTTAGTCCATTAAGATCAATCATAAGGTGGATGATTTTGTTCATCTTATGATACGACTTTCCCACCACAATACTAAACATAGAGATATCAAGCTCAACTAGTGTGGGTACTGGTGACATGCTAGGATCAGCTCCTCACTTATGCAACCGGCATGATTGGTGAGATTATGGGCGATATGTCGCTAATGATTTACACGATGTTTAGTGTATTGGAGTTCTAGGATAGTTAAAGTGCCATTTCATGTATGTTATAATAGGCCCAATACTTTCCCTTATAGTTTGTACTCTTATCTCATTATGTTATAGTTATAGTGAAGAGAAGGGAATAGAAGAAAATTCAATCATCCATCTCTCTTATGTGCTTGTCTACTCTTTTTGTTAACCCAATTTGGGGGTTAGCAAGAGTTGCCACTATAAGAAGTAAATATGGAGACACCAAAATCATGTATATACGAAGCAATGGTGTCCAAATCTACAACTTGGATGGGCGCTCAAAAATGGTTTGACAAAATACTTATGATGCCGATATTTCTCCAAGAGCATGTGGAAATAGGCTAGAATGGATTCCATATAATTGTACTTCATGCATGTAATACGAGATCAAGCATTCTATAATTTAAGAGCCTCAGACGCTCAACCGGTCACAATATAAGTGTGTGTGAACACTTATCGCCTTGTATATAAGTTACTTTCTCTCATAAAGCAACATACTCTCCCATTATGCTATGCTCTTTCTAACCCTCTTGCTAATTAGCGTCGCTAATGAATGCTAGTGAATATGTATAAGTGATTTGAGATCAGAGGAGGGGCAAGGACCCATAGTGCAACATGATAGTATGACAATGCTTGCGGGAGAGAAGGTGTTAGAAACTGATACCCAAGCATGTGTGGAGCTCTTAAAGCGGTGTGCTCAAGCTGGGCCATAGGAAAGTTTCGGACAATGGTTGTAGCTTGCTAAGGTAATCTTTGTGAATGTGTTTCTAGGAGAGGCTAAAGTGTGCAATATCATTTTTGGCATTGCTACCTGAGGAGAAATTATTTCACTTTTTTTGTTGTTTATTTTGTAATCTATGCGTAACCCATTGTCCATGCTCTCTAAAAGTGGGCTCCCACAAAAAAGAGTTGGTTTGATAGAGATTTGTAGTGTTTTTAACTACATTTTCTCATTTTTTTATTTTTTTATTTTTAAAAGAATGTATTTAGCTTAATTTTTTACTCAATTTATTGTTTCTATTGTGTTTGGATTTATTTTAATGGTTCGATGCCAGGAGAACTCTTGAAAGGCGGAGAAGTTGTAGCGGATGGAGCAGCAACCGTTGGGGGAGAATCAGCTTCAGGTAGAAATATCTTAGTAGAAGCATTAGCTTGTGTAATGGCATAATCAGTGTAATTAATGATGATTAGACAAAGCCAATGTCAAGAAATTAGGGCTTCTTGGAAGAAAGCCCTAAATCTCAAGGGAATATTTAAGAACTCCAAGATTCAAGCAAAAAATGCAAGGATAAGCTCAAAGATTACCTCAAAGCCATGATTATCAGTGTAATATGGTGAAGAGATGCCCTTGCTTTTGTGAAAACCTTAGTCCTCTGTTTGCAGCTTTGTGATGAGGCTTTTGTCTTCATTCTCCATGAAATAGAGCTCTAGAAAGCTTGAATGTTGTACAATAATCCATAGCTAACCATAATAGACCATTCTCCCGTGTGGATTACAAGCCTTGGCCACAAAAATGTAGCCCTATGTAGAAAATGGCTGCCTCCTTTCCATGGTCTTGTAAAGAAACGTTTAGGCTTCACAATAGTACTAAGATGGCTAAACACTCCATTTCCAAGCTAAAAAAAGCATTTAGACTTGATATTGGAGCTTCCATGGTCCATCATTCACTCACGAGACACGATGCCCTGTAGGCTGAAAATCGCCGCCCAACTGCTCCCATTCTATGCTTCAAATATCCTACCTAATGTGCTCAAGAATCATCAATAAGTATTCATTACATGATTGACTCCAAGTACATGAAGTGTGAGCAAGAAATTTGGTGGAATCTATGAGATTCTAGGGTTTTCTTGGAGCATAAAAGGGGCTAGAATTTCTACAGCAAAACATGGTGAATCTTGGGGAAAATGGGATCAATGAGAAGCTTGAATCATGGTTAATCAAAGCCCCAATGAATGATAGCCAAGAAAAGCTTAAAATGCATGCAATGGCTATGGAAAGCTTGCACAAAAGAAGGGGATTACTCAAAAACGTTTTGATTGGTGTATCTCTAATCAAGATTAGTACATTTTTCCCAATTTTGGTTCCCTCATTCAAAAATTGGAATGGCTATCCCAAATTTTGGTCCATAGTGATCCATAGCTCCCAAAAGCTCATAAGAATGTGCATCAAAAGGATCAATCAACTCAAACATAACCACCATAGTCCATTTCTTGATCAAGAAAATCAAGAAAGTCTAAAAAAATCAAGAAAATACAAAAATATTAAAAAAATAGAAAATTGGATCACGACATGGGATCAATTCAAAGCTCTTATACCAATGCAAGAAAATAGGGTTGGCCACTCAAGGCATGGAGTGACAACATGGGTGTGTGTCACCATCCTAAGGAAATAGCCAAGAAGGCCATGAAAGCTTGGCCATGAGAGCTTGGGCATGAGAGCTCCAAGAAAAGTAATAGTCAAATGATTAATAATGTGTGTGTGTACATTGCCCATGAGCCCTATGTATCCTATAGCCCAAGGCCCCCAAAGGCATATACGTAAATGATCCTAATCCCAAGTACCTAGGTCCCATCCCCCCCATGTGCATGTGACACCAAATCTACTTCGTTACATATAATCTTAGTGTTTATGTTTGTGTGGGAGAACATCTTATGGGTAAGATAAGATATTATAAGGGATGTGATTCATGAGAGCCACACAGGAAGATGTGGGATAGAGATTTCCACATGGCATGATGATGTGTAAAGGACATTGGATCAATGGCTATCTATATTAGAATCCTTTCATTCACAAGATATGCAATAGAGTATTGTTGAGTGTGCTAATCTCTCTCTCTCTATTCAAGGAGTTTTTGGTGTGGTTCAATCTACCTTAGTACTTATGCTAATGACCATGACCAATCCCATATTAGGATTCTCAACACAACATAAGGGCTAGGATGGGCTCTTGATCATGGTGCTAATTATGTACATTAGATTGTATGGTTTTTTTATTAAGCATGTTTATGTTTTTAGCTATTTTGATTAAGGAAATTTGATGCACAATCCCTCTAATTAATCATTGCATTTGAGAGAGTTCATGAAGCTGCTCATGGAGATTGGAGTTGCAAATTTTCAACCATTAGAGAGAGTATGGAGCTGCCTTTTTTGGTTGCAAATGGATATTTTGCAACATGGAATTCTTCCATGTAAGATTGAATCTTCCAAGAGAATTATTATAGAGATTTTGCATCAAGGAAGGTGCAAATGGAGTCATCATCACCAACAAAGAAGATGCCAACAAGAAGCGTAAGTATTGAAGGTTAATTTTGTGAAGTATTTTTCCGTCAAAGTTTTGGTTTAAGCATGGATTTGCTCAAGGAGGTGAAGAAGGGTTGCTATGAGAATGTTATTTGGAGATCTCATGGCTCTTTACATTTGCAAAGAAGCATGTTAAGGTGCATAGTTGCTTGACTGGAAAGAAAGTTTGTAGGCTCAAATGGGAGTCCATATGATGTGTGCATCAATAATGAATGTACTTGTGGTTTTCTCAAGTGGAGAGAAAACATGCTGGAGACAAGAGGTTTTCAACTTTGTTAGGACCTTTCTTCTCTTGAGAGAAACTAGTGAACTAGCACCCTTGAAGAAGATGAATGCAACAGGCAAAGGCATGCATATTGGAGATCAGATTAGAGATCACAATATGGGGGTTCGGAGAGGTAAAGTAAAGTTCTAGCAAGAAGGAGATTTGCAAAATCAATGTGAGATCTTGATTTAGGCGCATAACTGGCAAAGAAGTACTGCAACCAATTTCTTGTCAATGGAATTACAAGGAATGCGTAACAAAGGTAGCTTAACACAACTTAATGGTCATGAGAAGTATTGCAAGTATAGTCAAGTTAGCACCTTTGGTTTCTTTAGAGAAACTAGTGAAATAGCATCCTTGAGGAAGATGAATGAAACAGGAAAAGGCATGCATATTGGAGCTCAGATTGGAGTTCACAATGGCCATATTGATGGCTATGGAGATCTCGATATGGATGTTTGGAGAGGCAAAGTAAAGTTGTAGCAAGAAGAAGGTTTGTAGGAGCAATGGGAGATCTTGATTTAGGCGCACAAATGGCAAAGATCTACCGCAACCAAGTTCCTGTGAATGGAATTGCAAAGAATGCATAACAAAGGTAGCCGCACACAGCTTGATGGTCATGAGATTAAGTATTGCAAGTATAGTCAAGAGAGAGCCTACGTAGTAAGATGAGCTACACATGCACAATAGAGATGGTTGGCCATGGGAGTTGCAGCAGCACATCATCATACGCAGAAGAAGACCTCGTGATATAGGGCGAGTTTGTAAAGAAGGCAGTGTAGGGAGCTTGTCAAGTATGCAAGCGGGAGCTACGACAAGTGTAAAAAAGGTGCAAGGCACCATGAAAGGAGGAAGGAGCATTTGGGCTGCATAATATTATAGTCAAGCTATGGCTATGGCGGGAAGCACAGCTGCAGCAAGCACAGAGATGAAGACCAAGTATTTGGCGAGCGGAGGTTGCCACCACATTAAAGCTCTGATCAAAGCTCAAGGAGCTCAGCCAGAGATTAATAGGAAAGTGTAGGTTGCAACAGCTATGGTAAACCTGGCAACAAAGAATAAGTCTGCCTAGCAATCCAAAAGCTTGGAGGAAAGACATATGGAGATGTACTGAAGATGAGGGCCTTAGTGCCATTGGAAAAAAAAGAAAAATGCAGAGAGAGTATAGCTATAGTAGTCTTGAGCAATAATAATAACATAATCAACTCGCATGAAGAAGTCTTCAGGGGCAGAGAGAGAGAGAGAAACAAATGAGAAACTAGCTCTGCAAAACTCTCAACGAGCAGCACTACGAAAAGGTAAAGAGAAGATAGGCGGCACTGGAAGCCTCCAGAGGAGAAAGACGATCAAGCCACGCATGAGTCATGAGCAGTGGTGGGGACATTAAAGCTACATGACATTATTGAGATAAGCCTCAATAATAATAATAATAATAATAATTTAAAAAAAAACTTATTTCTTGGTGTAAAAAGGCCTCAATAAGAGGTAATCCACATGCTCTTGAAAATTCAAGAGAAAAATACTCTTTTTCCTACATAGAGGGGGGTTCTTTGCCTAGCTGCTTCCCCCAAAAGGCCTCCCCCCCCCCCATGGTATGAGAGTAACTGTACCGGAGCTCACCAATAAGCTCGAAACAAGTAGATGTATGCATGTGTGATTCTCAATGGATTTTGAGATGATTTTGAGAGTAGCCATCTTTCAAAAGTGGTGGTGTGCATGGGTTGGTGCGTTTCCCGAACATTGCGTTGGTTCAAAAAGCACGAGGGTGGATTCACCAAAACAAGTAGATGTATGCATGCGTGATTGTGAATGGATTTTGAGATGGTTGTGAGAGAAGCCATCTTTTAAAATTGGTGGTGTGCGTGCATGGGTTGACCCCTTTCCCAAACATTGCATTGGTTCAAAAAGGACGAGGGTGGATTCAACCGAGAAAGTGGTTCTCAAACAAACTTTGTGTCTATGTTGGGTAGATATACGACACATTCATGTTGACACATGCAAGCGGGTCTAGATGAATCTAGCAACACAATGACACTCCAATTTATCATTGAGGGGGAGTGTTGAGAGATGCATTGCACATGGGGCAATGCTAAATTGTATGGGTGATGGGTGAGTTAGAATACCTCACTTAAGAGGGGGTGTTAAGAGATATAATCTCTGTGTTTATGTTTGTGCCAGGGAATACACCTTATGGGTGAGATAAGATATTATGTGGGATGTGATTTATGAGAGCCACACAAGAAGATGTGGGATAGAGATTTCCACGTGGCATGATGATGTGTAAAGGAGATTGGCTCAATGGCTATCTATATTAGAAGCCTTCCATTGTATGGCTCACAAGATATACAATAGAGTATTCTTGAGTGTGCTACTCTCTCTCTCTCTCTCTCTCTCGTCATGGAGTTTTTGGTGTGGTTCAATCCACCTTCGTAGTTATGCTCAATCTCTATGCTAATCACCATTATCAATCCCATATTAGGATTCTCAACATGCATTACATGTGATGTAGAATTGTCTACATAATGATAAATTCTAAAATCATGTAACCTACATGGAAATTGCACCCACCAAATATTGTAACTTTGTCTCAGGAGGAGAAACTGTTGGCCCCTCATTTGCCACCCTTAGGTTCATTTCACCAGAAACCATCGTCCCCTTGCTAAAAGGAACAAGTAAATTTACATGTTATTAATCTTTAACCAATTAAATGCCTCATATTATTAAGAAAGATAAGCCAGCCTCCATGGAGAGGAATCGATGCGATATGAGCACCAAGCATCCATCTTCTGAGTGTGAAAGTAGAGAACCAGTCTAAGTGTGAGAGCCAAGCACTAGTCTGAGGGTGGGTGGGTGTGTGTGTGTGTGTGTGTGTGTGTGTGTGTGTGTGTGTGTGTGTGTGAGAGAGAGAGAGAGAGAGAGAGAGAGAGAGAGAGAGAGAGAGAGAGAGAGAGAGAGAAGAAGAAGAAGAAGAAGAAGAAGAATATATGTGTGTGTGGGAGTGTGTGTTTGTGGGTGTGTATCTGTATGTGTGTGTGTGTGTGTGAGAGAGAGAGAGAGAGATGGATAGAATGAAATCTATAATTAGAGAGAGAGAGCTAGAGCTACCATATATAAATCACAATGCAGGATATAATAATATTGTGCCGCATAGTGACACAAGTTGTGTCACCATGCAACATAAAAAATGGTATAAGTTTGTCAACCCTAACATGTACCTTTTGGAAACACAAAGTGTGTTGTTAATAATGTCTTTATGCATTATGTATGATGCGACACATATTAGGGCGTCATAGTGATGCTAAGAATGTCACTTTGGGACCCTCAACCTTATAGTGGTGAGAGGTGGTGGCAACATTTAGTTTTCTAATAATCAATACATACTCTAGGATTGCTAATCTTCTTGGGTACAATGAATATGGGTGAAATATAGTTATCCTTTTCAATTTGATAGATGAGACCCACATTCAACAACTTGTCAATTTTTTCTTTGATTTACTTAACAGAGCTTGGATTCATTCTTTAACTTTTTTGTTTATTAGGGATTGCATCCTCTTTTAAGTTGATCATGTGCTAACAAAAACTAAGGTCAATGCTCTCCATATCAGTGTAGCTCCAAGAAAACACATCCTTTTTTTTGCATTAGGCCCTATTAATAACTGATTTTTGAATGGTTGGTCTTGTTTTAAACAACTATTCACAAGCTTTGGATCATCCTATGCCCCTATATTTACATCTTCTAGCTTACTTGCTTCCACTCTAACATACTTCTGAGTAGCCTTTTTCATTCTCCATCCAATTCTTCAAGCACTTGCAAGTCTTCTCGATTGACTTCTTGAGTTGGCTGAGTAGTAGACTCCTTTTTCTTCTTTTTCCTTGTTAGTTTTGTGAGCTCTTCTAGCTTCTGGTAGCATGTTTAGCACTATGATATGCATATTTGAAGGTAATATTTTCCACATCCAACATAATCACTGAAACTATTTCTCGATTTTCTTTCCAAACTCTTTCCTCTTCATCATCTTTTACACCATCCATGAGGTTGGGTCTACCTTCCTTGGGGCATACTAGGAGTTTGATCTTTTTCTTGGACTTCCTCATGGTGATGGTTTGTTTCTTCCTATTCTTTCTCCCCGTTCTACTTAATCTTGCCATGTCTAAGCCATGGACTCCCATTTAACAGGGAGTATGCATTTCCATCACTGGTCATGCTTAGAGCCATCAGACTAACTTATGTCCAACATCCTGATGGTCGTGAGAATGACCATCAAGATGCATTTCCATCACTCGTCATTCTCACGACCATCAGACTAACTTATGTCCAACATCCTAATATATCTATTAGCTTGCCTCTCATTACAAGAGGTCTTACTTGTCTTTCATCTACCATTATTATGTTGAATGGGAATGGTTTATAATACCTAATTGCTTGGTAACTTTTTGTGAAGTGATATTCACTTCACATACAGCATCTAACACCACATAAGATACTTTTCTCCTTGTGTTTACAACTTTGAACTCATGAACTTTAGTGTGTATGTCAACCCCCTTTTATAGTGGTTATCTTACAATCCATTTCTTCCCTTCACTTTACAACAAAATGAGGGCCTAGTACCTAAAATAATAACGGTTTTATAACTACAAGGGTACGGAGATGTCGAGCCTATTTCGTTGCTAGATATGTTGTTATTTTCGTTGCAATGGGATTGCATCTGCTCAGCAACAAAAAAAAAGCCCAACAAAATTTTACTACTCAGTATAGCGATATTTCGTTGCTCAATAGTGATATTTTACTGTGCTGATCAGCGAGAACGACTGATCGCTACATGAGCAGTGGTATGAGAGTAACTGTACTGGAGCTCACCAATAAGCTCAAAACAAGTAGATGTATGCATGTGTGATTCTCTCAATGGATTTTGAGATGATTTTGAGAAGAAGAAGATGTGTGTGTGTGGGTGTGTGTGTGTGTGTGTGTGAGAGAGAGAGAGAGAGAGAGAGAGATGGATAGAATGAAATCTATAATTAGAGAGAGAGCTAGAGCTACCATATATAAATCACAATGCAGGGTATAATAATATTGTGCCGCATAGTGACACAAGTTGTGTCACCATGCAACATAAAAAATGGTATAAGATTGTCAACCCTGAAATGTACCTTTTGGAAACACAAAGTGTGTTGCCAATAATATCTTTATGCATTATGGATGATGCGGCACATATTAGGGCGTCATAGTGATGCTAAGAATATCACTTTGGGACCCTCAACCTCCTCTCCACAGTAGTCGCTTCAACTCTCTCCTCTCTCCGTGGTCTCTCCAGCAACTTTCTTCTTCTCCTCCTCGACCCTCTTGTGGTCACTCTCCTATCACTTCCATGCACCTACTGCACCTCTCCATCAACTACCCCACTACCCATGCATTAGTTCATCTCTCACTCAACTGCGGCTGGTAACAGCTGGCTCGCTCTGGTACACTCCTACTGGCCTTCCTTTTTGACGACGCACAAGCTTTATGCTTGACCACTGCAATAAAATATGTTTAGATCCTACTATTAGTTAACGTTACAACTTGCTCATCATCCCAGCCAAGCTGGTGATGAGAGCTACGAAGTCCATCCACGTGGCCCTTAGAAGAGAGCGACGGCTGCACTCGACCATGGACAGCGGAGTGGCTATACAGGAGTCCTCATGGAGGGAAGGGGTCAGAACACGAACGACGTCAACGATTAGGCTTTCGAGGGCGCGGAGGAAGATGCCACCCCATCCACGCGGCCCTCAGAAGAGAGCGACGGCTGCACTCGACCACGGAAAGCGGAGTGGCTACACAGGAGTCCTCCTGGAGGGAAGGGGTCAGAACATGAACGACGTCGACGATTAGGCTGTGGAGGGCGCGGAGGAAGATGCCACCTAGTAGTTGGTGGGGAACCAATGGTAGGAGTGCTTACAAGCACTTCAACTAGCACCACCATTTCTTCTAAGAGCAATTCACTGGACTCTTGAGATTTGTCCCCGGCATGGGATGAAGTGACTCTTCTAAATTGGTTCAATACCTTTCCTCCGGTGCTTCGCCGGATGCTTGTCTTGCTGTTGCTGGTGGCGTTGGCCGCTCACTACGACTTTCTTCTTCATCAAATGGATGTGAAAACGGCATTCCTACATGGCGACCTTGATGAAGAAATATATATGGTCCAACTTGCCTCGTACCAGTCCATGGAATATCCTTACCATGTTTGCCGTCTGCAGAAAGCACTGTATAGACTTAAATGGATGTGGTATTATAAGCTCCACCGCTTCATGTTCCAAAATTACACAAGGCTGCAGTCTGATGCTAATGTCTACATCTGACATGGTCGTGGCTCTTTTTTTGGCGTGGGCATTTATGTGAATGACATTTTGGTGCTGGGCAACAGTCCCAATGCAATTCTACATGCAAAAACAGAGCTGTCTCTCAAGGTTTTTCCATGACAGTCAGGGGGGAATTGGAGTATTGCTTGGGCATATAAGTTCTTCGGAACTCCAGGCATGGCATCATTCAACTCTCCCAATGCAGTTCATCGATGAAATCTTGAGCAATATGGCCACTTGCAATGGTATTGATACCCCTTTGGCCACCTCAGTGTGTCGCTCTTCCGATTAAAGCCCGATCCATGCAAATGGTGCCCTACTCTTTGGTGTTGGGAAGCCTTCGTTACTTGGTGACTTATACGTGCCCGGACATCTGCTATGCTGCAGGTATTTGGAAACCAATACTTATGGGGGTATGAATAGGGGAGGGCGGATCCTGCTTGCTGTCGAGTAGATTAGACTCAAGAATAGGGGAGGGCGGAGCCTGCTCGTTGTTGCTGCTCAAGCAAGTCGACGCTGGCCAGATCGATATCCTCAGCAGTCTTGGTGTGGGCTTCCTTTGTTGGTGGGGGAGTAGATGAGTGAGTCTTCTAGATTGGTAATATGAAGCAATCCTTTGCTGAGGGTGGGTGTGGCCTACACTCTGACTGAGGCAACAGCTGTGTCCCTCCAACCTGATGGTGAGGTTTGGAAATAATCGGCCCAGTTGACTGGTAGCCCTTGCTTGACTTTGGTCTGGGTGGATAGATTGCATATATTATACCTATCTACCAATCTTACATGAATCATGAAAGTCAACGCCCTGGCTTGCAGAACTAGGTCAAGTCTCATGATCTTCTCCCACAACATGCCATGTTTGTTTGTATTCCCTGAAATTACATCCTTGATGTTGTGATGCACTGCTTTGTACCTCTGGTGTGGCTCATTTGCAGATGTAATGCTTCCTTGATGCCATCTTGGGTGAGGGGGATCTCTAAGTCTTTGCCATTTGTAGTCTTGACCAACCTTGTGTTTGTGGAGGCATGGAATGTAGAGATATATTTGATGTAGGTGGACATGCATGGAATGTAGATGCCGCCAAGCTGTCCATGCCACCCAAATCAGGCTGTTCTATGTGTTGCATAATGTCTGGCCTCCAGACCTCGTTGCGCACTGTTGTGGTAGGTAATCTTGTGCTCTATCTTCTTGTCATTCTTGATGCGATTGTGGTAGGTAATCTTGTTTTCTATCTTCTTGTCATTCTTGATGATGCTCCTATTGAGCTCTCAGAGCATCAAGAATATTTGATATTTTGAGCAATTTTTGACCCAAAAATTTGTTGTCTATGTGTGTGCCTTGAAATGCAAGATTTATCTATGAAGTGCCAAGCCCTTAGTGAATGATTGGAGACTTGTGTGGGCTTGTGCAGACAAATGCCTATCCTGGCATTAACTCCAAATCTCCAAATCCTGGCTCAATCCAATACTTCTGCTTTCTTTGTTATGTTTCTTTCTCCAACATGTTGTGCTTCTCGTACCTTCTTTCTTGGACTCTCTTTCCTAATTTTTCTTTTCTTATCAAACTCGAAATGAAAATATTAACTTCAATATGGAAGTGCTTTACGCATCATAGCAGCAGACAGTGCTCTCCACACAATAGCAACGGCCTCCACCCTAAGTGGCATACCTGTAGCTCATCACCATCGACAGTCGATCTTGTGCAGCCATGTGGGTTTGGGCTTGATAAGGGTCATTAAGTTGTGGTCCAAAACAGCCTTCAATAGGGGTTGACTCACATGGGAGACAAAAGCTGTGAATTTGAAAATGTGGTTAACAATGGTCATACTGGTTTTTGAACCAATATTAGCGATGATTTTATCAAAATGTGCTTCACCAGATGCTTCATCAACATGTGAGACATCTACATCGTCTTCTTTGATGACATTTTCCCTTTGGAAAACCTTTGTAACCTGTGTGATTGTGAGTGGCCTTTATGAGCACGGATATGTGTTATCACTTTCGGATTGAAATGTGGAGAAAGTTAGCGAGGGCTCTCGGACTCGCCAACGAGCGAGTAAATTGAAAAGGACAACTCTCGCCTTGTGTTGTATCCCTACTTCTACCCTTGTGTAAAGTAGACAGCATTGCATCCCTACTTCTACCAGTAGACAGCATTGCAGCCCAATAGGTAAACTGAGATAGGCATTATGGGCGAGCATACCAAACATCTTAGGACCCACAGGAAAGCAACTGCAAAGGGAATCTACCATTACTAACTAGATCTTACCATCATCATTACCCTTGACCCAACCACAAACCATGGTCCTTGATTTGCTTCACCAACCCTCAAAGAAACCAACAAAGCTCTCTAGCTTAGTCTCATGGGCTAAGAACAGGTACAAAATTGTCATGAACTTAGGAGGGGGCCGTAGCAACATCTTGACCTTGCATCCCCTCAGAAAGGGATAAAAGGTGGAATGTCGAAGAAAGCGGTCAAAGAGAGTCAAGAAAGCAGGTGTGTTGGGAGAATTGAGGAAAGCCGCAAAAAATAAAAAGAAATTATGGAGTCCACGAGATGGATGTCTTTGCAATTGAAGTTAATATTTCCATTTCGAGTTTGATAAGAAAAGAAAAATTAGGAAAGTGTCATGTGCACAGTGTGTATCTACCGTGTGCTACACGCACGCAAGACTAGCTTCGAGGTTTGGGGAAGCTTGGAGCTAGGCAGGCTGATTGACGAGCTGAGTTAGGGATAAACTAACGGGCGGGCACCCAAGTATAGACGAGCGGGCGCCCAAGTGTGGATGCCTGATGACCGGCCAAGAGCCTATAAAAGGGTGGCCAAGGTTAGTTATTGGGATATAGAGAGTCTCGCGAGTTTGTGAGAGCTATATGGTCTTGGAGCCTCGATCTAGTGCAGACGTGCACCTGCTTTACGCAACCGAGGCCGGCAGCAATCTCGAGGCCCGCGAGGGTAGCTTCGTGGCGGTATGGGACGTCGCGAGGAGGAGATTGGTCGGTACGTCAACCTTGTTAGCTCAGCTCGTGGCTCGGTGGGGACAGCCAAGACTGTGGGCATGCCCACGGCTGTCATGGTTGGGAGGTGAGTCAGGCCTGCACCCCCTTGTTGTTTCTTTGTTTGTTTGTTTGCAGGTTTCGAGTCTCGTACCAGGAACGATCACGAGAAGATCCGGTGTGGATTTGACAGTGGTATCAGAGCATGCCTCGTGAACGAGCAAGTCGGTAGGTAGAGAAGAGGAGGTCGAAGAAAGGTATGTGTTAAAAAAGCTTGCTGTTTTTTCTGTGCATACTGCTGTTTTTAGATTCAGTATGTGTTTTTTTCATCAAAGAAACCCATGTTGATGGGGATGGTAGTCTAAGTAGGGTCGGTTTGCTTTGCAAAGAAGAGGAATGGTGTTTGTGCAGTCGCACGAACAACAGAGAGAAAATAGAAAAAAAAAGCACGTTGCTTTTGGCTCAAGAGAGAGAGAGAGAGAGAAAGTACGAGAGGCGGTTGTGGCATGCTGGTCGAACCGGGCAAGGCTGGCAGCCGGCCAGGTGTACGAAGGCGGCCTTGTTGGCGGGCACCTAGGGCTGTGTAGGCAGGCGTCTAGGCTTGCGTAGCCAGGCGACCAGACGCCTGGGCCTAGGCAGCTAGGCGGCCACGCCTGTACAGTCGGCCAAGCCTGGGCGCAAGCCAGCGTAGGCCACCCTGGACGCCCGAACATAGGCAGCGTCAGCAGGTCCACGAGGTTGCAACGAGGTGGCCGACGGCACTAAAAGCAGGCGCCTCTAGCCGGTGGGTGACACCAGCAGCGCTAAATCCAGGAGGGATGAGAAAAAAAAAACAAAGAAAGCCTTCGCCGATTTGAGGCACTTTTGTTTTTTTTTTTTAATTAAATTTTTTTCTTTAAGTTTAAAAACCCCCCTCCAAGGTTAAAGGTGTTTTATTTTTTTTAAGAAAATAGAATATATATATCCATATATATATATATATATATATAAAACACAAAAGCAAAAGCTCAAGTAGCTTTTGGGGATAGCTATATAAATCCCTTAAGTCGGCTTCTTGCCACACCTCTCTCAAGTGTTTTCAAGCTCTCAAGTTCACTTCAAGAAGGAATTCCTCAAGAAAGAGGATGATTATGATGTTGTTGCCCGGTTTTCAGCTTTGACCATGACCTCGCAGCACCTCACTTATGAGGTCTACCTCCAGAAGTTTAGGGACTTGCAGATGAAAGCTACAAAGATGGATCCTACTACTCTTTTGGGGTTCTTCGTAGCTGGTTTACCAGACTCATACCGTTTACAGGTAAAAAATAACAAATGCAAAACATTGGACGAAGCCATTCATTTAGCTCGTATCTATGATGATACAATGGTTTCTTCCAAGTCTAAAACAGTTACCGAGCAGGGGAACAAGCATAAAAGAAAGTTCTCCGCACCTATGGCTAACACGACTGAAGGCAAGTCTTCGGACCAACCTTCGAAGAATTCTAGTTCGACACCAGCGAAGAAAAAACGACTCCTTAGGGCTTTAAAGCTCAAGAAGGAAGGACGTTGTTTTATCTGCGAACAAAAAGGACACATGCGTAACGAGTGCCCAAAGCAAAAGGGTGCCAAGACAAACGCAGGACCCAAGCCAAAGGCAGCTAACCAGTTGTCTTTGACAGGTACGTCAATTACTGTACTTTCTCACCCTAGTACTTGTTATGATTGTCTGTTCAACTCTAAAGTATTTGGCTTGCATGATCTTCTCTGCGTTTATGGAAAAGTGAATGGCCATAAGATTCACATTCTTCTAGACCCTGGCAGCTCACACAACTTTGTTAACTACAAACTTGTGCAGAAATTGAGTCTTGATACGACACCCAGCGATCATACCTATGAGGTACGCTTACCTGCGGCGGGAAGGCAAGTATGGGATCGAAAGGTGGAGATGTTTCCAATCCAGATTCAGGACTACAAAGATACTTTGGAATGCTTTGTGATGCACCTAGAAAATGTAGACTTGTTATTAGGGATTGAGTGGTTTAAGACTCTTCAAGTCCAGATAGATTGGTCTAATCATATTTTTTCTTTTTAGCATAGGGACACCAAGTATAGTATTTTAGGTGATTAATGTCAAAGAAAGCGGTCAAAGAGAGTCAAGAAAGCAAGTTCTTGAGAGAATTGAGGAAAGCCGCAAAAAATAAAAAGAAATTATGGAGTCCACGAGATGGATAAGTCTTTGCAATTGAAGTTAATATTTCCATTTCGAGTTTGATAAGAAAAGAAAAATTAGGAAAGAGAGTCCAAGAAAGAAGGTACGAGAAGCACAACATGTTGGAGAAAGAAACATAACAAAAAAAGCAGAAGTATTGGATTGAGCCAGGATTTGGAGATTTGGAGTCAATGCCAGGATAGGCATTTGTCTGCACAAGCCCACACAAGTCTCCAATCATTCACTAAGGGCTTGGCACTTCATAGATAAATCTTGCATTTCAAGGCACACACATAGACAACAAATTTTTGGGTCGAAATTGCTCAAAATATCAAATATTCTTGATGCTCTGAGAGGTCAACAGGAGTATCATCAAGAATGACAAGAAGATAGAGAACAAGATTACCTACCACAATCGCATCAAGAATGACATGAAGATAGAGCACAAGATTACCTACCACAACAGTGCGCAACGAGGTCTAGAGGCCATACATTATGCAACACATAGAACAGCCTGATTTGGGTGGCATGGACAGCTTGGCGGCATCTACATTCCATGCATGTCCACCTACATCAAATATATCTCTACATTCCATGCCTCCACAAACACAAGGTTGGTCAAGACTACAAATGGCAAAGACTTAGAGATCCCCCTCACCCAAGATGGCATCAAAGAAGCATTACATCTGCAAATGAGCCACACCAGAGGTACAAAGCAGTGCATCACCACATCAAGGATGTAATTTCAAGGAATACAAACAAACATGGCATGTTGTGGGAGAAGATCATGAGACTTGACCTAGTTCTGCAAGCCAGGGCGTTGACTTTCATGATTCATGTAAGATTGGTAGATAGGTATAATATATGCAATCTATCCACCCAGACCAAAGTCAAGCAGGGGCTACCAGTCAACTGGGCCGATTATTTCCACACCTCACCATTAGGTTGGATGGACACAGCTGTTGCCTCAGTCAGAGTGCAGGCCACACCCACCCTCAGCAAAGGATTGCTTCATATTACCAATCTAGAAGACTCACTCATCTTCTTCCCCACCAACAAAGGAAGCCCACACCAAGACTGCTGAGGATATCGATCTGGCCAGTGTCGACTTGCTTGAGCAGCAACGAGCAGGCTCCGCCCTCCCCTATTCTTGAGTCTAATCTACTCGACAGCAAGCAGGCTCCGCCCTCCCCTATTCATACCCCCATAAGTATTGGTTTCCAAATACCTGTAGCATAGCAGATGTCCGGGCACGTCACCAAGTAACGAAGGCTTCCCAACACCAAAGAGTAGGGCAGCATTTGCATGGATCGGGCTTTGATTGGAAGAGCGACAAACTGAGGTGGCCAAAGGGGTATCGATACCATTGCAAGTGGCCATATTGCTCAAGATTTCGTCGATGAACTGCATTGGGAGAGTCGAATGATGCCATGCCTGAAGTTCCGAATAACTTATATGCCCAAGCAATACTCCAATTCCCCCATGACTGTCATGGAAAAACCTTGAGAGACAGCTCTGTTTTTGCATGTAGAATTGCGTTGGGACTGTTGCCCAGCACCAAAATGTCATTCACATAAATGCCCACGCCAAAAAAAGAGCCACAACCATGTCAGATGTAGACATTAGCATCAGACTGCAGCCTTGTGTAATTTTGGAACATGAAGCGGTGGAGCTTATAAAAGTCCATACAGTGCTTTCTGCAGACGGCAAACATGGTGAGGATATTCCATGGACTGGTACGAGGCAGGTTGGACCATATATATTTCTTCGTCAAGGTCGCCACGCAGGAACGCCGTTTTCACATCCATTTGATGAAGAAGAAAGTCGTAGTGAGCCGCCAACGCCACCAGCAACAGCAAGACAGGCATCCGAAGCACCGGAGGAAAGGTATCGAACCAATTTAGAAGAGTCACTTCATCCCGGGACAAATCTCAAGAGTCCAGTGAATTGCTCTTAGAAGAAATGGTGGTGCTAGTCAAAGTGCTTGTAAGCACTCCTACCATTGGTTCCCCACCAACTACTATATAAGTTGATTAAGAACAGCCAATGAGGTGGTAGTTCAAGTGGTAAAGTGTTTGCCTAGGACTGAGAGGTCTTGGGTTCAAACCCTACTTGGACCCCCCGGTGGAATCTTCCTCCGCGCCCTCCAAAGCCTAATCGTCGACGTCGTTCGTGTTCTGACCCCTTCCCTCTAGGAGGACTCCTGTGTAGCCACTTCGCTCTCCGTGGTCGAGTGCAGCCGTCGCTCTCTTCTGAGGGCCGCGTGGATGGACTTGGTAGCTCTCATCACCAGCTTGGCTGGGATGATGAGCAAGTTGTAACGTTAACTAATAGTAGGATCTAAACATATTTTATTGCAGTGATCAAGCATAAAGCTTGTGCATTGCCATCTTCTAAATGGAGTGATGTGGTTTCAACGTGTCTTTGTTCCTCAATTATCCAACTTTGAATGGAGGTACTAACATTTGAGTACTTAATGGCAAGAATTTCATGTCAATGCTACCTACTTGAGCTATGTGCAATAATGGCAGGCATGCCCAAAAAATCCTGGTCTTCATGAAATTTTTTTTTGAAATATTTTACTTATTCATGCAGGCTAGAGCCCATTCTTCGCATTCAACACGTCGGTCCCGGCCGCAGCAGGCCCCCCTGGTCTTCATAGTTTTAACCTAACAGTAGTCGTAAAGAACACAACTCATTCTCAAAATTATGGACAATTTACATCTCAAAATTATGGACAATTTACATCACAAAAAACAATCCTATTTATAGACACAGCATTGGAGGTCTCGTGGCAAAAAGCATAGTTGTTTGCAAAACTAGTCCCGCTCACGAGGTACGTAAAAAATGGTACGGTACGAAACTATGCAAGCGAAACTGTTTTTTTTTTTTAATGGCCGTTTTTTTTGGGTGACTTTTTTATGTCCGTTTTTTTTCTTCCTGTTTTGTTTTATTGTTTTTTATGGCCGTTTGGGCAATGGGGGCTTTCTACCTTGCCACCTTCTCTTGACTTTGCATCTCTAAATGTGTACAAATATCTATTTTTCAAGTGTTTTTTAAAGTCGATCGTACCTCCATCGAACTTATTTTTCCGAAATAAAAAGTCGCGTATTGGTACCGTTTTTTTGTACCTTCGTCTCGTTTCGTACCTTCGTACCTGACAACTATGGCAAAAAGCACCAAATTTTGTACCTTTCAAATCATAGTCCCAGGGAAAAATCTCAGGATGGTTACTCATCTACATTTCGCAAAACTGACTCAAATACCAAATCCAGCTGTGGCAGGTATCCTTGATGCTCCACACTAAGCCTTTTTACTCTACTGACCTTCTCATGGATGTAAATCTTTTGTACTTGATCTTTGCCTCCTACAACAAATTCCTGCATTTTATTGTTAACCTCAATCCAGGCTGTCCCTGGCTTCTTCTTTACCCCTTCTCTGTTCCTCAGCTCCATTGTCTTTTGGATATCATCCCACATGTTGGCATCTGCATAGATATTTGACATGAGCATGTAAGCAGCTGCAATGCACGAATCCAAGCGGAAAACCTGATCAAAGCACCATCTCCCACGTGCAACATCACCATATTTTCTGCAGGCAGCTAGCAGAGACATCCACCCTGTGATGTCAGGTTGGACAGGCATCTCTTCAAGTAACTTTCCGGCCTCTTTCAACCGCCCAGTGCTAGCAAGAAGGTCAATCATGCAATTGAAGTGCTGGATGCTTGGCATAATGCCATGTTTGGTCTTCATAGACCTAAAATATCCATGGCCTTCTGGTACTTGACCTGCATGGCTGCAGGCTGCAAGAATACTGGAAAATGCCTTGTCATCCGGTTGTATGCCCTGCTGTTGCATTTCTTTGAAACATTGTTCAGCCAGCAGGCACTCACCATGCTGAGCATACCCAGCAATCATAGCACCCCATGACCCCACATTCTGATCGGGTAAACCATCAAGCATTTTACGAGCGTCTTCCAGGGCCCCACATCTAGCATACATGTCTACAAGCGTGTTCCCTAAGATCATATCAGATAGAATTTGGCTTCTAACTAACTCATGATGTATCAATTTACCTTGCTCTACTGCACCAATGCTTCCACATGCCTTGAGTATACACGAAAAGGTGGTATTGTCAGGTTCCACGCCTTGGAGCTGCATTTTCTCAAAAAGTTCAAGGACAGGAAGGCTATGACCCTGTTGGACATAACCTGCAATCAATGCATTCCACGACACAACATCTAGCTTTTTAATTTCACCAAACACTGTATGTGCCTCCTGAAGGCTGCCACATTTGGCATACATATCAATGAGGGCACTCCCAATCAAAACATCG
This sequence comes from Cibotium barometz, assembly GCF_041138505.1. Taxonomy (NCBI): domain Eukaryota; kingdom Viridiplantae; phylum Streptophyta; class Polypodiopsida; order Cyatheales; family Cibotiaceae; genus Cibotium; species Cibotium barometz. The sequence continues at coordinate 13,729,320 of NC_141055.1, forward strand.
ATTCCAATGTTACTTCCAATAATCTGTTTGTGCAAAAGCTTAGCCTGCTCCAGGGCTCCTACAATGCCACATGCTTTCAGAAGCAATAAAAACAAGGATTTGCTTGGTAAAAATCCCTCTAGCAGCATTTTCTGAAATGCTTCGATAGCAAGAGAACCATGAGCATGTTGGATGTATCCTGTAATGATAGCACCCCATGAGACGATGTCCCTAGCAGATAATCTGTCAAAGACTTTAAGAGCCTCATCTAGGCTACCACATTTGGCATACATATCAATAAGCATGTTTGCCACTCCTGAATCTTTTTCCAACCCAGCTCTCACAATCTTATCATGTATATATTTCCCCAAACCTGACTCCTTTGTGATGCCACAAGCTTTTGCCATGCTTGAAAATGTAACAGAATCTGGCCTTACACCTCTCCCCTGCATTTTCTCATAAAGAGCGAGGGCAGTGATCCCCTGATCATGGTGTACATAACCTGCTATAATTGCATTCCAAGCCACTACATTGTACACTTGAGACTGGTCCAAAACCTTAAGGGCCTCCTCTAACCTCCCACACTTCACATACATGTCGATAAGAGAGCTTACAATGACTGAATCTGTGTGAAATCCATCTTTGAGGACATAATTATGTATCATTTTGCCCTCGCATATGGCTCCAACACCACCACATGCTTTCAAGATGGAAGAATATGTAACATTATTTGGCTTTATGCTCTCCAATTGCATTTTCTCAAAAATTTTAAACACCAGAAGACCTTGTCCATGCTGAGCACAGCCTGTGATAATTGCATTGTAAGACACCACGTTCCGATTTGTTGTATTGTCTAGCACATTGTGTGCCTCCTTCAGGATCCCACATTTGGCATACATGTCAATAAGAGTGCTTCCGATGACTACATCTGTTTCAAGTCCACAGCTCATAATCTGATGATGTACCCACATGCCTTGCCAGAAGGCTCCGTCATTGCCACATGCCTTCAAAATGCAGAGAAAAGTGACTCTGCCTGGATTGATTCCTTCATGTTGCATCCTCTGATAAAGGCCGAGGGCAGTGTCATAATCCTCAAGCATGACATGTGCTGAGATGATGGCATGCCAAGTGTAAACACTAGGCTTTGTGATCTGGCAAAATACCAAGCTCGCCTCAAACAAGGATCCACATGCCTCGAACATGCGGATGAGGTGGTCCCCTACGATGGCAACGAGGTTGAAGCCACTGCAGACTGTACGGAAATGGAGATTCCTGCCTGTTGGGATGTCGCTGATATGCGTGCATTCATGGACAAAAGAATGAAAGGGGTTCCGAACCCCCTGCTGCTCCATCCAGTGTGCCTCATACATATCACTGGCAAACCTGAGAGTTGAAGAGGATCTGGTGCGAGGAGTCAATCTCTTACTGCAAGGATATACAGACCCATGAAGAGGTCTTCATTGAAAGAGGACCTCTCCGTTAATAGACCCACAACCATTGATGGGAGAACTCTGGAGGCCTCCACAGAAACCCTCGAAGAAGCGCCATTGATGTCCTGGGGTCTTTTCACGATGCAGGGCGGTAGAGGCAGAAAATATTGCATTAGTCATGGGGGTTACAACCCTTTCCCATGCCCTGGTTTACTAGCTAGGTTTCAGGAAACTTGGCCTTTGAAATGGAACTGTGCCCAAACATTTTCTCTTGTGACTGGGCCAGCTATGTCTTCCTTACCCACCATAAATTTGAGCACAGTTGCATTTTCTTGAGGAAACTTGGCCAACTACATCATCCTTAGTAAGTACCCAAAGTAACAGGTAAGGCTAGTACACACAGGGAGGTCCACCCAACCTGGGCAAGACCTGTACTAGGTATAGGGCTATGGAACATTTGGTAAGTGGAGCAATGCACTAGATCAAGTGAGATTTGCATGACTTTGCCATGGTCCTAATGTTTTTGGTGGAGTTGTAGAGCTAGAGCTCTACTAGGGAAGATATAAGTCCCAAGCCGAAAGTGTGGCCAATTTTATGGTGGAGTTGTAGTTGGTACTAGATCTAGGCCCTAAGCCGGTAGTGTGGCCAACCCTCCCGGTCTGAGGTGGGGGAGGACTTCAACTTTCCTAGCCAAGTCTCTATATGATAAACTAATGCTCCATCTTGAATGCATTCTTCATGTTTTAGGAGTTCCTCACTAGGATTAAAGATCTCACAGGAATGTGTTGATGAGGCCTATCCAAATATTTTTTTTGGTGTCTACCGTTCTCACAGATATACCAGATTCATACCAGGGGTTTACATCTACACTTTGGCTCATGATGAAGGGTAACCCCAATGCCCTTAATTTTGATGAGATGGTTGTGGTGCTCATGCAAGAAGAGAAATCTCAACAAAATTGAACTAGTATGCATGTGGGAGATCATGCATTTTCTGCCAATTAAAAAGGTAAACGCAAAGCCTTTTCTCAAGGTGGCTATAAGCCAAAGGTAGAATCACCCAAGTCTGCTAAAAAGAATGCCGAGAAGGGGGGTGATAAGCCTAAGAAGAAAGGCTAATGCAACTATTGTCAGAAGCCAAGCCATTATATATCAATAAATGTAGAAAAAGGCTAGAGAAGGAGAAGAAGAAAGACTCAAGCATGGTTGAGCTAATGCATCAGCACCAAGTGCTAAAAATAAGTTGTTAGTGAGCTATGCACATTATGATTAGTCATGCATTGTACGCTATAACTATGATCCTTCGGTCCAGACCAAGATTTGCCTCATGTTTTTTAGTTAGAGGCAGTTATGTGTACCACTTATGTGTTAAACATATTCCCCCACCAAGGCCCTGCAGAAACTTATCATGGCAAGAAGGCCTATATGGCTCATTTATGTGTTTTTGGTTGTCTTGCTTATGCCATTGTGCCTGAGCAACAATGCAATAACCTACATGATGAGGTAGTAAAATGTATTTTTGTGGAATATAGCTCAGAAAGTTTAACAACTAGCCACAAAGCAAATTTTGGTGAGTAGAGATGTTGCCTTTTTTGAGAACTCAATTCATTCTATGTTTATATGCAAAAATAGCAAAATGTATGCTCATAGAACACCTTTGTAAAATGATGGGTAGCCATATGTGGAGCAAATGAATGCTCAAAAAAGTGATGCAAATCAGCCCATACCAATTGAAAATTACCTTAAATTTTAACCCACAAATCAACCTATTGTTGATGAGGTAATTGTGGATGATGCAATGGATGAGGAAAGGGTAGCCATACAGGTGTCTAAGAGTATGCCAAAATTCCTAGTGTGTAGACATTGCAAATTAGCTACTCCTTTACCTAGCAGGACACGTGCAGGCATCATGCATCTTATTCTTTTGTGGATCATGCTCTCTCAACCTCTAATTTTGCTGCAAACACTGAAGCTCAATGAAATCCTAACCATTGAGAGAAAGCAAAAGAGATGTCAAGCATAAAAGACAGTTGCATATGCCCATCATTAAGTTTTGGTTGCAAGAAGTAGATTTTGTAATCAAGTATTAATCACGAGAAGAAGAGAGTACAAACACAAAAAGAGCTTTATATGTCCATCATTATATCCATTATAATTTGCTAAAGTCCCATAGACTTCAAATGATAAATGACCATTCAGAAGACTCTAGGAAGAAGAAGACTAAAATCTATCAAGATTTTAGTAGAAACGTAATGCTTTGCTGCTTGCTTTTTACACTAGGCTATTTGTCCGATGGGAGTGCGGACTTGGGATTGCCAATAATTTTCGATGAGCTACTTGTCCTTGCCAAGTAGCTCATCGAAGATAGTTGCGCTTCTGTGTTTGACCTTAACAATCACGATTGAAAACATTGCGGGCCACTTATAAGTTTGCTACAGGAACTTGATCAGTGTGGTACCATGCTCAATAGCCTGACACCATAATACCTCCTCCTTCAAGAATTTTTTGAAGTCTTTCGTAGTATGTGTGTTTGAGCCAAGGTCAAAGGTTTCAGGAAAAACTTAAAATAGAACCAAACTCAATGTTTTGTCAATCTCACTTGCATCTATCTTACCATTTGGAATATTGTGTGCTTTTCTTTGTCTCAGTGCCTTCTCCTTTTAGCAAACGAAGTAGGTTACTCTTGTTAATAGTAGGTGGTAAAGACGAGCATGCAATAGATTAAACTCTATCCGCTCTTCGGCCTTTCGGTTTCTTGTCCCAATTTACTAGTTGGCTTTACATGACAAAAGATCTTAGGCCACAGTATGTATTGTACATCTATTTTTTACAAGATATACATCTATATATTATCTTCACCTAAAGAACTCAACATTCTCTAGAATAGCCACTGTTTCTAGGCATCGCGTTTCTTTTTGACATACCTAAGATCAACTACTATTAGGGCCAAAAATGGTACAATATGGGCCAAGGATTAATCTTTTTGGTTAGGGCCAATAGGAAGATGCCATTTACACACACATATGACATTGGTGTCCCCTTCTAGTTTTGGATTTACCCTATGCTTTCCTCTAAAAAGTTTTCGCACTTTTAGAGTGTGTTCCCTTTTAAAGAAGGTGGTCAGCTTATATGGTACTTGCCTAAAAAGGTGTGCCAAGCTGTGCTAGCCTACTTATTCCCCTCCCACTTGCAAAATTCGTAATCTAGAGGAACCCAAAATTTAAATAGAGGATAGAGAGAGAGAGAGATAGAGAGAGAGAGAGAATTTGAGAGAGAGAGCGATAGGGATTTATCTATTTATTTTGAAATGGAATATTTCTCAATTCTTTTTTTAAAATTAAAACCTCTCTCTCTCTCTCTCTCTCTCAACACACACACACACATACACACACACACAGGCCCTACGTTGCGCTCTCACAGTATCTTGGGAGCCTACCCCTGCCTCTTCTCATGCGACACCATGCACAGGCCCCAGATCACGAAGTTGATCTCTATCCGTGCACCTGACCTCTACTCACATACCGCTCATCATCACAAGCTCTGTCTACCCACGTTGTGCCATGTGACCTCTGCTTGCGTGATGCACGCAAGATCTAACTTCCTTTGATGAGGCCCCTTCCTTCCTTACTGCTAGCCATGCATGGTAGGGGGCACCAAAAGATTAGGAGGAGTGGCCATATTATACAGAGAGGAGTTACAACATATGATACATGTCAAACAGGATGAGGGAGCGTAGTTCATGTGGATGAAGATCAAGATGGAGAGGCCTCGAGATATCTACCTAGTAGTATGCTACTTTGCACCAACTACTTTGCACCAACTACATTTAGATATGCCACCCATGGAGAGTCCCCATACCTGCCATTCTATGATGACATTTTGGAGTCCTCTAGCCTGGGAGACATCCTCCTTGTTGGAGACTACAATGCCCACATAGGTAGCGTGCATAGATACCCTTCTTTGAGACAGAGGATCCCATGTACTAAGAGATCGACATTGAGGGCACCGACCTTGAGCATACATCACAGGACACAACAACTCGGACAGCACATGACAACGATTAGCACCTATGTGGGTAGCACTTCCTAGCCCTTGTCGGAGCTCACAGATTGGCCATCTATAATGGCTTAGCCCTCTAGCTCTTTCACATGCTACTCCTTTGCACGTGGCGCTAGTATAGTGGACTACCTAATGGGATCTCTCTCCTTGATACCACATCCTGGGCTTCACCATCTTGCCTCGCCCTATCAGAGTCACAGTCGACCATGCATATCTAGCCTTCTCCCTCACATGCTGAGATACACCACCCAACCCCCTTTTCTATCGCACCACCGTCACTTAAGATACCACTTCACCAGAGAGACCTCTCCCATCTAATCCGACCACATTTACCGCACCCTCTCCAACCTTGACCCCCACACCCCACTTGATGAGCTCACCGCACAGCTCAAAACCAACCTCCACACATATGCCCGGCAACCTCCTTCCCACATACCAGAGCCACCCCAGACCACCATGCACAACTATCCCATAGAATATCTAGTATGATGAGGAGTGCCATGAGACCCGAGCTTGCTTGCATCATGAGGAAACCCTAGGCTCTACCACTCACTGATAGGCACAAGTGGTATTGGACTGCAAGAAGGCTTGGAGGATCTTCTAGGACCACCTCCCATTGAGAGAGAGATAGAGAGATACATTTTATAGAGGGGGTGAGAGAGAAAGAGAGGGAAAGGAGAGCAGAGAGAGATAGAGATATACATTTTATAGAGGGGGTGAGAGAGAAGAGAGAGAGAGAGATACATTTTATAGAGGGGGTGAGAGAGAAAGAGAGGGAAAGGAGAGCAGAGAGAGATAGAGATATACATTTTATAGAGGGGGTGAGAGAGAAGAGAGAGAGAGAGAGAGAGAGAGGTAAAGAAGAGAGTTAGATGGAGAAGAGAGAGATAGAAAGGGGAGAGAAAAATAGAAACAAGGTGTGTGTGTGTGTGTGTGTGTGTGTGTGTGTGTGTAAGAGAGAAAGAGAGAGATAGAGACAGAGAGAGAGGATTGAAGGAGATGCAGTGTGGGGTGGGAAGGCAGAGCAGGGTAGAGGAGGCTGTGTCAGGCTAGGGGCTAGGAGGACGATGAGGAGGGGAGAAGAGAGAGAAGATAGGGGTAATAGAGGGTATGAAGAAATATTGGTTGTAAAAAAAACTTACTCTCTCCGTACCCACCTCCAAGATTTGAGGTGAAAATAGAGGGGATTTTTAGCTCTTGGACTTGTTTTATTTTCTCGTTCCCTTTAGCTAAGCCTTGTGGCAATATTTGTACTTCCATTTGTAACTTTGGTTTCCCTTTAGAGCTAAGCCTTGTGAACGATACTTGTAGTTCCCTAACTCTGGTTTTCCATTTCCAATACGATGTTGGTTGTGTCCTCTTGGCTTTGTGCAATGTGAGCAATCTATGGAAGAGGTTTGGGGCATAGTGGGGCATAGTAGAGGCAAACTTTGGCAACTTGAACATGGTTTTTCCTTCTCATAATATCCCTGTGCTACAAGAAATTCCTTTAGCACCCACTATCTCTTTGATGTTATTGTTAGATGTTTGATGTTGTCTTTGACGTGGGTTTGGATTTTGTTTACCTTCCCTTTCTAGAGCAAAAATTTTGGGTCGATACCTTGGGGAGCCATTGGTATTTCCTTTTATAATACCCATGGATGTGTAATAATTCCCCATCTCACTGATCCATGGGACATCATGTAATTCCTCACTAATCCACAAGGTTTTGGATTGGGAACCTTGGTTTCTATGGGTTGGTCTCTTTTCTTCTTCTTTGTCTTGGTTGTGGCAAGTGGATATTTGTGGATCTCTTGGGCTCTTTATTGTATCCTTGTACTTATATAAGATGCACTTGGGCACCCACCACTTTGTACCCTAGTGATGATAAAACTTCACACTTTGGGTCTCATGGTGGTGTGCTAGGGTTCTACTTCTTTAAGCGGGTAAGTAGATGTGGGGCAAGTAGTCTTAGTAGATGTGGAGCTAGTAGGCTTAGTAGATGTGGATTTAATAGTAGGTGGTTCCAAGTGGTTAGCTAGCGAGGTGTGATATTCAAGGGGGTTAGTTGAAGATGAGACTACCACCTATTCTAGGGAGGCTTTTGATGGATGGGGGTTGCTCTTACCTTATCTTTTATTTAAAGTATATGCATCTTCTTTGGGGCAATAGTTGATGTTGAGATCCTGCTCTTTAATGGTCCTTTTTAGTGGGCACTCTATCCTAAGAAGGGCTTTTGAGGCTGAGTTCATGATTTTCTCTCTTCCCTCTGACTCATGTTCTTCCTTCTTGGTCATCAGGATGGCCTGGAGGCAAGCTGTAGCATGGCGGTCCTTGAGTCTCAATCCATTTAATTTCACATTTATTGTCACATCCATTCTCATCCATTCTAATCGATTTGACACCATCCATTCTCATCCAAGGAGGACCTCTTCTTACATACTTCTTGCACAAGCATCACCTAAAACTTCTTGGACAAGCATCACCTAAAACTTTCCTTTGAAGGGATTATTCCCACTGTGAAATAAAGGGATGAAATCCCCAAGGCATGCAACTATTCTTAAACATGTTGTTTAATGTAAGACTTGGTTGGTGTAAGTTCTAGTTTCCCTAATTTACACAATAGGTCCCATGAGACATAAGATTATGGATAACCTTAGTGTCTACCCAAGCTAGCTTTTGTTCAAACCAATTCTTAGTCATGCCTAGCCAAAGTCATGCTCCCAGCTTCACTTTCCAAACTTCTTCCTCCAAGTCAACAACTTGGGCCATGTTTATGAAAATGCCATGCTCCTATTTTTCCTTCTTCTTGAGGTATCCTATCTTTCCTTGATTTTTCGCTTCTCATTTCATTTTAGCAAGGAACATCTTTTTTTTTCCTCCTTCACCATGTTTATTTTTTTCCTGTGTTTTGTGCTTTTCATTTCATTTCAACATGTTCCTTTTTTTCTTGAGGTGAGCTATCTTTAAGGCATTTTGTGTTGAAGGCCCATAGTAGTGTCGTAGCTTCTTACCATTGAAGTATCCCTGCATCTTGATGCCATCTAATGCTTCTATGTGTATTGTGCCTTGAGAGGAGATCTCATAGACTTGGAAGGGTCTAAATCCTCTAAATATTTAAGTTCACTTTTTATTCTTTGGTGCTATATACATCAATACCATGCCACCTTTATTTATCTCCTTATCCTTGAGTCTCCCCCATTAAACCACAACTTTTTTTATAAGCTGAAAGATTCACTTCAATAGGACATTTCTTGTGACTCTTTCCTTGATCGTGATTCTTGGGCTTGGTACACTAAGAAGTCAATGGGAATATATACATGCATTCCATAATTTTAATGTTTACATGAGACATTTTGGCATACTCTTGGCTACATCCACTATATCATCCATAATTGCCCCATCAATAGGTTGATATCTAGGTTGAAATTCAAGTTGACTTTTAGTCGGTATGGCCTAATTTGCAACACCTTGTTGAGAATTCATTTGCTCTACATATGGCACATGAAGGGTAGATTGCACCTTCCAAGAAAATGACCAAAGTTTGCAAGTGTATCCCTCCCTCACTCTTGTAAAGTTTAGTCAATATTGGAGCACATTTAGTTTGAATATGCAACACAAGATCCAAATTTCAAGGGGCTCTCTAAGGCCAAGACACATGGGAAAAAGTAGGCCGTTGGCCCACATTTAGTTGGGATATGTAGGCCAGAGACTCTCTAATGCAACAAGACACATGGAAAAGTAGGTCACTAGCCCATACATTGGCCCACACATGGATATGCAGGATAGGGTCTCTCTAATGCAGCAAGACATTGGCCCACACATGGATATGCAGGATAGGGTCTCTCTAATGCGACAAAACACATGGAAAAAGTGGGTGCTAGCCCACACATTGCAAGGAATGTGCTTGGATGGTTGACCAAAATTTTTAAGTGTGTAAATGTGGACCCCAACCTCACCAAAATTTTAAAAGGGCCCTCTAGGCCTAGATACATTAAAAAGAAGGCATTGGGCTTGCACATTCCAACCAAATATGGTTGGATGGTGACCAAACTTTGAAAGTGTATTCATATGGACCCCACCCTCACTAATATGGTGAAGTTTTATCCCATCGTAGCACATTTGGTTGGAATGTGCAAGCCAAGGGACCAATTTCAATGCGGCTTCTTTTTAAGGCCAAGACATATTAAAAGCATAGCCCTTGGCTCCCACATTCCAACCAAATGTTCCTCTGATGGTGCCTATAATTTTGCAAGTGTGTACATGTGGATCCCCCCTCTCTTGTAAATTTTAGTCACCATTAGTGCATATGTTGTCAAAGTGTGTATGCTAGGGACCCAATTTTGAGGGACTCTTTAAGGCTAAGGAACATTAAAAGAGCATCCCTTGGTTTTCACATTCTAACAAAATGTGCTCATATGGTGAACAAACTTTTCAAGCGTGCCCATGTAAACTGCAACCTCACTTTTGAAAAGTTTAGTCATTGTCATAGGAGCACATATGGTTGCCAAGGGCCTAATTTCAAGGGGGATCTTTAAGTCCAAGATAGGCCCCTGACCTGCACATTCCAACGTGCTTGGATGGTGTGACCAAAGTTTGAAAGTGTGAACATGTGGATTCCACTCTCACTATTGCAACGTGCTCGAATGGTGTGACCAAAATTTTAAAGTGTATAAATGTGGATTCCACTCTCACTATTGCAAGTTTCATCACTATCTAAGCACATTTAGTTTGAATATTCAGGACATGGGTTGGATCACGAGATGATTTGAGGAGTGTGGTGATTTTTGTAAAGTCGAATCAATGATTCAAAGGAGATGCTTCAAAAGTGAGATCGATGAGGGTAAATTGTGATTTGAGAAGTAGAATTGATGATTCAATATGTGAGATTGATGGAGTTTGATCATCATCACGATCCAAGAATCGACATTCAAAGAGGTTGAATCATATGGAAAGTGGAATCATCCTAGAAGTTTGATTGCCATGATCCTAAAATCAACGATCAAATAGTTTGAATCATAATTGTATGGAAAGTGGAATCATCCTAGAAGTTTGATTGCCATGATCCTAAAATCAACGATCAAATAGTTTGAATCATAATTATATGGAAAGTGGAATCATTAGGAGTCGGATCACCACCCATGATCCAAAAACAGATGATTAAAGATATTAAATCATCCACTGGTTAGATAGCCCACAATCCAAGAACCGTCATTTAAGGATGTTGGCATGTGTTGCATTATATAATCCGTATAATGGTTTCTATTCAAATAATACGTGATTATTTACCTATTCACTCACGAATAGTAAAATGAACAACATTTAAAATTTCACTTTTTCAAAATGAAAGCCTTTTGATCAAAGGCTTTTCGATTGAAAACATTTAGATCAAAAACCTTTTAATCGAAAGCTTTTTAATTGAAAAGCTTTTGATGGAAAAAAAAATTGCACTATGTGAAAATTTCAAATGGCCATATCTTGCTCAAAATCTATCAAATTGCAGTCATGTTGGTACTCAAAATGGCCAGAACAAGCCAATGAATCCATCTAGCATATCAAAACTTCAAAACTAGGCTTATGTAGGGCCAGGATCTACCTCTGCACTTTTGGATTATCTCTTAGAAATCTCAGTATATGGGGCAGCACAAGCTGCAAGATGTTAAAACCACAAAAGGCATGTAAATCAAGTAGCTTCTCAGTCTTTTGACTGCATAGAGGTTAATGTCCATACCAGCAACTCCACCTCATGCCATGACTTCTCATTTCCCATGGTTCTACTGATGTAATAAATACACATGCCTCATATAGGATTGCTTCACTCATTTCTGCATAGAGGTTAATGTCCATACCAGCAACTCCACCTCATGCCATGACTTCTCATTTCCCATGGTTCTATTGATGTAATAAATACACATGCCTCATATAGGATTGCTTCACTCATTTCTGTATAAGAGCTACTCCAACTACATTCTCACCTACATTGAGACTCACATAAAAAGTTTATTTCCAATCTGGTGGCATCACAATGGGTAAGGAAGAAAGAAGATCCTTAATATTCTCAAGAGTTTCTCTTCAACAATACTCCAAACAAAAGGGTCTTTCTAGCTTATCTTCTGTAGGGGAGAAAGGTATTCAACAAGCATACAAAATGATCTAGATAAGTATCTCGTATTTTGAATGAAGCTAATAAGCTCCTTGGTTGTCTTTAGACTCTCCATCTGGTGCCAATAGATTTTCCACTTTGGAAGGGTCAGGGGCTATTTCATTTTCACGAACTTCATTCCCAAGCAGCACTACCCTTTCTCTTGCTAGCTTACACTTACCTGGATTCAACTGAGCCCCATCCTCATCAAGCGTCTAAAATACAAGATCCAACTTCTTAACATGAAGCAACCTATCCACTGTAAACATAAATGTCATCCATAAAAACTCTGACAAAAGTACCCAAATAAGGACCAAGAATCTTATCCATCCAACTCTGTGAAATCTTGCATATGCATTCAGAAGTCCAAAAAGCATCACTCTGTAACAAAACACTCCCCAAGTAGTAATGAAACTTGTCTTGTTCTTATCCTCTAGAGCTATCCTAATTTGGAACTAACCACTGAACCCATCACAAACATAGTATCTCTCACTCACTGCAACATGATCCAAAATCTCATCCTGAAAAGGTAGAGGATAGTGATGTCTTTTAGTTGTTGCATTTAAAGGTTTATAGTCTACACATACTCTCCACTTGTTTCCTTTTTTAGACACTATAACCACAAGGGACACCCAATAAAACTCAACAACTCTATAAATGAAACCAGCTTGCAGAATCTTAGTCACTTCTATTTCTTCCCATATCGTTCCATGCTTACTGCCTATATCGTTGGTTGATGATATTGAGTAGGTTTGAGACATCTAGGTTCTGCAAGATGGGTTGATTGACATTGCATATACATATAACCCAAACCAAATACATGTTCAATTGCTCAAAGCATAAAACATTCATAAATAGCTATGCATAGAGCCTATGCATAGAGCTATGCATACAATCTATGCATAGATCCTATCCATACAATCTATGTATTAAGCTATGCATAGAGTCTATGCATAAAGCACTTATGCATAGACTTTATGCATAAAGCTCCTATGTATAAGCTTGCATATGCGCTATATGCATAGAGCCTACACATAGAGCCTATCCATAAAGCTATGCATAGAGCCTATGTATACGCTTTTTGCTGCATAGGCTCTTATGCATACGCTTTATGCATAGCTCTATGCATAAATTTTATGCATAAAGCCTTTGCATAAGAGTTGCTTGCGTAGAGCCTATGCATATGCATAGGCTTTATGCACTAAGCTAAACCTAAACTCGACACCCAAGGGTACGATAAACGTATATCTTGCATTGAGGATTACAAGAAAAAGAAGTCTTACCTCTTTTTTGTGAAGCAAAAGGAGAATATTAGTGCAAGACCTATAAAATGTAACATAAAGCAAAGTGATTAGTAGACATCTAATAAATCTTACATAGAGAGTATGAGTAAAGATTTATGCAAGCTCTATGCATAAAGCTTTATGCAAGCTTCATTCATAGAGCTCTTTACAAGCTTTATGCATATAGCTCATTCAATGTTCACGCATATACTTATAAACATTATCTCCACATGATGTATAAGCATTCAAGTTCTTATCATCATCACTAAATACTTTCAACTTTGTTCTCCTTGTCTTTATCATCCTTTTATTGGTGATGAGATTCTGAATGCTTGTAACATCACGTAGACTTAATGAATTGAGTCATATGCAAAAGCCTTATACTTATGACTTATGGCTTTTGACTTATGCATAGACTTGCATAAACCCTATGAGCCTATATTGCCATATTCTTTATGCATAGAGCATGTAAGCGTAAACTAAACCTAAACTCGGCACCCAAGGGAACGATAAAAGTAGAATATGCATAAATAATTAAAATAAAAAGAGGGCTTACTTCTTTTTTGTGAAGCTAAAGGAGAGGATTAGTGTAAGACCTACAAAAAATAAGATCAAACAAAGTGATTATTAGTAGATTAAACAAAGTGAGCTTTCATAGAGTCGTAGAGCTTGCAAGAAGCTTATACATGAGCTTTATGCAAGCCTATATGCATAGGATTTATGCATAGAGCTTGCAAGTCTATGCATAAATCTCTAAGATTTATGCATAGAGCTTACAAGTCTATGCATAAAGCTCTAAGCTTTATGCAAGAAGATTCATGTATAAGCTTTATGCAAGCCTATGCAAAAATCTCTATGACTTATGTATAAGCTTTATGCAATCAACCTATACAGTGCATAAAGCTTGCAAGCTTGTGCATAAAGCTATAAGATTTATGCAATCCTATGCATAGATCCTATGCACAAAGTTTGCATAGAGCTTGCAAGAACCTTTATGCATAAGTTGTACATAATCCTATGAATAAAGTTTGCACTCCTATGCATAAAGCTTACAAACCTATCCATAGGCTTTATGCATAGAGCTTCATGAAAGCCTATGCATAAAGCTTGCAAGATTATGCATAAGATTGCAAACCTATACATAGATCTTTATGCAAGCCTAAACTAAACCCAAACTCGGTACCCAAGGGTGCAGTAAACGTAGAGAAAATCATAAACAATTAAAAGAAAAAGAGGGATTACCTCCGAAGGAGAGGATTAGTCCAAGACCTACAAAACATTAGATCAAAAAAAGTAATTAGTATATTAAACAAAGTGATTACAAAGCTTAAGATTAAACAAAGTGGTTAGTGCATTGAGAGAATTGAGAGCTCTCTGCATGCTCTATTAATGCATTGAGATCTCTATGCATGCATTGGGAGAATTAAGAGATTTATGCATGCTCCATACATGACTTGAGAGCTCTATGCATGCACTGCAAGCTTTATGCTAATCCTAAAAACATAAATACAAAACCCTGAAAGCTCTATACATGCTCTATGCATGTATTGATAGCATTGAGAGCTTTATGCATGTTTAGAGCTAACCCTAAAAGTATAGAACCCAAAAAAAAAATCACAAAACCCTAAAAGCCCTAAAAGCATAATAGAAAAGAGTGAGCTCTTACCTCAAGAAGCTAGGGTTATGGGTTGTTGACTTGAATAAGCCTACACAAAATAGCAACACAATAAAACAAAAAGTTAGAAAGTATACTTTATTTTAACATATGAGAAATCAATAGCATAAAAATAAGGTGGGTGTCTTGAACACTAACCCTAATATAAACTTAATAGAAAACTTGTGGTTTATGAAACCCTAACCCTAGCTTTTACATATAATGCCAGGTATAGAGCTCTCTATCAAAAGCTTTCTATTGGAACTTCTACGTAGAAGCTAGGGTTAAGTGTTATGGGCTATCGCATCTCCCAAGAAGGAACTCACAAACCGTTAATGGGAGAAGCAATAGATACAATAATTGTGGGTACTTACCAATGCTTTGAGCTTGTGTTCCGTGAGGGTCCCCAAGCTTACTTTTTAAGCTCCACTCCTCCGAACACCACCTCCACGCTATAACTGCAAAGTTGCTCATACCACGAATGCAAGGCAATCAACCTCTCACTCTCTCACACAGATGAATATATGAAAGAGGAACATATACTAGAGCACACACTCATACTCTCCCTCTCAAGAAAAAGCGCAAGAGTTCTTGTAGCACAAAGAGGGATTATGTGTTTCCATTATGAGATATTTCCTTATATATAATTGGCCCTTATTCGTACCTGGGCGCCCAAAACTAACTAAATCCTTGGTTAGCTAGTATCTCATAATGTACAACTTCTATAGTGCCTTTACATAACACTTATTAATGTCCTGAATTGGAGGAGCATCTTTGTTAATCCAAAATGGGATTAACATCCCGCTCTACCTGATGTAGGTTCTATCCTCATATCCTTTTACCGAGGTTGAAAGACATGGTCACTGAACTCATGTTTGTAGAAGTTCTGGCATGATTGAATCTTTTTTAGGGTTCTTCTGAATGCTGAGTGGAATCTAGAACCCAGTGTCGACCATGTCTTCAACTGTGATATGCATGTATCCGAGAAGACACCGTAGTAGGTGATGATAGTACAACATCATTCCTCTTTCATTTGTCCCTGTGTTCATGTCAAAGAGGAGTTTTTCTTATTCAAATCCATCACACCTATCCCCTGGTTGATCGATAAGGACTATGATCAACTTCAAAAATCTGATTATAGGTTCCAAGCTCATATCCAGGTAAGCATTTTTTGCCTTTGACTTGCAATATCTAGAAATTTTGATGGTGAAAACTACAAAAAATTATATCAAACATGAGAATCCCTTCGCTGCTTGTTGGCATCATGGAATTGTAGTGGGGTGAGCCTCTGCTTTATAGGCATGTAGAGTGGATCAACCCTTTGGGTTGTGGGGATCATGGGTACTAATGATTATACTCGAAAAATGTTAGATACTCCTTACGCCACTCTTGTTGTATATTGGTATCATCTGTTGTGATGTCCATGTATCCCCCCCTTGTATGAACTAGATTTGCCTTACGCCACCTGCTAAAATAGTAACTAATCATGAAGGTAACAATCTAGATCTCCAAGAGGTCTACTAGGTGGGGGTTTGCCAGCTTTGTATGCTTTGCCACATCCTCCGATTGGTAACAACTCTGTTAAATCTGGTATCGGTGTGCAGCGAGGGTAAGGTACATAAGACTGCCTTCTTGATTCCACTACAAAGTAAGCATCAGGCATGATCCTTCGTGTGTGGGTTCAAAAGGAGTGATTTGAATCAACACCTTAAACATGAACTTTGGCTTTAGAAGTGGATTTCCTCTTCTTAATAAATCCTTCATATTTAGCAGCAACTGTTAAGGACTCAAGGATAGTTATCAATAAAATCTTCAATGTGATCTTGAGGTTCGATATTACATACCTCATCAAGCGGCCATGGTGGTGGAGACAAGTTTGGTGTGCTGGCATATCCTCGGGGTCTAGAGGGTTAGTGGAAATATCAATAGGAAGATAAGGTAAGTGAGATAAAGTGAATTTTGCCTCGGATTGGTTAGTAGGAGCTACACTCGAAAAGGGGTTTACTAATTTACTTGCTATTGAAAAGAACACGGGATAAATAGGTGAGATTGAGGAACCTTGTGTCTCTTTGTGACCCTCTCTTGAACTTGAGGGTGGGTATTTTGGTTTGTTAGTCTTCATAAATTCTTGGAGTTCTGTTATATCTTCTATTGTTTTATCAAGATATACAATATGTTGTTTATCAAAATTATAGACCACGGTGGTGAGCATAGACTCTAGATGTTTATGGATATTTTGATAAAGATTTATAATACCATAAGGATAATATAGAGAAGATTCAAAAAGATTAAGATGTTGATGGATATTATATACTTCTATCCATCCATGGCTTATGACCCATTGATAACTTCTTGCAGTAACCTTGTAGTTGGCGGGTGTTATTGGGATATCATCTAGCATAAACAGGTCAAGTTCATCAACATTGTTATCTAAGATGTCTGATTGTTGTAACACATGGCACGAACTATAGAGGTTGAGCACTATTGGATGTAAAGGAGAGAAAACGATATTAGCGGGGTCAGTTAATACTATATCCCCTGAAATAATTCCCATGATGATGGTGGGATCGACATGTCTTTCTGTATTTTGATGGATTAGTGTAAGGTCTCCTAGGCTAAGGTCTTCTGTGAGGTTAATCTCATATTGAAGGAGAGAGAGTGTTAGTGTAGACAAAAACAATGTTAGTGTTTGAGGAGGGGCCGAGGAGTTACCGGCAACGAACCTATCTCTGAGGCTTGTTTGATGAGGAGTTGTAATTCCTTAGTGGTTTCTATCCTCTATTGCATGGTGAGTTGACATTCTAGTTCTTGTATCCTTGCATCCTTTGTGGAAAGGAGACTGGAAATGGTAGCTTCTCAGACTTCTCTAGTAGGGCCAGCTCATTGTATCTTTCTGTGGCTTCTTCTGAGTCCCTTCTCGTTGTTGTGACCCTGTACCCGAGCATCTTCAATCAGTTTTAGTAATTTTGCTCCTTAGCTATTGATTTACGTGTTCCACCTTCTTTGCTTGGATTACCTCATTTAAGGCTTTTAATTTGTCAGCCTTTGCTCTATTTAGCTGCTCCCTTTCAATTTGAAGGCTTACCACCTTTTGAAATAGTTCAGAGCAACAAGCCTTTTACACAAGTTCAGGAAGAGGACGAGGTAGAGGAGGCCGTGGACGCGGCCAAGGAGGGGGCCAAACAGGTAATCAGAATTAGGGCCATAGCAGCAGCAGCAGTAACAACAGTCCTCCCAGAATTCACAACAACAACAACAACACGCAGTGGAAGAGGCCAACTCAGAGGTAGGGAGAGTCAAAGAGGTCGTGGAAATTGGCAAAGGCAACATAATAATACACGTGGATGCTTTTATTGTGGTAAGCATGGACATGTGCAAAGGCATATTATTATAAGAAGCAGGCTGACATGCAAAATGGAAAATTGCAGCAAAACAACTATGCATCCTCGAGCAGAAACAATGAGGATAATGAAAGGTTATTTGTTATATGTAGCATGTCGTTAATGCCATGTCTTAAAATATTGAAGCAGCACATAAAGATGATGTATGGTACATTGATTCAGGTGCTTTGAACCACATGACAAGTCATGGGGAGTGGTTCAAGGAGATGAAAAACCTTGAAAGACTAGGTTTTGTGGAAACAGGGGATGACACTGCTCATCCAATTGCCCATGTTGGAGATGTGCCATTGTCTATGCAGGATGGCAAAGTGAAGTACCTTGCAGATGTACTTCATGTTCCGAACATAACAAAGAATCTGGTTTCAGTTGGCCAGATGATTGAGCAGGGTTTGCAGGTTTGGTTTAATCCTGATGGTTGTTATGTTGAAGACTTTAAAGACAAGTGCAGGTTGGTTGCAAAAGGCAACAGAGTGGGTAGAATGTTTACATTGAATGTAAACATGCCTGAAGTGAGTGCTGCGATGTTTGCAAATGGTTTAGGAATTTTTGAACAGACACAAAAATTTGGCATAAAATAATTGGACATACGAATGTGCAGAGGATGAAGTCTATACACAGACTAAAGGAATTGTGACAAGGCTGCCAAAGTTTAAAGTTGAAGGTATGTAAAAAATATGTGAAGCATGCCAATTTGGAAAGCAAACAAAGCATGTATTTCCACGTGACAGAAATGTGAACAGAAATGCACTAGATGTTGTGCATTCATATGTATGGGGTCCTACGAAGACTATGTCTATGGGAGGCTGCAGGTATTATGTGACATTTATTGATGACCACACAAGGAAAGTGTGGGTATACTTCATGAAGGAGAAGGGTGAGGTGTTCACTCATTTTCAGAATTTCAGAGTTATGGTTGAAAAGCAAACATGGAAATATGTAAAGTGCCTAAGGTCAGATGGAGGGGGAGAGTACTTCTCCAATGAGTTCTCTAAATTTTTGAAGAAGAATGGTATTCAGAGACAGTTTACATGAAGATACACTCTACAGCAAAATAGAGTTGCTGAGCGAAAAAACATGCACATTGCTGAGATTGCACAAGCATTGATGGGAGAGAAGAATATGCTGCATAGCTATTGGGATGAGGCTGTTTCTAGAGCAGTTTACATCATGAACAGGACTCCAACTACTACAGCCATACATGATGTAACTCCACCAGAGGAGAGGTTTACTGGCAGAAAACCTGATTTGTCTCATCTAAAAGTCTTTGGATGCATTGCATATGTGCATGTGCCAAATGAGCCCCTCAGTATGCCTGACATTTTTGCAGGGCATTCTCATGTTGATGGAGAGTCTAGTGGCTCAGAGATGAGCCTTGATGAGGATCTTGGGATACCAGCTATGAGAACACCTGGTGTCAAGAAGGCTGTGGAAGCCATGAATGCAAAGCTGCGAAGATCTGGGAGAGTGAAGAATCTTATGCAGAGGTTTACTTATGATGGTTATGTGGCACATCACTACTATGCATACATGGCAAAAGTTGTATAGGTTGTAGAGCCCACATGCATTGATGAGGCTGTTGGAAATGTGTGTTGGGAGAAAGCTATGGATGAGGAGATGGATGCACTATATGGAAATGAGACTTGGGATTTAGTGCAATTGCCTAAAGGCAAGAAATCCATTGGATGTAAGTGGGTGTACAAAGTAAAACATAACAGTGATGGAAGCATAAGCAGGTACAAGGCTAGATTGGTAGCCAAAGGATATGTGCAAACATATGGCATTGATTATGAGGAAACTTTCAGCCCAGTTGGCTAAGATGGCAACAGTGAGAGTTGTGATAGCAGTGGCTGCATCAAAGCAATGGTCTTTACATCAGATGGATGTAAAGAATGCATTCTTGCATGGGGATTTGCAGGAAGAGGTATATATGTTGCAGCTACCTGGCTATGAGGATGTGAGTCACCCCGAGCATGTTTGCAGGAAGGTTGAAGAAAGCCTTGTATGTCTTAAAACAAGCACCAAGAGCATGGTCTGAGAAGATTTCTGAATACCTTATCACTATTGGCTTTCATGTAGCCAATGCAGATTTCTTGCTGTATGCGAGACACAGTGATAGAGGGGTTGTGCTTGTTGTCATCTATGTAGATGACTTGATCATTACGGGGGACCATGATACAGAGATCTTTGATGTAAAGATCTTGCTTAGACGACAGAAGTTTGAGATGAAGGATTTGGGGGAGCTCAGATATTTCTTAGGCATTGAGGTGATTAGGTCACCACATGGTATTGGATTACTACAGAGACAGTATGGCTTGGACATGTTGTCCAAGTATGGTATGACAGGTTGTAAGCCTATCTCAGTGCCATTGGATCAGAATGGCAAGCTGAGTGATTCAGGAGAGATTTTGGAGGATTCTACTATGTATAGGCGCATAGTAGGAAGCTTGATCTACATGACGATCACCAAGCCAGATTTGAGCTATGCTGTTGGGTTGGTGAGTCAGTTTATGCAGGTTCCTTGGAAGCCGCATTTGGATGCATTGAGATGCATACTGAGGTATGTATGCATTGAGATGCATACTGAGGTATGTGAGGTCTACTTTGCATTGTGGACTATTTTATGAAACTGGGACAGAGATATGTGTACATGGGTACACAGATGAAACTGGGATAGAGATATGTGTACATGGGTACACAGATGCTGATTGGGCTGGTAGTATCTCAGATAGAAGATCTACTAGTGGCTTCATGTTTTCTTTAGGGAGTGCTGCTGTGACTTGGAGTAGCAAGAAGCAGCCTACGGTTGATCTATCCAGTAAGTACAGAGGCCGAGTACAGAGGTGCTACTATGGCAGCATGAGAGGTAGCTTGGTTGAGAAAGCTACTTGCAGATTTGGGTCTATTAGTGGTGGATAGACAAGTTGTCATTTTCTGTGACAACATTAGCAGTATACAGTTGGCCAGGAACCCAGTTTTTCATGCTCCCATGAAACATATAGAGGTTTACTACCATTTTATTAGAGAGAAAGTATTTGGCAGAAGATGTTGACCTTGTTTATGTCAGAGCAGAGGATCAAGTCGCTGACATCTTCACCAAAGCATTGGGTACAAAGAAGCTCCGTAGATTCAGGGCTTCGCTTGGTGTACATGAGATGGAGTTGAGCTCGAGGGGGAGTGTTAAGATATCGAGCTCATCTAGTGAGGCGGTGGACACTGATGACCCGCCTGGGGGGATAGGCCCCACACTTACACCACTGGCATGGTTGGTGAGATCATGGTTGGTGAGATGCGGCCAGTGGGATGACAGGCTGTGTGACAGCCATTCTAGAGACTGGCATAGTTATAGCGTCATCTCATTTAGTTGGGTTCACACTATAGAGAACCCTAGTATGTATTTGGTTGAGTACCTTTTCATGTGTGTACTCTTATCTTTGTATATGGTGTGTTGAGTGTTGTGTGAAGAAGAAAAAGATTTTTAGCCTCTCACCTTGTGTGTTCTCTTTTAGGGTTTTGTGAGTGTGTGTGTGCTTCCAAGATCTCAAGCTCTCTTCTCCCCTGCATCTTTTCAGCTACTTCATGAGATAACAGGTTTGGTGGGTCATGATTATCAATGAGAAGTGGGATTAGTGATGTAGATTTTGTAGGACAACTAATTTCAAAGGTTCGGTGCAATGTTATTCCTTTTGAGGGCTTAGTGTGAACCTCATGAAATAGCATACTGCTATTTCACGAGTTAAAAGGCATATGTACTTGTGAATCGGTTTTGAGGGAAGAGATGATCATTTTTACATGCATGGATTGTGAAAAAAATAACAAGGAAAGGGGATGTGACAAATGCAATCGATTGATAAGATACAAATCGATTTATTCTATACCCGCTATGATTTATTCATATGAATGAAACAAAACAAGGGTGGAGAATGTGCTCCTACCTGAGAGTGATGGTCACCCAAGCAAGGAAAAATGAATGCACACCGACACAGACATAATTCAGCCGACAATGAAGATCGATGTAGACTAATAAATGCAGCAAGATCAAATGGAGTAGGTCGACAAACAATGCACAAAAAAGGGAAGAAAAAGTATTAATGATTTGGTCATGTCATCCCAGCGTCCAGCTTATGAATGCCACGTGTCATCTTGTGACGATAGGTGCAGGGTTGGTGACCATTTCACGACATGAAGTGCAAGAGTCGGTTCACGACATGAACTATTTTGAAATGTCTCACAGTGTGAAAGGGTTCTGATTATTTCATGGCGTGAAGTAGCCCAGACCCTTTCATCAAGGCATGAAACTGCTTGTTCCCTTATGCATCACTACAACATATTAGGGGCACAAAAGCACTTTTTTGTCGGGATGTCAAGGATTCCTTTCACTACTGTGCAATAGAATTTCGCTACCTAGTAGTGATATTTCGTTGCTCAGCAGCGCTTCTAGCAGTAAAATTTTGCTACCCCCCCACAGCATTTATAGCAACAAAATTTCGTTGCTATACTGTGATTTTGCTGCTGAACAGAGAAGATAGCAGCAAAATTACGCTGCCATTTTTACTGCATGAAATTCTTGAGAGTTCTTAGATGTTGAATTCTGAAAATACATGTCAAATGCACACATAAAATGATATATAGTTTTAAAAAATCATCCATTAAAACCCTTGGGGCCATGTTTCAAGAAAAAAAAAGATAGTTGAAAACTTTTAAGAAGCGAAACAATGTCAAGATCATGAATCTATCCCATTTTGTAATAAATCTATATGTGTTGCTTCATCAATGTCTATATCTAATGAAAGCTCAATGAAAAGATGGGTTTCTATATCAATATCAATATCACTATCATGATCCAATGAAGCATTTTCATGATTGATAGGTGACTCAACATCTTCTTCCGATTGATGTTCCTCACGCTCTTCATCGTCCCCGTCTAAAATGTTTTCTTCATCGGCTTCTTCCAATGAGCCGATTCGAGGTAGTACTTGCATCTCATCTAGAGATTCGGCCTCCACATCTTGATCTTGAAAGATATGTTTTGAACGAGTGGAAACTTGTATAACATACCACCACTTTGGATCAATTCGATCGGCGTGAAACACAACCTAATATCACAAAGAAAAAGGGTTACACTTTTATTATACTACGTCAAGATTTAATTTGGGATTGGTTGGGTTACTAACATGTTGACAGTGTTGAGGTAGTACGAAGGTAGCTTTCTCATCATTCCAAAACTTGTTGGAGTCAATTTGGAAGAGCCCATTTGGATGTTTCTTCACGGTTTCTTGAGCACCTCTACATATCACCTTGAACCATTTGACATCAAAGATGAATAGACTAAATGCTCTAAATCCAACCTCAAGAATATCCTGAATAGTTCCACAATACTCAAGATTTTCCTCTATGACATTGGTATCATGTCTAATGGCTCGACTTTCTTGCTCAAAAGTTGCCATCACACCACAGTCAAATGTGTTTCTTTTAGAATCCAAATGCTCCATGCAAAAGTGCCTTCCCTCTGACCATATTGCATTATATAGTTTGTACTAACATTAAACAAAAGCATGACATTTAGTATATATAATACATTAAACCGTGGTGAGATAGAGATGAAGAATGAGGGTCACATCCTTTTGAATACTCATGCTCTTCTCTTGTGATCATCTCTCCATTTTGTGATGCCATCGATATTGCCATACGAAGCCATTCTATATTGATCACATTTTCTAGAGTTTCCAAGCTAGGCAGGAATAACAAGCATCTATTTGCTCTCCCGAGAGATCTTCTCTCATCCTTTCGTCTATTGATTGAATCCTTGTATCTTCCAATCCACTTCTCCATGATGGGACTATTTAGAATGCATAATGTATTCACCTTGTGGCATAATTCTTCATCCAATCTTTGTTGCCTTCCTTTTCCCTAAGGCACATTAGTGATTAGTTGCTCATCCTCCTCATTTCTCCATAATCGTGGCATGGAAGGATCTATGTGAGATAGATGTCTTGAGATATACACAAGAGTCTCTTACATCAACCATCCCTCTGCCATGCTTGCTTCTCGCCTTGCTCTTTGTCTCACAAAGTCCTTCAAGGTTTTCATGAACCTTTCAAGGAAAAACATCCATCAAACATGAACAACGCCACACAATGCCACTTTATCAACCAAATGCACCACAAGATGCAATTGGCTAGTGAGAATTGTTCTAAGAAAGTTGTCCTCGATCATACACACTATCTCAATATCATTGATGAGATGAGCCATCTCAATGGATTTAGAATCTATCTCGCTTTAAGAATATGTACCTACATACATATAGCAATTATGTGTACTATTTACCAATACATAACCTGTGAGCGCATGAGAATTCACAATAAGCAATATAACTTAGTGAATTGAAGAGGAAGATTCATAACTCACCAAGATTCCCATTTTGTAAATAGTCTCTCTCACCTTCTTGTCTCCATAACCAACTATAGAAATCGGAAGAATAAACTATGCAGAGAAAAAAATGGAAGTTAGTATATGAGCTTACAAATTATGTACCACCCACAAAGAGAAAATGAGAAAGCGAATATTTATATACGTGTAATATCTTGTGCCAATCATGTGTCTTGAGGCCATATAATTGTTCCTCTCATTTCTTTTTGTTCTTTGTGAAGGCACCCTTCAATGAATGCATTACTCTCATTGGTGTACGAAAAGAGGTGATCACACTTTTCACCTTATTGTGCTCCCTCTTGGTGGTTAATACCCAGGGTGCCTTTGGTAGGACTATTTTGCCACTCTCACTTTTAATTGGCCTTGCACTTTGAAGGCATCCAATGTTTTTTAAGTCATCCCTTGCACCCTTTGTATCTCTTTTACCAATTAAATGGTCCCAAGTATTTGTTGCCACATTCTTGAAGATATGCATAGGATCTAAGAGATGATTGAGTGTCACACTAGTATGGAAGATATGCATAGAATCTAAGAGATGATTGATCTTCATGTCACACTAGTATGGAAGTCGAAAGAAGATTGAGTGTCTAGACATCCCATTTGGTGGTGGATTGGGAGTGCTTCTCCATGCCTCAAACCAATCTCTACCTCTCATCACAAGTGGTGAGACATCATGTGGCACATACTTGGGATGTGAAGGAGGAAGAAATTGATTATTTTTGTTATACACCACCTTCTCAAGTGTAGAGGGTCTTTCCCAAACAAGTGATGGTCCGTAAATCGGACATGCATGATGTTTGGAGGTTGCCAAACCTATTTTAATTGAGATGATTGAGATAGAGATATAAACTTAAAGTTTAAAGGCTAAAATTTTATGCATATAAGATTCAAGTAGGTAGGTGAGCACTCTGAAAACCCGGGATAGTCATGCATCGTCTAAAGCAAAACTCCTTTCACCTCCCGCCTCACACCTATTTATTGGCCTTGAAACGTCATGTACTTTGATACCTCGCCATAGTGTCTCAAGATCCTCAATCAAAGGCTCGAGGTACACATCCATGTTTGCCAACTTATACTTGCTTAGTACAAGGAGAGCAAGCATGATATGACCTTTCTTGATTGCCACCCATGGAGGGAGGTTGTAATTCACCAATACAATAGGCCAAGTAGACCATGAGGTAGACTTGAAGCCACATGGGTTAACACCATCCATGCCCAAGTAGACCATGAGGTAGACTTAAAGCCACATAGGTTAACACCATCCATGCCCAAGCTGAAAGATCCCTGTCCCCTCCGCGCAACGAATTCGGGGGTGCTAACAGCGGAAGTAGCACTTCTTGTGTAGGGTTGAGCCTTTCACTCGGGGCCTCGCCCACGGATATCTGGACAAGAGACTAATCCCTCGGTTCTTCCAAAAACCAAACCCGGCAAAACTTCCCTCGCCCAGAAAGCACGGGCGATTCCTCTAGGATATTTTTATTCTAATGTAGTCAAGAGCCTTAACTAACCAAACTGATCCGACCGAACCCGTATAAGTCACATGGTCAGATCAAGGAAAAGACTTGCACATGGATCATAGAGACCAACCCTTTTTTCCTCATGAGAGGCACAGCCGTTGATTCTTTTCCATAGAACAAGGACTATCTGGGATTTACTTCATCTATCGTACCATAACAGAATTGAGTCTCATTTTAGGGATCCATCAATCTAGCCTAGCCCCATCGAGTCCTATGGGTTAGCCAACTGCCCACCAACCACTGTATAATGATAGGATCCATTTAGGAATTTGGTTATGTTTTGCCCCAGGTACCAGGGAAAAGAGTTCCCAGGCCCCCTAGCCGGCGCTTCAAGCAAACTTCAAGATAGTCACACCACTTACACACCCAATATGAAATTGCCTATTTCACATATTCAGCTATCTTTAAAACAATCTTTTAATGAAACCATAGTATCATTGATCATAATCCTCCAAAATATCCAGGTTGAATTCTAATTTCCAATCATTCCTTCATCGATGTACCTATGGCATCATTGGCAAACCAGAATGCTCACGACCTGTCCACTCAGGGGCCTTTTCGATAGTTCCTAGCTTATAATACCCGGAAATATATTCACTTATAAAAATCCAGATGGACTCTCCGTTGAAGATTAGCAAGATCAACCAACAGATCCATATAAAAGAGCCATGGACTCATCCTTTGAAGACTAGCAACAAGGACAATCAACCAGATCCATGCCCGAGTTCAAAAAACAACTCTAACTCCTTGTTCCATTTTCTTCCTCCGATGCACGTGTGGGTATCTTCGGTGACCTAGAGCCCGAGCACCGTATGGTCAGCACCCTCTAGGATCCTTCGTAGGTCACCTAGAGCTTCACTCATAGGCCGCTTCCTTGGTCCCTCATCCACTGTACAGGAAGCTCACCATTTAAATCAAACCAAGGCTGGTCAAGACCTCGGCTGAGACCTTGCTATGCGAGACGTCCTCCATTGACTCTCTATCAGCAGCTATTGCAACTTTATCACGTAGGTCTCCATGACCTCATTCACAAGATGGTCAAAATGCTTTCCCAACATTCTTGACATAAAACAATCATTTAAAAACAGGTTTCATAAATACAGTTTCTAATGAACTCTCATCTTTCCACATCGTTCCACCTCATTTCTCGTTATTCCACATTCTATCATATGTATTCCCATTGTCCATCCATTCTCATCCAATCATATCATATTACATCCAATCACATCATATTACATCCATTCTCATCCATTCTCATCCAATCACATCATATTACATCCATTCTCATCCATTCTCATCCAATCACATCATATTACATCCATCCTCATCCATTCACATCATATTACATCCATTCTCATCCATTCACATCATATTGCATCCATTCACATCCATTCACATCATATTACATCCACTCTCATCCATTCTCATCCAATCACATCATATTACATCCATTCTAATCAATTCTCATCCAATCACATCATCATATTACATCCATTCTCATCATATTACATCCAATCACATCATATTACATCCATTCTCATCCAATCACATCATATTACATCCATTCTCATCAATTCTCATCCATTCTCATCATATTACATCTCACCACATCTATCCACATCTATCCTCATCACATCTCATCCATTCTCATCTACCCATATCCACATCATATCCATTCACATCTCATCTCATCCATTCACATCTACCCCGATCCACATCACATCACATCACATCCATTCACATCACATCTCATCCATTCACATCTATCCCGATTCACATCACATCACATCACATCCATTCACATCACATCTATCCCGATTCACAACACATCACATCCATTCACATCACATCTCATCCATTCACATCTACCCCGATCCACATCACATCACATCACATCCATTCACATCACATCACATCACATCCATTCACATCACATCTCATCCATTCACATCATATCACATCTATCCCGATTCACATAACATCACATCCATTCACATCACATCTCATCCATTCACATCTATCCCGATTCACATCACAACACATCACATCCATTCACATTACATCTCATCCGTTCACATCATCTATCCTGATTCACATCACATCACATCCATTCACATTGCATCACATCCATTCACATCTATCTCGATTCACATCACATCACATCACATCACATCCATTCACATCACTTCTCATCCATTCACATCTATCCTGATTCACATCACTACACATCACATCCATTCACATCACATCTCATCCATTCACAGCTATCCTGATTCACATCACATCACATCCATTCACATCTATCTCGATTCACATCACATCCATTTCACATCACATCACATCTCATCCATTCACATCTATTTACATCACATCACATTCACATCCATTCACATCTATTTACATCACGTCACATGTCATCCATTCACATCACATCACATGTCATCCATTCACATCCCATTGCATCCATTCACATCCATCTCATTCATTACATCCACATCACATCACATACATCCCATCCACATAACATCACGTCCACATCTCATTCTCATCCATTTACATCACATCACATCCCATCGACATCACGTCCACATCTCATTCTCATCCATTTACATCACATCACATCCCATCGACATCTCTTCACATTCATTATTTTAATATACCAAAATTTCTCTTTTTCTATTTAATTACATGGATCTCCATTATCATGGGAATTTCTCTTTTTGCATAAAAATAAAAAATACCAAAAAATTTCTCTTTTCTTTAATATTAATTATTTATGCATAAATACTAAAAATTAGTTTCCCATGAATTTGATGAAAATCATTCTTTTAGCATAGGATGTCTAATCCTAGAATATGGTAGGAAGTCCTCTTTTCACATTATGCATAAAAATGAGTTATGTATTAATTTCTAAAAATTTTACCATAGCTTCGTTTTGCTATTACTGATAATTTTCAATATTTCTAGAAAGAATAAGACTTTGTAATACAATTAGGATAGAAGAACTATCCTTAATCTTAAATCCAAATTATGAAATTAAATCATAAATTTACCATAATTTTATTAACATAAAAGCATAAAAAGCTATTTTCTTAACCTCTAGCTTAACAAGCTTAGAGATTGATTTTAAATTAAGAATTTATCAATGAGAAGCATTCATTTGCTAAAGAATTAGTCATAGGAATGACTATTCTTTTGGGAGAGAGAGAGATATACATAAAAAGCATTCTAATTAAATAAAGATTAATTTTTTTGTGATGAATCATTAGAATTATTATAGAAAGCTTGATTTGCATTGAAAACAATTAAATTGAAACTTCTCAAGCTTGAGATGGGTTGAGAAGTGAAATCTTTTGAGAATATTAATGAAAACCATGAAATTACTTCTTACCTCTTGATTTGGCTTGCTTCTTTATCTTAGAAGGAAGCCCCCAACCAATCAATTGATTTAGTATGTTGAGAAGAAAGCTCCAAGAGTTGTTGAAGAGAGAGAGAAGCTCCAAGTTCTCCAAAAGTAGAGGATTTTTAAGGGATAATACAAAATATCATTATTTTAATGTAATACTGGCATGGTATAGTTCACAAATGAGAATACAAAAGAATTAGGGCCTATTTATAGGTGAGGGAGGTCACTAATTGAGTCCAACTAAGTTCTAGAATTTTCCAGCTTCAGTTTGGCTGAATTTGGACAAGATTTGGACCAGTTTAGCTCCAATTTTGATCCATTTTGATCCAGTTTGATTCAGGAAAGATAAAAATATCATAATTTTTTTGAATTAAAAAACCTTCCCACACATGTGAAGGAGGCACCTACCTCAAAGGTCCCCCCCTCTTTGGTGTCAAAAATTCATCATTTCTCCAAAATATCTCATTTTTTAGTAATATCTCTTAATTTTTAACTAATAAACCTTGTACTTAGTCAACTCTTCATCTTATATGAGCATTTACTCATTTTTGGGTATTTTCTTTTATTCTTTGGATTTATCTCATCCCCTAATACTTGGATTAATCCTATTGGCCCCCATAGGAACCTTACTTATGGACCATAATCTAGAAATTTTTGAAAATCTAGACCCTTAGGCTAAGGTCCCTTATATCATTTTTAATTGATTCCTAATGCACATTGGAAAGTTCATTTTGAACCTTTGTTTCAGGGGAAACCATTTTAGACACTAGGAGGATTTTTATATCCAAAGATATCTCAATTTTGGATTACCTCTCTCTAGACATTTTCTCTCTCTAGGCCAAAATAGGGTAAAACAAGATCTTTCTTCTATTTCAAAGAGAGGAATAATTACAAGAACAGAAGGGGGGTTTTTTACACCTTTACACCTCAAAAGCTGGAGGGAGGAATCTTACACAAGCTAAGACGTGAGTGATGAGGCTCCTATTGTTCTCCTCTATGTCATCATCCGCACTTGGTCGAGCCACTGCCTCATGAAGACCATATGTTCAGACATGCTCAATTTTTATACAACGTTGTCGTATATACTGGCCCTTACATTGATCACACACACATCGAATGTTTTCTCTAAACCATGCCTCGGATCCAACTTCTGGCCCTTGGTGATCATTGTCAGACATCTTTAACCTGGCCAAAATTGATTTAGGGTTTATACAAAACACACAACAACATCTAATACATCGAATAGAAATTTACCCACGTTTTTGCTGCTAGACAACGATCACAGCTGTGTGTTTTTTTGTTGCACAACAGCAGTGAAAATATGCTACCCAACCAGCAACTACTATAACATCATTTTTTCGCTGCCCACAGCAGTGAAAATATGCTGCTCAGTTAGCGAAATTTGACTGCTCATCAATAACCTGTAAAATTGTCACTCCCTCCTAAATTGCCCGTCGATGGGTGTCAATACGACCTACTTCTTTATTGCTGCACATGCACAGCTACGCCTATAGCCCAAGTTTTCCTCTCACCTCAACTCATCCCTTAAGGGTATTGAATCACCATGACTCATCAATTGAGGACCAACAAGGTCAATCAACCAGATCCATGCCTGAGTTTAGAAAACAACTCTAACACCTTGTTCCATTTTCTTTCTCGACGCACGCGTGGGTATCTTCGGCAACCTAGAGCCCGAGCACTGATGGTGAGCACCCTCTAGGATCCTTCGTAGGTCACCTAGTGCTTCACTCATAGGCCGCTTCCTTGGTCCCTCTTCCACCGTACCGGCAGTTCACCATTTAAATCGAACCGAGGCTGGTCAAGACCTCGCCGACCTTGCTACGCAAGACGTCCTCCATTGACTCTCCGTCAGCTGTCGCAACTTTATCACTTAGGTCTCCACCATGACCTCATTCAAAAGATGGTCAAAATGCTTCCCCAACATTCTTGACATAAAACAGTCATTTAAAAACAGGTCATAAATACAGTTTCTAATGAACTCTCATCTTTTCACATCGTTCCACATCATTTCCCGTTATTCCACATTCTTCTAAATCAATTCACTTTGCTTAATCCACATCCAATCATATATATTCTCATCGTCCTTCATCCATTCTCATCCAATCACATCATATCACATCTCATCACATCTATCCACATCTATCCTCATTACATCTCATCCATTCTCATCTACCCATATCCATTCACATCCCATCTCATCCATTCACATCTACCCCGATCCACATCACATCCATTCACGTCACATCTCATCCATTCACATCTATCTCGATTCACATCACATCACATCCATTCACATCTATCCCGATTCACATCACATTACATCCATTCACATCACATCTCATCTATTCACATCTATCCCGATTCACATCACATCTCATCACATCTCATCTATTCACATATATCCCGACTCACATCATATCACATCACATTCATTCACATCACATCTCGTCCATTCACATCTATCCCAATTCACATCACATCACATCACATCCACATCACATCTCATCCATTCACATCTATTTCGATTCACATCACATCACATCCATTCACATCTATTTACATCACGTCACATTCACATCCATTCACATGTCATCGCATCTATTCACATCCATCAGATTCAGTGCATTCCCATACCATCACATACATTCTATCCACATTACATCACATCCATATCCATCCATACATTCACATTCACATCCACATATATTTACATCACATCACATTTCATCCACATCTCATCACATTCACATCCACATCCCTTTACATCACATCTCATTGCATCCACATCTCATCACATTCACATCCACATCCCTTTACATCACATCACATCCTTTCACATCCACATCCACATCCATTTACATCACATCACATCCTATCACATCCACATTCACATTCATTTACATCACATCACATCCTATCACATCCACATCCACATTCATTTACATTACATCATATCTTATCACATCCACATCTACATTCATTTACATCCCATCACATCTTATCACATCCACATCCATTTACATCACATCACATCCTTTCACATATCCTCACATCTCATTCTCATCTCATCATTCACATCCACATCCATTTACACCACCTCACATCCCATCCACATTCATTTACATCACACCACATCTTATCACATCCACTCACATCTTATCACATCCCATTCACATCTTATCACATCTTATCACATTTATTCACATCTTATCATATCTCATTCACATTTAGTAGCTTTTTCTACTTCGATACCGATGATGGGACTTTTTCTAAATTTCTGCCAATTGCTTGGCCTAGGTAAAGGTACTTTTTCTCGATGGATATTTTAATATTATTTCTCAAATTTCTCAAGTGAATATATTCAATATTCTACTTTTGAGTAAAAGAATTCATGGGATTTACAAAAATCAATTCTACCCATATTTCTCAATAATGCTCAAAATTCTTCTTTTGATAAATACTCGTAATTTGAATTATGCTGAAAATTCCTCTTTTCCCATTTAATTTCTTGGATCTCAATTATCATGGGAATTCATCTTTTTGTATTTAAATGATCACTTTCAAATGCCATGAGAATTTCTCTTTTATCATAAAATAAATTTTTCTAAAATTTCTCTTTTCTTTAATAAAAATATCCATTATTCAAATATGCCAAGAATTCTAAATTTTCCATTTAAATGATTGAATTCCAATTGTCATGGGAATTCCTCTTTTATCATTTAAATTTTCTCATGCATAAAATAAATTTATCTAAAATTTTTATTTGAATTTTAATAAAAATATCCATTAATTCAATTATGCAAAGAATTCCACTTTTACCATTTCAATTTTCCCATGACAATTGAATTCCAATTGTCATGGGAATTCCTCTTTTATCATTTAATTTTTCTCATGCATAAAATAAATTTATCTAAAATTTCTATTTGAATTTTAATAAAAATATCCATTAATTCAATTATGCAAAAGAATTCCACTTTTACCATTTAAATGATTGAATTCCAAATGTCATGGGAATTCCTCTTTTATCATTTAAATAAAATTACCAAAATTTTCTCTTTGCTTAATTATTTAATTATGCATAAACCTTAAAACTACTTTACCATGAATTTGATGAAAATAATTCTTTTAGCCTAGGATATTCAATCCTAGAATATGGTAGGAAGTCTTCTTTTCGCATAAAAATTGAGTTATATATTAATTTCTTAAAAAATTTGCCATAGCTCCGCTCTGCTATTACTGATAACTTTTAATATTTTTGAAAAGAATAAGACTTAGTAATATAATTATGATAGAATAACTATCATTAGATCTAGATCCAATTTATGGAATTAAATCATAAGTTTATTATAATTTTATTATTATAAAAGCATAAAAAGCCATTTTCTTAACCTCTTAGAGTTTGATTTTTGAATTGAGAATTTATCAATGAGAAGCATCATTTGAATAGAGAATTGGTCATAGGAATGACCATTCTTTTGGGGAGAGAGAGATATACATAAAAAACATCCTAAATTAAGCATAAAGATAAACTTTTCTTAATTATTCATTACAACTCTTAAGAAAAGATTGATTTTCATTACAAACACTTAATTAGAAACTTCTCAATCTTGAGAGGGGTTGAGAAGTGAAAACATTGAGAATAGTAGAGAAAAACCATGAAATTAGATCTTACCTCTTGATTTTACTTGCTTCTCTATCTTAGAAGAAGCCCCCAACCAATAAATTGGTTAGTGTGTTGAGAAAGCTCCAAGGATGGTTGAAGAGAGAGAGAAGCTCCACTCTCTCCAAAAGTAGAGGATTTTTAAGGGATAATAGAAAATATGAGTATTTTAATGTAATAGTGACATGGTATAGCTCAAAGATGAGAATACAAAAGAATGAGGGTCTATTTATAGGTGAGGGAGGCTAGTAACTGAGTCCAACTAAGTTCTATAATTTTCCAGCTTTAGTTTGGCTGAATTTGGACAAGATTTGGACCAATTTAGCTCCCATTTTGATCTAGTTTGATCCAGAAGAGAGGACAGATAAAAAATATCACAATGTTTTTTATTTAAAAAGTCATCCACATGTGTGAAATAGGATCCTACCTTAAAGTCTCCCCCCTCCTTACCAAGGTGTCAAAAATGTATCATTGTTCCAAAATATCTCATTTTTTAGTAATATCTCATAGTTTTTAACTAATAAACCTTATACTTAGTCAACTCTTCATCTTATGTGAGCATTTACTGATTTTTGGGTATTTTCTTTTACTCTTTGGATTTATCTCATCCCCACACTTGGATTAATCCTATTGGCCCATAGGAACCTTAATTGGATCATAATCCAAAATTTTTAAAAAATCTTGACCTTTAGGCTAAGGTCTTTTAAATCATTTTTAATTGATTCCTAATGCACTTTGGAGAATTTATTTTGAACTTCTATTTCAGGGGAAACCATTTCAGACACTAGGAGGATTTTTATATCCAAAGATATCTCAATTTTGGATTATCTGTCTCTAGACATTTTCTCTCTCTAAGCCAAAACAGGGTAAAACAAGATCTTTCTATTTCAGAGAGGGGAATAATTACAAGAACAGAAGGAGAGGCTCTTACACCTTTACACCTCAAAAAGCTGGAGGGAGGAATCTTACATCCTACCTCACTTAAGATTTGGACCAATTTAGCTCCCAATTTTGATCCAGGAGAGAGGAGAGATAAAAATATCACAATTTTTTGATTTAAAAACTCATCCACATGTGTGAAATAGGCACCTACCTTAAAGTCTCCCCCCTACTTACCAAGGTGTCATAAATGTATCATTATTTCAAAATATCTCATTTTTTTAGTAATATCTCATAGTTTTTAACTAATAAACCTTATACTTAGTCAACTCTTCATCTTATGTGAGAATTTACTCATTTTTGGGTATTTTCTTTTATTCTTTGGATTTATCTCATCCCCACACTTGGATTAATCCTATTGGCCCATAGGAACCTTAAATAAACCATAATTCAATTTTTTTAAAGAAAATCTTGACCCTTAGGCTAAGGTATTTTAAATCATTTTTAATTGATTCCTAATGCACTTTGGAGAATTTATTTTGAACTTCTGTTTCAAGGGAAACCATTTCAAACACTAGGAGGATTTTTATATCCAAAGATATCTCAATTTTGGATTACCTCTCTATAGACATTTTCTCTCTCTAGGCCAAAACAGGGTAAAACAAGATATTTCTTCTATTTCAGAGAGGGGAATAATTGCAAGAATAGAAGGGGAGGTTCTTACACCTTTACAGCACAAAAGCTAGAGGGAGGAATCTTACAAGAAGTGCCCTCATAATACCGTTGTGTGTTTAGGAGCCTTTTAGGTACCCATAGTCGAGTAGGCATGCCCCGTGTGCATTTGTTAGTGTTGTTAGTGTGGTTAGTTTTCTATGGTGGGTCAGCAGCTTGGGTGGATTTTGAGATGTGGGAGTGGGTTGTTGCCGTGAGTGCGGTGGTGGAGAGGATGTGAGAGGCAATTGTGTGTGCTGAGTGTGGGACCGGACTCTTTTTGAGTTGTATAGAGTTGTGTGGATTGGAGGTTGGAATGATGTTGGTGAGTGAAGGGGTGACTTCTTGGCATGGGGGAGCAGCGAGTACGAGTTCTTCTTCTATCATGAGGACTATAACTTGGCCAAAGGCGAGATGTGGGGGGGTAGCTGTCCTTGCATCCCAATCAATGTTGCACTCATTAAGGAGTATCTCTTTGCACATTGTTCCTTCAGGCATCACGTAGAGCTTCCCTTCCAATGGATTATTTCCAATGTGGAACAAAAGTGTGACTATGCCTAAGCAATGAACTTCTTGAGATGCCACTGTTGTAAGATCCCTGTTCCCACCGTGCAACAGATTCGGGGTACTAGCAGCGGAAGTAGCACTTCATGCGTGGGGCAGGGACCCACACTCGGGGCCTCGTCCACGGATATCCGGACAAGAGACTAATCCGTCGGTTTTTCAAAAACCGAACCCGAAAAAAACTTCCCTTACCCGGAAAGCATGGGCGATTCCACCAGGATAACTCTTTACTCTAACGTAGTCAAGATCATTACTGATCAAACCGATCCGACTGCACCTCTAACGGTACTTGGTCAGATCAAGGAAGAAACTTGCACTTGGATCATTGGGATCAACGCTTTTTTCCCCATCAAGAGGCACAGCCGTTGTTTCCTATCCATAGAACAATTTACTATCCGGGATTTACTTCATCTATCGTAATAATAGAATTTAAATCTCGATTTACGGATCCATCAGTCCAGCCTAACCCCATCCGATCCCATGGGTTAGCCAACCGCCCAACCACTGTAGTGATGGGATCCAATTTGGAATTTGGTTAGGTTTTGTCCCGGGTACCAAGGAAAAGAGTTCCAAGGCCCCCTAGCCGGAAGTTCATGCAAACATAAAACTAGCCACACCACTTACACACCCGATATGAAATTGCCTTTTTCTTAGCATCAGCTAACTTTAAAACAATCCTTTAATGAAACCATAGTACCACTGATCACAATCTTCCAATTTATCCGGTTGATTCATAATTTCCCATCATTCCTTCATCAGAGTATCTATGGCATCATTGGCAACTAGAACGCTCACCACCTGTCCACACAGGGGCCTTTTCAATAGTTCCTAGCCCATAATACTCGGCAATATAATCACTTATAAAAATTCAAGATGGACTCTCGTTGAAGATCAGCAAGATCACATATAAAGAACCATGGACTCATCCATTGAAGACCAGCAAGGTCAATCAACCAGATCCATGCCCGGTTTCACAAAACAACTCTTACTCCTTGTTCCAATATCTTCCTCGACGCACGCGTGGGTATCCTGGGTGACCCAGAGCCCGAGCACCGTATGGTCAGCACCCTCTAGGATCCTTCGCAGGTGACCTAGCGCTTCACTCATAGGCCGCTTCCTTGGTCCCTCATCCACCGTACCGGAAGCTCACCATTTAAATCGAACCGAGGCTGGTCAAGACCTCGGTCGACCTTGCTACGCGAGACGTCCTCCATTGACTCTCCGTCAGCAGTTGCAACTTTAACAGTTAGGTCTTCGTGACCTTAATCCACAAGATGGTCAAAATGCTTCCCCAGCATTCTTGACATAAAACAGTCATTTACAAACAGTCACAAAATACAGTTTCTAAATCGAACTCTCGTCTTTCCACATTATCCCTCCTTAGTCCACATTACTTATTCCACATTCCATTCAATGTGTACTCATTCTCATCCATTTCCTCATATCGACGACACATTAATTCACATACACATTCACATTCACATCCATACATCCACATTTACATGCATACATCCATTTTCACATCCTCATTTATACATCCACATCCCATATCCACATTCATACATACACATCCATATCCACATCCATACATCCACATTCATATCCACATTCACATCCATACATCCACATTCACATCCATACATCCATATCTACATGTATACCTCCATTTTCACATCCTCATTTATACATCCATATCCCATATCTACATTCATACATACACATCCATATCGACATCCATACATCCACATCCACATCCACATTCATATTCACATCCATATATCCACATTTACATGCATACATCCATTATCACGTCCTCATTCATACATCCACATCCACATTCATATCCATATATCCACATCTACATGCATACATCCATTATCACGTCCTCATTCATACATCCACATCCACATTCCCATTCACATCTATACATCCACATCTACATCCACATTCACATACATCCACATCCACATTCCCATTCACATCTATACATCCACATCTATATCCACATACATACATACATACATACATCCACATCCACATCCACATTCCCATTCACATCTATACATCCACATCTACATCCACATTCACATCCACATTCCCATTCACATCTATACATCCACATCTACATCCACATTCACATCTATGCATATACATCTTCATGCATACATCCATTTTCACATTCATACATCCATACTCCCATCTCCACATCCACACATCCACATACATACATCCATTTCCACATTCCCATTCATATAACCCCATATGCCTTCATATCTAATCTTTTACATCACATCCATTCTTGCCCTATCACAACCCATATACATCTTATCCTATCACATCCACTTCTTACCTCATCCCATACACATCTTATCACATCTTAATTCATCTTATCACCTCTTATCACCTCTTATCACCTCTTATACACCTCTTATCACATCCTATCACATCTCATATCTATTTATAGAATACAAGAGAATTCTTATATTTGATATAAGATTTCTTTACACATTTACTTATCCATAAATTCCATTTAAGGAGATTAATACTTCCGAAGTAAAATCAATCTTTTATGCATCTTCCTATGCATAAATTCATTTTAAATGAAAATGACACTTTTGAATTAAAATTCAATCTTTTATGCATCTTCCTATGCATAAATTCAATTTAGATGAGAATGACACTTTTGAATTAAAAATCAATTTTTTTATGCATCTTCTTATGCATAAATTCAATTTAGTAGGAATTACACTTTTAGAATAAAAGAATTTCTCTTATGCATCTAAGTTATGCATAAAATCCATTTATGAGAAAAATCACACTTTTAGTATAAAAAGAATATCTTTTATGCATACCTCTATGCATGAAATCCAATATGATAAAAGTAACACTCTTACAATAAAATAATCAACTTTTTATGCATACCTCTATGCATGAAATTCAATTATGATAAAAGTCACACTTTTATCATAAAATAATCAATCCATTATGCATACTTCTATGCATGAAAATAAAAATGGTAAAAGTAACACTTTTGATATAAAAATTTAACCATTATGCATACTTCTATGTATGAAATAAAAATGGTAAAAATAACACTTTTGATATAAAAATTTTTCCTTTATGCATACTTCTATGCATGAAAATTAAAAATGATAAAAGTAACACTTTGAA
The DNA here is from genome assembly GCF_041138505.1 of Cibotium barometz. Classification (NCBI taxonomy): domain Eukaryota; kingdom Viridiplantae; phylum Streptophyta; class Polypodiopsida; order Cyatheales; family Cibotiaceae; genus Cibotium; species Cibotium barometz. The sequence continues at coordinate 13,768,601 of NC_141055.1, forward strand.
TATAAAAAAAATTATCTTTTATGCATACTTCTATGCATGAAAATCAATTATGCATAATATAAAAATCAATTTCTCTATGATTACAATGAATATCTTTCAATTAATCTAGGATGATAATTCCTAGAATATGGTAGGAAGTCCTCTTTTTATGCTTTGAATGAAATTATCTTATGCATAATTTTTATAAAAATTTTGCCATAGCTCCGCTGCTATGACTGATAAATCTCAATTTTTCTAAGGGATAAAGCTTATCATTAAGGAAATAATTAAAATGATCTCTAATTGGATCATTCATCCATAAATGGATTGAATCATCAATATACATAAACTAAAAGCATAGAAAAAAGCCATTAATTTGGCCTCAAGCATAGCTTAATCTTGGATTAAGGAAAAGCTTTATGAAAAGCTTGATTTGGATTGAGAATGGGTCATGAGTATGACCATTTCTTGATTGAGAGAGAGAAATTACATAAAAACTATTAGAATTTAAACATAAATGGAAATTAACTTCAATAGCATTTATTAAATTATGTAACTCTTCACTAACATTATCAATTCACTTCAATAGCATTCAAAAAAAAAAACCATACCAATTAAGCTTCTCAAGCTTGAGAGGGGTTGAGAAGAGAGAAACATTGAGAAATTATAGAAAAGATCAATATTCACTAATTACCTTACAAATTGCTTGATTCTTTGTTCACGGTAGAGGCCCCCAACCAATCAATTGGTTAAGTATGTTGATGGAGCCACTAATGGGGATTGAAGAAAGAGGGAAGCTCCAAAAACTAGTGAATTATTAAATGAATTCACAGTTCTTGGCTTAGGTGGAGTAGAGTAACGATGCCTAAACACTATGGTTTTTTCAACAAGGGGGAGGCTTCTATTTATAGGAAAAATTGAGCTCCTAACCAAACAAACTGATTCTAGAATTTTCTAAATCAGTTTGGTCAATATTTGACCATTTTTAGGTCAGTTAAGCTAACTTTTTGGAACTAGACTTGAATGAGGAGAGAGGAGAGATGAAATATCTCAATTTTTATGAGTTTAAAACTCATTCAAGCATGTGAAATATGCACCTCCTTTAAAGAACTCCCCTTCCTTACATATGTGTCATAATGGAATCATTTTAATATTGCTTATAGTTTTTTACTAATAAACCTTGTACATTTTCAACTCTTCATCTTATGTGAAATATGCACCTCCTTTAAAGAACTCCCCTTCCTTACATATGTGTCATAATGGAATCATTTTAATATTGCTCATAGTTTTTTACTAATAAACCTTGTACATTTTCAACTCTTCATCTTATGTGAAATATGCACCTCCTTTAAAGAACTCCCCTTCCTTACATATGTGTCATAATGGAATCATTTTAATATTGCTCATAGTTTTTTACTAATAAACCTTGTACATTTTCAACTCTTCATCTTATGTGAGCATTTACTCATTTTTGGGTATCTTCTTTTACAAATTGGATTTATCTCCTCCCTACACATGGATTGATGCTATTGGCCCATAGGAACCTTAATTGGACCATAATCCAAAAATTTCTGAAAATCTAGACCCTTAGGCTAAGGTCCTTTATACCCATTTCCAATTAATTCCAATTGCACATTGGAAAGTTCTTTTTGAATTTCTGTTTCAGGGGAACTTATTTTAATAAGATGAGTTATTTTTCTATCCAAAAATATTCATAATCTGAATATTCTCTCTCTAGAATATTTTCTCTCTCTAGGTTAAAACAGTTAGAAACAAGGTCTTTATATTTCTGAAGAGGGATTGATTACAGGGGAAGATACTAGACATCAAAAGGGGGTTGGGGGAGGAATCTTACATTCTATCCCACTTAAAAAATGCGAGATGTCCTCATCTCGCAAACTGGGATAATTTCGCAAGATGCACGAATATGAGACTTAGAGAAAAATTTTAATCAAGGTTAACCACCAAGAAAAGTCTTAAAGAGAGCAAGATTCAAAATAAGAACAAGATTTAAACTTTATTCATTCTCGGAACTTATACAGTAAGGATAGAAGAACTCATTACACTTCCATAAGCCCGTCCATCATATGATCACAAAAGCAGCACTCACAAGCTGCGCACGTATAAGGTAACTCATCTATGGGAATGATTCTGTTGGTTATTGCTGCGCCTATCTCAGTGGTATGAGGTGTTCTAACAAAAGGACCTCTGAGAGGTAAGCCAAAAACGGGGTAAAGGCATATCTTCTCATGAGGAAGAAAACACGCCAGTAAGAAGACCCGCTCAGAAAACCCAAGATGTCTTGATCTCATGACGCAGTAGTATCGAGGACCCAAACCCAAGGCTTTGATAACCATGGCCAAGCGGACATTGTTACGAAAGTTCTCTTGACCCCAGGGTGTTACCCTAGTTATGTCTTGATAGGTCCGCCATTTGGTCTGCGCTACAGAAGTTCCTAGGTGAGGAAAAAGTGAGCGCTCATACTGTTCTATAAAATCCTTCTTCACAGACTCACTTGCGTCTTGAAGGTGAGAAATCATCATGGATAAAACTAATTCTTGTTGCCAAGCCATGAAGGAGATTAAGAAGAAGGGAGATCGATGGAAGTAAGATTACTGTGAGCGACAAGTAAAAGTTACGACTTATATAAAGGAAGGAGCTAGCGTAACCTAGAAGCCAGCGGCGGTAACTTGCCACTGAAGTTTTACCGTCTTTCCATGATTTGGGTTTGGCACATTTTTCTATAGAAGGCATTAAGAACTTTGAGATGAGGAGATAAAAGAAGCTTGTAGGCTAAGTCACCTACTTTCATTGAATTCAGATAAGGTTCACAATATCTGGGGGATAACTTCTTATACTCCCCAAGAGATAAAGAACTTCTTTTTGGGCCGTACTCGAATGAAAACCAAAACCGTGGTATCCAAAACACCGATTTTCACTTCTGAACTCATTGTTCTGAATCCTTAAAACAGGTAGGACTCCTGAGAAGTATTCTAGGAAAAGGATCTTCTTTTTTTTTTCTTTTTTTTCTTTTTTTTTTACAGAATCTTTCTTTTATTTTAGAGAGGGAATAATTATAAGATCAAAAGGGAGATTCTTACTCCTATATACCTCGAAGGTTGGGGAGGAATCTTACATTCTACCCCACTTAAAAAAGTGCGAGATATCCTCATCTCGCAAGGTAGAGGATAACTCTTTTTCTTAAGATCCAATTTTATTCTGGGGTTCCTTATATTCTGGTCAACCCAACAGAATACTGGGATAAATATCCCTTAGAACTCATCAACAATTCATTCAGATCATATCATTCATATCTTTAACATGATAATGGTCCATTAGACCGAAAAATTTTCTTCTGAATATTCCTCCACGGGAATTTTAGTCAAGTAAGTTCTCAATTTGTCATCCCTTAACTTGATCTAACGGTCAAGTATTAATAGTAGCAATCTGACAGCACAATCCACTAATCTCATAGTGATTTGTTGAAATCATTATCATCATTCTAGTTATGAATATCATCACAGGGACTCGTCCCATTCATCCTCATCGAGGTTTCGCTCAGCTTATTACATTTCAACCAAATTTCAAGGATCATCATTTTTCAATCAGAATCCAATTCAATTCATCAATTCTCAAATAGAATTAAAAATCATATCAACCACATTCGAAATCATCCTCTGGATAGCATTAACGCTTATAATTTCAAGTCTTAGATTTACTCGTATATACTGTCAGTAAAGAGCTGCAGTATACTCTCGGTATATACGGGTAGTCACGGCCCTTGGAATTATAAGGTAAATACCATCATGTCTAGGCCTCAAGCAAGTCAAGGATTCTATATAATTGTGGTACTTTCATCTGAAGACCCAATTACCAAATTACGAATTTTAGTTTGAATATCAAATTGTATGACTTATATCACACAATTACAACCTTTTTGTGTTTCTTGCTAAATTTTTGACATATTTGTCTTCTCAGTTGATCTTTATTAACCAAATGCTCTGATACCAACTGTAAGATCCCTGTTCCCACCGTGCAACAGATTCGGGGTACTAGCAGCGGAAGTAGCACTTCATGCGTGGGGCAGGGACCCACACTCGGGGCCTCGTCCACGGATATCCGGACAAGAGACTAATCCGTCGGTTTTTCAAAAACCGAACCCGAAAAAAACTTCCCTTACCCGGAAAGCATGGGCGATTCCACCAGGATAACTCTTTACTCTAACGTAGTCAAGATCATTACTGATCAAACCGATCCGACTGCACCTCTAACGGTACTTGGTCAGATCAAGGAAGAAACTTGCACTTGGATCATTGGGATCAACGCTTTTTTCCCCATCAAGAGGCACAGCCGTTGTTTCCTATCCATAGAACAATTTACTATCCGGGATTTACTTCATCTATCGTAATAATAGAATTTAAATCTCGATTTACGGATCCATCAGTCCAGCCTAACCCCATCCGATCCCATGGGTTAGCCAACCGCCCAACCACTGTAGTGATGGGATCCAATTTGGAATTTGGTTAGGTTTTGTCCCGGGTACCAAGGAAAAGAGTTCCAAGGCCCCCTAGCCGGAAGTTCATGCAAACATAAAACTAGCCACACCACTTACACACCCGATATGAAATTGCCTTTTTCTTAGCATCAGCTAACTTTAAAACAATCCTTTAATGAAACCATAGTACCACTGATCACAATCTTCCAATTTATCCGGTTGATTCATAATTTCCCATCATTCCTTCATCAGAGTATCTATGGCATCATTGGCAACTAGAACGCTCACCACCTGTCCACACAGGGGCCTTTTCAATAGTTCCTAGCCCATAATACTCGGCAATATAATCACTTATAAAAATTCAAGATGGACTCTCGTTGAAGATCAGCAAGATCACATATAAAGAACCATGGACTCATCCATTGAAGACCAGCAAGGTCAATCAACCAGATCCATGCCCGGTTTCACAAAACAACTCTTACTCCTTGTTCCAATATCTTCCTCGACGCACGCGTGGGTATCCTGGGTGACCCAGAGCCCGAGCACCGTATGGTCAGCACCCTCTAGGATCCTTCGCAGGTGACCTAGCGCTTCACTCATAGGCCGCTTCCTTGGTCCCTCATCCACCGTACCGGAAGCTCACCATTTAAATCGAACCGAGGCTGGTCAAGACCTCGGTCGACCTTGCTACGCGAGACGTCCTCCATTGACTCTCCGTCAGCAGTTGCAACTTTAACAGTTAGGTCTTCGTGACCTTAATCCACAAGATGGTCAAAATGCTTCCCCAGCATTCTTGACATAAAACAGTCATTTACAAACAGTCACAAAATACAGTTTCTAAATCGAACTCTCGTCTTTCCACATTATCCCTCCTTAGTCCACATTACTTATTCCACATTCCATTCAATGTGTACTCATTCTCATCCATTTCCTCATATCGACGACACATTAATTCACATACACATTCACATTCACATCCATACATCCACATTTACATGCATACATCCATTTTCACATCCTCATTTATACATCCACATCCCATATCCACATTCATACATACACATCCATATCCACATCCATACATCCACATTCATATCCACATTCACATCCATACATCCACATTCACATCCATACATCCATATCTACATGTATACCTCCATTTTCACATCCTCATTTATACATCCATATCCCATATCTACATTCATACATACACATCCATATCGACATCCATACATCCACATCCACATCCACATTCATATTCACATCCATATATCCACATTTACATGCATACATCCATTATCACGTCCTCATTCATACATCCACATCCACATTCATATCCATATATCCACATCTACATGCATACATCCATTATCACGTCCTCATTCATACATCCACATCCACATTCCCATTCACATCTATACATCCACATCTACATCCACATTCACATACATCCACATCCACATTCCCATTCACATCTATACATCCACATCTATATCCACATACATACATACATACATACATCCACATCCACATCCACATTCCCATTCACATCTATACATCCACATCTACATCCACATTCACATCCACATTCCCATTCACATCTATACATCCACATCTACATCCACATTCACATCTATGCATATACATCTTCATGCATACATCCATTTTCACATTCATACATCCATACTCCCATCTCCACATCCACACATCCACATACATACATCCATTTCCACATTCCCATTCATATAATCCCATATGCCTTCACATCTAATCTTTTACATCACATCCATTCTTGCCCTATCACAACCCATATACATCTTATCCTATCACATCCACTTCTTACCTCATCCCATACACATCTTATCACATCTTAATTCATCTTATCACCTCTTATCACCTTTTATACACCTCTTATCACATCCTATCACATCTCATATCTATTTATAGAATACAAGAGAATTCTTATATTTGATATAAGATTTCTTTACACATTTACTTATCCATAAATTCCATTTAAGGAGATTAATACTTCCGAAGTAAAATCAATCTTTTATGCATCTTCCTATGCATAAATTCATTTTAAATGAAAATGACACTTTTGAATTAAAATTCAATCTTTTATGCATCTTCCTATGCATAAATTCAATTTAGATGAGAATGACACTTTTGAATTAAAAATCAATTTTTTTATGCATCTTCTTATGCATAAATTCAATTTAGTAGGAATTACACTTTTAGAATAAAAGAATTTCTCTTATGCATCTAAGTTATGCATAAAATCCATTTATGAGAAAAATCACACTTTTAGTATAAAAAGAATATCTTTTATGCATACCTCTATGCATGAAATCCAATATGATAAAAGTAACACTCTTACAATAAAATAATCAACTTTTTATGCATACCTCTATGCATGAAATTCAATTATGATAAAAGTCACACTTTTATCATAAAATAATCAATCCATTATGCATACTTCTATGCATGAAAATAAAAATGGTAAAAGTAACACTTTTGATATAAAAATTTAACCATTATGCATACTTCTATGTATGAAATAAAAATGGTAAAAATAACACTTTTGATATAAAAATTTTTCCTTTATGCATACTTCTATGCATGAAAATTAAAAATGATAAAAGTAACACTTTGAATATAAAAAAAATTATCTTTTATGCATACTTCTATGCATGAAAATCAATTATGCATAATATAAAAATCAATTTCTCTATGATTACAATGAATATCTTTCAATTAATCTAGGATGATAATTCCTAGAATATGGTAGGAAGTCCTCTTTTTATGCTTTGAATGAAATTATTTTATGCATAATTTTTATAAAAATTTTGCCATAGCTCCGCTGCTATGACTGATAAATCTCAATTTTTCTAAGGGATAAAGCTTATCATTAAGGAAATAATTAAAATGATCTCTAATTGGATCATTCATCCATAAATGGATTGAATCATCAATATACATAAACTAAAAGCATAGAAAAAAGCCATTAATTTGGCCTCAAGCATAGCTTAATCTTGGGTTAAGGAAAAGCTTTATGAAAAGCTTGATTTGGATTGAGAATGGGTCATGAGTATGACCATTTCTTGATTGAGAGAGAGAAATTACATAAAAACTATTAGAATTTAAACATAAATGGAAATTAACTTCAATAGCATTTATTAAATTATGTAACTCTTCACTAACATTATCAATTCACTTCAATAGCATTCAAAAAAAAAACCATACCAATTAAGCTTCTCAAGCTTGAGAGGGGTTGAGAAGAGAGAAACATTGAGAAATTATAGAAAAGATCAATATTCACTAATTACCTTACAAATTGCTTGATTCTTTGTTCACGATAGAGGCCCCCAACCAATCAATTGGTTAAGTATGTTGATGGAGCCACTAATGGGGATTGAAGAAAGAGGGAAGCTCCAAAAACTAGTGAATTATTAAATGAATTCACAGTTCTTGGCTTAGGTGGAGTAGAGTAACGATGCCTAAACACTATGGTTTTTTCAACAAGGGGGAGGCTTCTATTTATAGGAAAAATTGAGCTCCTAACCAAACAAACTGATTCTAGAATTTTCTAAATCAGTTTGGTCAATATTTGACCATTTTTAGGTCAGTTAAGCTAACTTTTTGGAACTAGACTTGAATGAGGAGAGAGGAGAGATGAAATATCTCAATTTTTATGAGTTTAAAACTCATTCAAGCATGTGAAATATGCACCTCCTTTAAAGAACTCCCCTTCCTTACATATGTGTCATAATGGAATCATTTTAATATTGCTTATAGTTTTTTACTAATAAACCTTGTACATTTTCAACTCTTCATCTTATGTGAAATATGCACCTCCTTTAAAGAACTCCCCTTCCTTACATATGTGTCATAATGGAATCATTTTAATATTGCTCATAGTTTTTTACTAATAAACCTTGTACATTTTCAACTCTTCATCTTATGTGAAATATGCACCTCCTTTAAAGAACTCCCCTTCCTTACATATGTGTCATAATGGAATCATTTTAATATTGCTCATAGTTTTTTACTAATAAACCTTGTACATTTTCAACTCTTCATCTTATGTGAGCATTTACTCATTTTTGGGTATCTTCTTTTACAAATTGGATTTATCTCCTCCCTACACATGGATTGATGCTATTGGCCCATAGGAACCTTAATTGGACCATAATCCAAAAATTTCTGAAAATCTAGACCCTTAGGCTAAGGTCCTTTATACCCATTTCCAATTAATTCCAATTGCACATTGAAAAGTTCTTTTTGAATTTCTGTTTCAGGGGAACTTATTTTAATAAGATGAGTTATTTTTCTATCCAAAAATATTCATAATCTGAATATTCTCTCTCTAGAATATTTTCTCTCTCTAGGTTAAAACAGTTAGAAACAAGGTCTTTATATTTCTGAAGAGGGATTGATTACAGGGGAAGATACTAGACATCAAAAGGGAGTTGGGGGAGGAATCTTACAACTGTCATGATTTGGCAGGAGTCTCTTTCAATGGGGGTTGTCCCCAAGAGCATTCTTAACCATAACCAAGCAAGTTTCACATCCCATTCTTCTTCTTCTAGGTCTACCACTTGGGCCATATTGACTATTATATTTTCTCTGCCTAAGTTTGGCTTGCCTCGATTTAACCTCTTGTTGAGCGGTTTGTTTCATTTCTAGGTGGTCCTTTTTTCTTTGTTTTTTTATCATGAATGTCCATTAGGTTAGTTTTGGTTAGTGGTCCATAGTAGCATTTTAACTTGCTACTATTGAAATATCTTTCCATTTCGACACCTTCAAGGGTCTCTATGCTCATAGTGCCTTGTGAGGTTATTTTGGAAAGGTCATAAGCCTCTGAGCTTGAGTTGCTTTTTGTGTGTTTTGTGCTGAATAGGAGGACCATGTCACCCTCGTTCATTTGCTTGTATTTCAGCTAGTCGTCGAACCATTGTTTACACCTTAGCTTCTTGACAATAATTCTATATACAGCTAGAAGTTGTGTTTCGTCAAGCTTTTCAAGCTCGAGAATGCGACAGCCTAAGACATTCCTCGTGAGTTTCTCTTGTATAGCAATGTGTAAACTTGGGACCAAGAACTCCATTGGCATACTCACTTTAGTACCATAGGTCAATTTGAAGGGTGTGGCATTGGTAGCCTCCTTGTAGTAAAAGTGCGATTGGCCCAGAGCGCACTGCTAACAACTTTTTTTCACAATCGTTGTGGCTGGCCTCAACACTTCTGGTGAGAATGGCACACAAAACTTTGTCAGTGCTTTCAGCCTAGCATTAGCTTGGGGATAATATGGGGAGGACTTTCTATAAGTGACAAGGAATTCTTGTAAGAGGAATTAGATTACCTCATTAATGAAGTTTGTTGCATTGTCACTTACAAGCTCAAGGAGGAAATCGAAGTGCGTGTTGACTCATATAGGAATTTTGAAGTCGATTGTGCATCAGCTTTATGGATCAACTCTTTTGGTGCCATAGTCCATTGGCAATGATTATATATTGGGCTTGAGTGTATCCGGTGTGGGACTAATAATGGGCCCAATGAAATAAATTCCCTACTTTTCGAATGGTTTCAAGCACACGACATGGTTTAGGGGCATGTTGTCATTAAAGAGGGGGATTGTCACTTGTTGGCATTCATCGCACTTCTTGACATATTTTGCTGCATTAGCCATTAATGTGGGCCACCATAACTTGGCTATGAGGATTGTGTGAAGTGATATCTACTACAAAGTGCCCCCTAGCACAAGCAGAGTGAGCATGTTCTAGAAGGAAGACACATTCCTCTACATGGACATAACATCTAAGAATCTTGCCTTCCCCTTCCTAAAGAGTTGGCATGCAATGAGTTGGTAGGAGTCTGCTTGTTTAATGAGGCGTGGGCATGATGCTTGTTTAGGAGGGGGTCCACTGGTAATCCATTAACTAAAAAGTACGCTACCTCCTCGCTCCACTCATGAATCAAGCATAATTTGAATAGGGAGGCATGTGGTAAATCATCATTAACTCCCTCGGGCGGCTTGTTATTAGGGATTCTTAACATGTGGTCTGCCAAGACATGCTATGAGCTTTTCCTCATTGTGATAGAGTGAAGTTGAACTCAAGCAAGATTAGCAGACACCTGGTGATTCTTCCTCTTATATAGGGCTTGTTTACGAGGTATATAAGAGCTTGCTGATGGTCTACAAAGAAGATAAATTTTATCACCAGAAGATAATGACAAAACTTCTTAACAATGTAAACCATGGCCAACCCTTCTCTTTCCATCGTGGTATAATTTCTCTTGGCCTTGTTCAGTTGGTGGCTGGCAAAACTGATGGGAAAATCCATCTTGTGTTCACCAAGTTGGGCCAGTACACATCCACAACAACAAAGGCGGAGGCGTTGATGTGGACATGAAAGATAATGTTCTAGTTGGGGACCTTAGAATAAGAGCACTACCCACGGATTTCTTGAAGGTCGTATAAGCCTATTGGCATTGCTATGTCCACTGAAAAAGGATCAAGTGTATGTGAAGAGGTTGGTTGGGCTATATTAGCATACATAAAAATGAACCACTGATAATAGCCAACATGTCCCATGAAACAGTGGAGTCCCTTAAAATTAGTTGGTGGAGGCAGCTCAAGGATGAGCCACACTTTACTATCATCCATGGAGATCCCCTATCGAGAGACAATGTGTCCTAGGATAACTCTATGCTTAACCCAAAATTGGCATTTGAGTGGGTTCAATGAAATATGATACAACCTGCATCTTTCCGGCACCTTACGTAAGCAGTCAAGGTGATCCTTCCTCGAGGAGTTGACACAAAGGTCATCCATAAAGACCTCAATGAATTTTTGAAAATATTCCTTAAAGGCTATGCACATTAGTCGATGTGGAAGGTGCCGGGGGCATTGGTCAGCCCCCCAAAGGGCATAACACGGTATGCATAAGTTCCCCATTCTGTAGCAAAGGCTATTTTGTGTTGATCCTTGGGGGGGTCGATCAACACCCACCTGGTTATAACTGGAGAATCCATCAAGGAAGCTTTAGTCTTCCTTTCTTGGGACCCGTTCAAACACATGGTCGGTGAAGGGCAAAGGATAATGATCCCATATGGTGGTGGCATTGACCTTTTTTAAGTTCCACGCACACTCTTACCTTCCCATTCTTTTTGGGAACTATCACAATGGGTGATGCCCATTCTGTGTGATATGTTTTATAGATGAATCCGGTGTAATTCTATCAATTTCTTCTCCGAACATCTTGGAATACTTTGGATTCATAGGATAAGCCCTTTGTTTCACCAGTCTTGCTCCATCAAACCATCAGAATGGTGTGCTTAACTACTTCGAGAGGTACACCCTTCATATCCATATACATCAAGGCAAAGAAATCTTGGAATTCTATGAGCAAAGTGATGAACTCGGTCTCTTTCTTGATAGAGAGGTCATCTTCAATGTATATTGGGGCCTCAGGTCTTCACTCCGGCATACTAGGTTAATTTCTTTTACCTTGGTTGGACCATCATATGAGGTCCTTGGTTGTCCATTATGGGACCTTTGGGCCGAGTCCTATTGCACAAATCTGTTGGCCATCTGGAAGGTCTTGAAGTGTTTGGGCACTTGCTTGGTCTCTTCTGCCCTAGCGCTTTCTTCTTCTATCAGTTTTTTGGCATCTTTTTTGCGGAGTGCTAACTCCTTATTATGTGCTTTACACGCAGAGCAGCAAAGCTTTTCGGGTGCGGGTTTGGGAGCTATTTGTGAACTCCTTTTGCTATATTTGGTTGAAGTGGTCATGTGCTTCAACCACCCCAACATATATTAGCCAGTGGGTGTCTTAATTGTTTTGCAAAAAAATATAGCATTCTGGCCTATGGAATCCATCAAGCTTGCGAGTTCTATGTGAGTGTGTTTCCCTTGATGGATCCGCTTTGTTGGCATGTTCAAGGTCTTGAGTGGAAAAATTAGGCAAGTATGCAGTGCTAAGCATATATAGAGATGTGATCTCCTTCTTGTTTGCTGTAGCAAACTTGGTTCCTGTGCATCTAGGAAGAAGTACGTCCACCGTAGCAAGGAAGAAGTACGTCCACCGTAGCAAGGATATGCATCCAATTCTCGGAGTCTTCTGGCTTTGGAAGGGGTGCACATTCCTCAATATCTTTTTCTTCATCTAGTGTTTTGTGGTGGCACGTTTGGCATAGATGGACTATAGTGGATCTAGTAGTTGTTATTACTGAGTCCTCTATAAAGGGTTTGCCGCTCATGGGATATACCTTCATTGATCTTTCCATGTACCCTCATTGATCTTTCCATGGACTACTGCAGTGGATCTAATAGTTGTTCATGAGTCCTCTACAAAGGGTTTGCTGCCCATGGGATGTATCTTCCATGTGCGTAGGTTGATCTTCATTGTTTGATCTTTCCTTCGAATGTAGATGTGGTCAGTATCCCAATTGTAGATCATTTTGGTTTCCCTCATGAATGGTTTCCCAAGGATGCAATCATATGAAATGGGCTGATGTCCAAAGTTCATCACCACAAAGGTGTGGCGGAAGGTAGTTCCAAGGTTCTTTATTTTCAAATCCTTCAATAGACCAATGGGTCTAGCAGTGGCTCCGTCAACAAGTTTGACCAATAATGTTGTGTCATCCATGGGCAGGTGCTCTCTATTTTTCCCAGCATTGTTCTGTAACAATGCTCACTCCTACTTCCCTATCTAGGATTGTTGTGACCTCGAGGCCGTCTCGAAGGTTATGGGCAATGCAGCATTGAGTTCATCGCCTTCAAAGTATTGTTTGAGCTTATTTGCTCAAACTGTTTGAGGGTTCTAGTGATCTCATGGGGTTCAACAAGCTCATCTTCCTTTGACTCATTAGAGCTGTCTAGCTCTGTGGATTCTTGCATGCCTGCCCCAAGGTGTCCCTCCATCCAACCTTCATATCTTTCCATAAGCTTACACTATCTTGAAGCAAGGTGCCAATGGGGATCTGGATCTAAGAAGAAAGGAAGGAAGAAAGACCAACAACGTCTCTAGGAGCGGAGGTTGTTCCGTGAGGAAGGTCGCCTTGGCTTGTTCGTAAGCTTTTATGTGTATACCATATTTGGATGGGGATCTCTATGTCTGTTATTTTGAGATGGTTATCCCCTAGGTTTCTAAGATATTCCGCTAACCAATTTCTCTAGTGGGAGGTAGCTCTCGCAGTGGGTTTTGCTACTTGTGTTGGCCTAGGTCTGGGAGTTCTCTAGTATAAATGTGAGCTTCTTCAGCGGGTCTCATGTTGAAGACCAAAGGGCATGGCTCAAGGTAGGCAGTAGAAGGATCATCTGCAATCTAAGCTCCTTGACCAGTTCTTGGGCTGCAAAGAGTCTTTTCTTTTCCTCTATGGACTTAGGGTATTCGGCAAGCAATTTTAGGGAGCTGGTTAGTGTCAATCGGTTCCCTGGCTCGGGTGGCTGAGCGTAGCAAATCTTCCTCTTCACAAAGAGGTTGATGCATGTGTGGTTGTCCCATCTTCTGAATCACTCTGCTTTCTTGAGTATCTAGTTGCTTGCTTGTTCAAGGACATTCTTCAAAGATAAGACCTTTGGTTGTCCGTGGGACCTCTCACGAGGTTGATGCCCTTGTTGTAGCATGAGCTACAACCTTGTATGTGTTTTGCAATCTAGTTATGGCATTGAGAGGGATTGTATGGATTAAGCCATCTCTTACACTCATTAGTGTTGGGATTAGCTTCACAAGCCTTCCCTATTGTCCTTGGTCTCAGACGGACAATCCTTATACATATGATCTATTTCACACCCAATGCATAAAGGGATTAGCTTCACAAGCCTTCCCTATTGTCCTTGGTCTCAGACGGACAATCCTTATACACATGATCTATTTCACACCCAATGCATAAAGGGATTAATGTAGAAGCACCTACAGAGGTACTTTCCATCCCTTTCTTGATTGGACATTCAGCCACTTAGTAAGGTATTGCATAATGATAACATTACATGAGTGGTCGTTTTGCCATTGTATTCATATCCCAACCCTATGACATTGAGGCAGCTAAGTACACATTCAGAATATTTGGTCACCCTCCATCACATAGTGGCTTAGAATTTTGGAGGGCGGATTGGTTGGTGGCTCCAGAGGTTCGTGGGAGGAGCTTTAGGAACTTCCCCCTTGTCCCCTTCTTCAAATTTTTTTGTCAGAGGTAGCTGACGAACAGGTGTGATCTCTGGTAATGGGGGTTGAGGTGGGAGAATGGGGGATGGTATGGGCATTTCGGTGGGTACCCTTAGAATTCCTCTTTGGGACACTTCTTGGCCTGGTTGAGCTATATTGTGAAGAGAAATTGCTCGCTACCTTGGGTTTGCACATAGGGCTTGAGATAGAGCACTGGCTTGAGCAACCCTTTACTGATAGTAGCAGTTCGTGACTTTGTGATTGCCCCACCTTTAGAAATATGTGCAATAGAGGGTGGAACGGGGTCACAAATGTGGACACTTCTTTATGATGGTATGGCTAACTTGACAAATTGGGCTCCATACTAGCTCCCTCTTTGGATAGAGATGGGGTTGGCCAACCCAATCCTTGCCTTTGCCGGTTCTCCAATGTTGGGTCATTTTTTGCATTAATGCAATGGCCAACTACTCGTTTTGTTGTCTAGAAGTGGACTCCTTCGTCTTTCCATTAGATTTTGTGTTGGTGGTCTTGAATGAGGCTTCTGATGTACCCTCATGAAGTTCTCAGGAACATGTTCCCTTGAAGTTGTCCTCAAAGTCCATGATGGCACTCTTGCAGCATTGCTCGAAGGAGGTATAGGCCAAGGCATACAAGGAATTTTGTAGGAGTACGTCATCGAGACCTTAAAAATCTCCCTATTAACCTTTTATCAGAGAACTTGTCTTTGGCACTATAGTGGGAGTGGAGATATCTAACTTTGTTGATGTAGTCTCGGATGGTTTCACCATCCTTTTGTCTGACATTATGTAGCTACTCAATAGGACTCCATTTGGTACCCTAATAAGAATATCCAACCTTGAAGGCATCTTTTAAGGCTTCAAAGGTGGCCTCGTACTCCTTGACTTTCAAGGACTGAAATCATTGGCCGGTTATTCAAAAAGAGTAATTCTCACCGTTTGTGCATTCTAAAATAAATATTTTTATTTACTCCATGTACATATTCACTTATGAATATGCATGGATATCATTGATATTAATTATTGAAATTAATTTCTATGCTTTGAATTTAATTTATATGCATGGAAAGATGCATAATGGAAATTTTTTTATTATAAAAGTGTTATTTTCATTGAATTTAATTTCTATGCATAGAAAGATGCATATTGGAAATCTTTTTATTTTAAAAGTGTTGTTTTCATTGTATTTAAATTCCATGCATAGAAAGATGCATATTGGAAATTTTTTTATTATAAAAGTGTTATTTTCATTGAATTTAATTTCTATGTATAGAAAGATGCATATTGGAAATTTTTTTATTATAAAAGTGTTATTTTCATTGAATTTAATTTATATGCATAGAAAGATGCATATTGGAAATCTTTTTATTATAAAAGCATTGTTTTCATTGAATTTAAATTCTATGCATAGAAGGATGCATATTGGAATTTTTTTATTATAAAAGTGTTATTTTCATTGAATTTAATTTATATGCATGGAAAGATGCATATTGGAATTTTTTTTGTATAAAAGTGTTATTTTCATTGAGTTTAATTTATATGCATGGAAAGATGCATTATGAAATTTTTTTATTATAAAAGTGTTATTTTCATTGAATTTAATTTATATGCATGGAAAGATGCATAATGGAAATATTCTTATTATAAAAGTGTTATTTTCATTGAATTTAATTTCTATGCATAGAAAGATGCATAATGGAAAATTTTTTATTATAGAAGTGTTATTTTCATTGAATTTAATTTATATGCATAGAAAGATACATAATGAAAATTTTTATTATAAAAGTATTGTTTTCATTAAAATTGATTTTATGCATAGAAAGGTGCATAAAAGATTTTTTATATATTTTAAAAGCGTAATTCTCATTAAAATTAATTTTATGCATAGAAAGATGAATAAAGGATTTATTTTTCTTTCAAAAGTTTTATTTTCATTAAAATTGATTTTATGCATAGAAAGATGCATAAAAGATTTATTTTTATTTGAAAAGTGTTATTCTCATTAAAATTGATTTTATGCATAGAAAGATGCATAAAGGATTTATTTTTATTTGAAAAGTGTTATTCTCATTAAAATTGATTTTATGCATAGAAAGATGTATAAAGGATTTATTTTTCTTTCAAAAGTGTTATTTTCATTAAAATTGGTTTTATGTATACAAAGATAAAGGATTTATTTTTATTTCAAAAGTGTTATTTTCACTAAAATTGATTTATGCCTAGAAAGATGCATAAAGGATTTAATTTTATTTCAAAAGTGTTATTTTCTTAAAATTGATTTTATGCATAAATAGATGCATAAAAGGATTTTTATAAAAGTGTTATTTCCACTGAAGTTGATTTTTATGCATAAATAGATACGTAAAAAAACTTTATATCAAAAATTAGAACTCTCTTAAATTCTATGTTTAAATTCTATGAATAGAAGTGATGAGATGTGATGTGAATCAGATAGATGTGAATGGATGGATGGATGTGATGTGAATAGAGGTGATGAGATGTGAGGTGAATAGATGTGATGAGATGTGATGTGAATCAGATAGATGTGAATGGATGGATGGATGTGATGTGAATAGAGGTGATGAGATGTGAGGTGAATAGATGTGATGAGATGTGATGTGAATCACATAGATGTGAATGGATGTGATGTGAATAGAGGTGATGAGATGTGAGGTGAATAGATGTGATAAGATGATGTGATGTGAATCAGATGGATGTGATGTGAAAAGAGGTGATGAGATGTGAGGTGAATAGATGTGATGTGAATCAGATAGATGCGAATGGATGGATGGATGTGATGTCACGAATAGAGGTGATGAGATATGAGATGAATAGATGTGATGTGAATCAGATAAATGTGAATGGATGGATGTGATGTGAATAGAGGTGATGAGATGTGAGGTGAATAGATGTAACGAGATGTGATGAGAATCAGATAAGTGTGAATGAATGGATGGGTGGTTGTGATGTGAATAGAGGTGATGAGATGTGAGGTGAGTAGATGTGATAAGATGTGATGTGAATCAAATACATGTGAATGAATGGATGAGATGTGATGTCATGTGAATTAGGATGTAAATGAATGATATGAGATATGAGTGGATGATATGTGATGAAAATGGATGTAAATGTATAAGTGAAGAATGGATGTGAATGTATATGTGAAAGAATTGATGTGAATGAGTATGTGAAAGAATGGATATAGATGTGTATGTGAAAAAATGTGATGTGATGGAAAGAGATGTGATGTGTCATAAATATATGTGGATGTGAATGTGATGGATATGAATGAATGTGAATGTGATGGATATGAATGAATGTGAATATGATAGATATGAATGAATGTGATGTGATGGGATGTGAATCGGGATAGATGTGAATGAATGAGATGTGAGGTAAAATGAATGAGATGTAATGTGAGTGAATGTGATGTTGTTTGAATGGATGAGATGTGGATATGGGTAGATGCAACTGGATGAGATCTGATGCGGATAAATGAGAAAAGATATGATGAAATGGAAAATGATGTAGTGAGAATGGGAATACACATGAAATAAATGAGAATTGATGTGGAAAGACGAGAGTTCGTTATAGAAACTATATTTATGACCTGTTTTGGTTGTTTTATGTCAAGAATGCTGGGGAAGCATTTTGACCGTCTTGTGAATGAGGTTGTGGAGACCTAGTTTGATAAAGTTGCAACAGCTCACGGAGAGTCAATGGAGAATGTCTCGCGTAGCAAGCTCGGCCGAGGTCTTGACCAGCCTCAGTTCGATTAAAATGGTGAGCTTCCGATACGGTGGATGAGGGACCAAGGAAGCGGCCTATGAGTGAAGGGCTAGGTCACCTGTGAAGGATCCTAGAGGGTGTTGACCATAAGGTGCTCGGGCTCTGGGTTGCTGACAATACCCACGCGTGCGTTGAGGAAGATATTGGAACAAGGAGTAAGAGTTGTTTTCTAAATTCAGGCATGGATCTGGTTGATTGACCTTGCTGGTCCTCAACCGATGAGTCCATGGCTCTTTTATATGGATCCGTTGGTTGACCTTGTTGATCTTCAACGGAAATTCCATTTTGATATGTGAATATATTTCCGGTTACTATAAGCTAGGAACTATTAAAAAGGCCCCCTGAGAGTGGACAGGTGGTGAGCGTTCTGGTTGCCAATGATTCCATAGGTACACCGATGAAGGAATGATTGGAATTAAGGATTCAACCAGAGATTTTGAGGATTATTATCAGTGACTCTATGATTTCATTAAATGATTGTTTTAAAGATAGCTGATTCTGTGAAAAAGGCAATTTCATATTGGGTGTGCAAGTGGTGTGACTAATTTTAAGTTTGCATGAATACCCGGCTAGGGGGCCTGTGAACTCTTTTCCCTGGTACCTGGGAGAAAACCTAATCAAATTCTTAATTAGATCCTATCACTACAGTGGTTGGGCAGTTGGCTAACCCACGGGGCTGGATTGATGGATCCCTAAATTGAGACTCAATTTTGTTATGGTACGATAGATGAAGTAAATCCCGAACAAAAATTGTTCTATGGAAAAGAATCAACAGCTATGCCTCTCAATGAGGAAAAAAGCATTGGTCTCTATGATCCAAGTTTCCCTGATCTAACTATGGGACTTATGGGTTCGGTCAGATCAGTTTAGTTCAGTTAGTCAAGGCTTGTGACTACGTTTAGAGAAAATTTATCCTGGAGGAATCGCCCGTGCTTTCCGGGCAAGGGAAGTTTTTTCGGGTTCAGTTTTGGAAGAACTGATGGATTAGTCTTATGTCCGGATATCCGTGGGCAAGGCCCCGAGTGAGGGACCCTGCCCCGCGCAAGAAGTGCTACTTCCACTGCTAGCACCCCTGAACTCGTTGCACGTGGGGACAGGGATCTTACAATATGTCGGTGCTAGCTACCAAACCCGCCAATGACATAAATGTCGAACAGTCATGCAAGCGCCTCGTGAGTGTAAGCTTATGTTGAGCTTATTAACATCTCAACACTCCCCCTCAAGCTCAACTCCAACTCATGAACTCCAAGCATATCTCAAATTCTGTGGAGCTTCTTAGCTTCCAAAGCCTTCATGAAGATTTCAAGAACCTGATCTTATGTGCTAGCGTAGGCCAAGTCGATGTCGCTTGCCAAGACTCTCTCCCTGATGAAGTGGTAATGTACCTCAATGTGTTTTGTCCGCACATGGAAAACTGGGTTCCTGGTGGACAACTCTAAAAAGATGCAGGGGAGGAGAGCTTGAGCTCTTGCAAGCACCACACACACACTCACACAAACCCTAGAAGAGAACACACAAGGTGAGAGGCTGAAAATTCTTCTTTTTCTTCACACAACAAAAGAGGTCTACAAAGAAGATAAAGTGACTAACACATATAACAGAGTATATACAAGCGGTCCATAATGTGAACACGCTAGTGAGTGTTAGCTCATGTTGAGCTTGACATCTCAGATGTCAGCAAATTGATCCTGTGTCCAAGACTCTCTCTGATGAAGTGGTAATGCACCTCAATGTGTTTCGTCTGTGCATGGAAAACTGGGTTCCTGGACAACTGTATACTGGACAACTGTATACTGCTAAGACTGTCACAATATATGACAACCTTTCTCTCCACATGCAACCCCAAATCAACAAGTAGCTTGCGTAACCAAGCTACCTCACATGCTTCCACCGCAGCTACTCTGTACTCTGCCTCTATACTTGACAAGGAAGCTGTGGGCTGCTTCTTGCTGCTCCATGTCACAACAGCACTCCCCAATGAAAACATAAATCCACTAGTAGATGATCTCCTGTCTGAGATGCTACCTGCCCAATCTGCATGTGTACCTATATAGCTCCATTGGTACACCTGCTGCATAAAACAATGCATAATCAACACTGGCCCTCAAATATCAAAGTGTGCGTCGTACACTATCAAGATGTGGTTTGTGCGAAACCTGCATAAACTAGCTCTCTAAGACAACAATGTAGATCAAATTTAGCCTGCTGATCGTGACATAGATCAGACTCCCCACAATCTTTGTGTACATAGTGGGATCCTCCAACACATAACCTGCATCTTTCAGTAAGCTTGCCATTTTGATCTAATGGCACGGATATTGGCTTACATCCCATACTTGGACAACATTTCCAATGCATATTGTCTCTATGGACAACCAAATACCCTCAGGTGTGCGAATGACCTCAATTCCCAAAAAGTAGCGCAGATCTCCCAAATCCTTCTTCTCAAACTTCCTTTTGAGAAGACTTTTCACATGCTCAATCTCATCCAAGTTGTCACCCCCAACAATAAGATCATCTACATATATGGTGATAATCACAACACCCTTATCACTCTAGCGCACATACAAAGAGTGATCTGCATCTACCATATGAAAACCAATAGTGACAAGATACTCACAAATCTTGTCATGCCATGCTCGTGGAGCTTGCTTCAGCCCATACAAGGCCTTATGAAGCTTACATACATACTCTGGGTGACCTGTATCCTCAAAACCTGGTGGCTAATCCATATACACCTCTTCTTGCAAGTCACCATGCAAGAACACATTTTTTACATCCATCTGATGTAAAAACCAGCCTTTAGTTGTAGCCACCACAACCACTCTCACAGTTGCCATCTTTGCAACTGGGGAAAATGTCTCCCCATAATCAATCCCATGTGTCTGCACATATCCTTTGGCTATCAATCTAGCCTTGTACCTGCTTATGCTACCATCAATGTTCTGTTTTACCTTATACACCCACTTATAGCTAATAGCTTTCTTACCTTCAGGCAATGGCACCAAATCCCAAGTCTCATTTCCATACAATGCATCCATCTCCTCATTCATAGCTTTCTCCCAACATACATTTCCAATAGCCTTATCAAAACATGTGGGTTCTACAACCTCCACAACTTTTGCCATATACGCATAGTGATATGCCACAACAATCATAAGTCAACCTCTGCATAGGATTTTTGACTCTTTCATATCTTCATAACTTTGCATTTATGAATTTCAGGTTTCCTCATTGCTGGAATCCTAAGCTTCTCATCAAGCCTCATCTCCGAGCCACTAGACTCTCCCCCATCAACAAGAGAATTCCCTGTAGAAATGTCAGGCATACCAAGGGGCTCAATCACTTTCTTTTGCCTTTATGTGATGTACCAACTACATTTTCAGGACTGGTATATGATGCAGCTTGCCACTCCATGGTCTATCAATAGAACCGTTCGATGAGGACTCTCCTGGTCCACTCAATGACTGTGATTGCTGACTTGCATTCTGTGCAACCACATTTCCACTTACATCAACCCCAATAACATCTTTTTCAACAGCATACCAGCTACTCATCTCATCAAATACAACATCCCTGCTTACCCTTGATTCATGTGTAGTAGGGTTATAACATCTATATCTCTTTTGCTCAAGGGAATACCCAATAAACACACATTTTTTTGATTTTGGATTGAGCTTGCTACTACGTAACTCATCTGGTACATGCACGTATGCAATACATCCAAAAAATTTCAAGGGAGACAAATCAGGTTTCTTGCTAGTAAACTTCTCCTCTGGCATTACATGATGTATGGCTACACTAGGAGTCCTGTTCATGATATAAAGTGCTATAGACACAGCCTCAGCCCAATAGCTATGTGGTATATTCTTCTTAGCCACCATCAATGCTCGTGCTATCTGTGCAATGTGCCTGTTTTTTTTGCTCAGCAACTCCATTTTGCTGCGGAGTGTATCTACATGTAAATTGTCTCTGAATGCCATTCTTCTGCAAGAATTCAGAGAACTCATTGGAGAAGTATTCTCCCCCTCCATCTGACCTTAGGCACTTCACATACTTTCTTGTCTGTTTTTCAGCCATAACTCTAAAATTCTGAAAATGAGTGAACACTTCACTCTTCTCCTACATGTACACCCATAATTTCCTTGTGTGGTCATCAATGAATGTTACGTAGTACCTGCAGCCACTCACAGACATAGTCTTCGCAAGACCCCATACATCTGAATGCACAACATCTAGCACATTTCTACTCACATTTTTGTCATGTGGAAATACATGTTTTGTTTGCTTTCCAATTTGACATGCTTCACAAACTTTTTGCATACCTTCAACTTTAAACTTAGGCAGCCCCTATCACAATTTCTTTAGTCTACATAGACTTCATTCTTTTGCATACCTTCAACTTTAAACTTAGGCAGCCCCTATCACAATTTCTTTAGTCTACATAGACTTCATTCTTTGCACATTGACATTCCCAATTCTATTATGCCAAATGTCTGTGTTTGCAATAACTCCTGAACCATTTGCAAACATTGCAGCACTCACTTCAGGCATATTCACATTTAATGTAAACATTCTGTCCACTTTGTTGCCTTTTACAACCAACTTGCACTTATCTTTGAAGTCTTCTACATAACATCCATCAAGGTTGAACCGAACCTGCAAACCCTGCTCAATCATTTGGCCAACAGAAACTAGATTCTTTGTAATGTTTGGAACATGAAGTACATTTGCAAGGTACTTCACTTTACCATCTTGCATAGACAATGGCACATCTCCAACATGGGCAATCAGATGAGCAATGTCATCCCCTGTTTCAACAAAACTTGGTCTTTCAAGACTCTTCATTTCCTTGAACCACTCACCATGACTTTTCATGTGGTTCGAAGCACCTAAATCAACATACCATACATCATCCTTACATGCTGCTACATCATTTCCAGACAGAGTATTAACCACATGTTGCATAACAAACAACCTCTCATTATCCTCATTATTTCTGCTAGAGAATGCATAGTTGTTTTGCTACACTTTTTCATTTTGCATGTCACTCTGCTGCTTATAACAATCTGCCCTACACATGCCCAGGATTACCACAATAAAAATAGCCTCATGTATCATTATGCTACCTTTGCTAATTACCAATACCTCGTTGACTCCCCCCCCTACGTCTAAACTAGCCTCTTCCACCTATATGTTGTTTGTGAATCCTAGGACTGTTGCTGCTGTTGCTGACCATAATTCTGATTACCTATTCATTAGGACATTTTGGAGGTTATTTGTAGGGCCTTGTAAGAAAATCATCGATTCTTATTTTCTCTCTCTAGAAAAAATCTTGAAATGTTAAAATAAAGAGAACATAAAAGTTATAAAAGTGTACTCTCTAAGCTAGAGAGGTAAATCTTCTCCTAGGCGGCCGTCATAAAGTTCGTTGGAACCTTCTTTGAAATGATACATTTGAAACTGCAAGAATAAAGTTAGCTCAGGAGGATGTTATTGCACGGAAGATAGTTTGGAAAGAATGAGAACCCTCATCTCCAATTTCAAAAGAAAAATGCAACCTTCTCTCACCATAGTGTGTCATATTCTTTCGCTCTGCCTCATATAGTATACTTACTAATTTCTAGAACACTTCAATGGAGAACAACCATGTACACACTCATTTTATTGAAGAATCTAATCATGAAACTATTAAGAGAAAGTACCATCTGCACATTGATCTAGATAGTGAGTATGCGCCCATTCCAAAACGCAGAAGTGGTCAACTATTGCTCTCATTAGATGTCAAAGATCATATGAGGTTATCGAGGAAGCAACACATAGACCTTTGGTGTGATGGCTCCATCTATGCTATTTACCCCCATACTACTTCACATCCTCCCTTTTCAAATCCCACAACTCTCTTGAGTTTTGCAGGTGATGGCACCAAAGGCTTACTAGGATATTACAAGTCAATTTCTTTCATGCAAGAAAGAGAGGCATTATTCACAACATTTAGCAATTGAGCTTCTTGGCTTGTCTGGTGAATGCAAGACACAGAAAGTTAGATTGGAAGAACAAGAGTGTCAAATCAACAAACTAAGAAGTGACCTCCGAAAATATAGAGAAAAAGACACTAGCATTGGACAGCGCATATACGGAGAAGAAAGCTAAAAAATGTCGAGAATTTGAAGCCCGGTTCTGGAGTTTTGAAGAAGAGAATCCAAGCCATAAGGTAAGATTGCACTCAATGCATTCCCATTCACAATTCTTTTATGTTAGCAGTTAATATTATTTTATTTTCTGGGTCGCTTTGTAATTTACATGTTCTCTATGTTAGTAATAAGTAGTGTTGTATTTGTAGGGTTGTCATACATCCTGATAAAGAGAATATCAATCCCAATCTTAATCCAGCAAAGTAGCTGAAACCATTTGTGACATCAAGAATGGCAAGAGAAATGATAAAATTGAAGAAGTCCAAGGTGGTTCAATGAGTTATAGTAGTGGATGAATTTGTAACCAACAATATAGTTTTAGCTGCAGATATCTAATCCGTCATGGATTCAAGTGGAGTTAGTCATCATAAGGGTTATAGTGCTATCCAGAAGTCAATGTCATCACTCCTTGAGGCCAAAGGCATTAAAGCAAAGCTACTTCCAACAACTACAAAAGTTTGGAGACATAGGGAGGAATTAAACACAGAACAGCTTCACTATGTTGGTCACCATACCACATTGTAGGAGAGTTTAAGGGAGAAGGTGCTAGCATATTCTACAATGAACAAAACAATATATTCATGGACTTGGAGCTCTTGCAAAAGAGAATGGTGGAGTTCTATGATAATACATTTGAGGAGACAGAAGATGTACTTCAATTTGTCATCAAGCTTGATGAGTGCGAGATTATCAAGGAGAAAAAGATGGAAAGGGTCACAATAACACTTATGAATAGGGCTCTTTCTAATTGCAGTAGGGATGATCCAAAGTATTTTAACGTGCAGTCTGAGACAAACATCGTGGCTAGGTTCACTTGAGGTCAAGAAAGAGGACCATGAATCCTTGTTTTGGGTATTTCATCATACACATATTCCCAATCTCATCAAAGAACAGATGAATGCAACTAGGATGCTCCATGTAGAGAAAAAGGGGGACTTTCAAGTTCAATGGCATCTTACTGGGCGGGTGACTTGAAGACTCTCAAGTGCTTATTTAATTGCAGCAAAGGGACCAATGCAAAGTCTCCATGCCTTTACTGCATGGACTTCGCAAGGGTGATGGACTCTAAGTGGTGGAGACGACCACCGAACAGACAAAGTTTGGATGAGAGCTTTAAACCAGTGTTTGAGATTCCTCTTTTCAATGTGCATATATGCACGCTTCATGCTTTGTGTCATATCATAGAGAAACTGGTATATCTCTACATTGGCTTTGCTTGGAAGATCAAGAATGTAGCAGAGAGAAAAGAAGCCATCAAAGAACAGATGAATGCAACTAGGATGATCCACGTAGAGAAAAAGGTGGACTTTCAAGTTCAATGGCATCTTACTGGGCAGGTGACTTGAAGACTCTCAAGTGCTTATTTAATTGCAGCAAAGGGACCAATGCAAAGTCTCCATGCCTTTACTGCATGGACTTCGCAAGGGTGATGGACTCTAAGTGGTGGAGATGACCACCGAATAGACAAAGTTTGGATGAGAACTTTAAACCAGTGTTTGAGATTCCGCTTTCCAATGTGCATATATGTACGCTTCATGCTTTGTGTCATATCATGGAGAAACTGGTATATCTCTACATTGGCTTTGCTTGGAAGATCAAGAATGTAGCAGAGAGGAAAGAAGCCATCAGTGCATTGGAGAAGGTGCTATCTGTAAGATTCCTCCTCAGCCTAAATAATGAATAAGCTTTTACCTCAATCCCCTGTAATCATTCCCTATTTCAGAATACAAGAAAATATTATTTTTCCTTGTTTTTGCCTAGAGAGAAGAAAAATTCTAGAGAGAGATAATTCAATATTGAGATATTTTTGGATATAAAAATTCTCCTAATATCTAAAATATATTTCCCTGAAACAGAAGTTCAAAAAAATTCTCCAAGAGGCATTAGGAATCAATTAAAAATGATATAAGGAACCTTAGCCTAAGGGTCTAGATTTTTAGAAATTTTTGGCTTATGGTCCAATTAAGGTTCCAATGGGCCAATAGGATTAATCCAAGTGTTGGAATGAGATACATCTAAAGAATAAAATAAAATACCCAAAAATGAGTAAATTCTCACATAAGATGAAGAGTTGACTGAGTATAAGGTTTACTAGTTAAAAATTAAGAGATATTACTAAAAAAATGAGATATTTTGAAAAAATGATAAAAATTTTGACACCTTGGTAAGGAGAGGGGGACCTTTGAGGTAGGCTCCTTTTTCACATATGTGGAAGGGTTTTTAATTCAAAAAATTATCATATTTTTATCTCTCCTCTCTCCTAGATCAAACTGGATAAAAAAGGGAGCCAAACTCGTCCTAATCTTGTCCAATTTGAGTCAAAATGAAGTTGGAAAATTCTAGAACCCAGTTGGACTTAGTTAGTGGCCTCCCTCACCTATAAATAGACCCTCATTCTTTTGTATTCTCATCTGTGAACTATACCATGCCGGTATTACATTAAAATAATCATATTTTCTATTATCTCTTAATTTTTCTCTACTTTTGGGGAGCTTGGAGCTTCTCTCTCTCTTCAACAACTCTTGGAGCTCTCTTCTCTTCTTGCTAAACCAACTGATTGGTTGGGGGCTTCGCTAATCCTTGAGGTAAGAATGAATTTTATGGTTTTTTGTTAATTTCCTCAAATGACTTCTCTTCTCAACTCCTCTCAAGCTTGAGAAGTTTTCTAAATGGTTGTTGTGATTCAAATCAAGCTTTTCCTAAAAGAACCTTAATGTTTAATTAAGAGAAAGTTAATCATTGTGCTTATTTAGAATGCTTTCTTATGTATATCTCTCACCAAAAAGAAAAGTCATCTCTATAACTAATTCTTTAGCAAATGAATGCTTCTCATTGATAATTTCTTAGTTCAAAAACAAACTCTAGGCTTAATTAGCTAGAGATTAAGAAAAATAATATTTTCATGATTTTATGTTAACAAAATAATGGTTAATTCTTTTAGATCATTTATAAGTAGTTAAAAACTACTTTAATTGATTGTAAATGAGAAAGAGATAATCCTATTAAATTGGAAAAAGAGAAATAATGGAATTAGCTTAATCTAGTGGGATAATCATAATTAAGTCTATGATTACGATTAAAATTATGATTTAAATTCATAGTTTAGATTTAAGCTTAAAAATTGATCTTTTATCATAATTTTATTACAATGTTTTATTCTTTTAGAAAAATTAAAAATTATTAGTACAGCGAAGCTATGGTAAATTTTTCTAAAAAAATACATATCTTATTTTTATGCATAATACTAAAATAGAAACTCCTACCATATTGTAGGTTTAAAAATTTAAAGCAAAAAGAATGATTTTGATCATATTTAGGAAAGAATACTTTTTTTGTAATTATGTATAATTATTTAATTATGAAAAAGAGAAATTTTTGGCATATTCAAAATAATGGATATATTTATTTAATTTAAAAAAGAGATTTTTTTGATAAATTTATTTCATGTATAATAATTTTTAAATGATGAAAGAGGAATTCCCATGACATTTGAAATTCAATCATTTCAATGCAAAAAGAGGAATTTTAAGTATATTCAAAAAAATGGATATTTGTATTTAATTAAAAGAGGACTTTTTATGGTATTTTAAGTAGAGAAAGGTTTAAATTAATTTTGATGACAAAAGGTAAATTTTTACCATAATTCCACCTAGAAAATTAGGGCTGATAATTAATTTCATGGAAAGAATATTCTTAGATACTTTATGTGGATAAATCACCAAATTGATATTTACCCAAAATTGGATTAATGGAAGAAGGGTATTTTTATAAGATCCCGATATTCTTGTATAGAACTATTTCTTAATCTATTATGGTTAGGAAGGAATGAAATTCATAAAATTAGAATTTTCCTTACGGTTAGAAGTTCAGTATATGTTTATCTGAAGAAAATCCTTAGGAATCAAAGTTAGAAGTAAACTGAATAATTTTGGTTAGACCAGGACTATGAGAATGGCGGCCACCAGTAAACTACTTGCCCATCTCTCGAATCTGAAAGCAAAAACCTCATGAGACCAATTCCAATTCTTGACACAAAGAATAGACTACCGTTGGATTAGCGTAGTTTTCCCTTAATCGAAATCACCAAGAATCTAGTTGGAAATTCAGTCAAATGATGGGTAGATTCAAATGATGGGTAGATTACTCTGATGAGAGATCAAGGATTCTCATATTAACAAAATCTGGATTAAGGAAAAAGGGTTTTGTGGAACCAATCTCGAACGAGGAATTCTACTTGCATAGAACCTCTGTTTTCATTTAAAGAACTGTTTTACGCCAAAATACTGGAGGAAGCATTTGGTATGTGTTTAACTAAGGAGAGACTCGTGTAACAACTGGCGGGGAGTCGTCGAGGGACGTCGCTCGCGAAAAATCCTACCAAGGTCTTGATCAGCTTCGGTATGGTTAAAATGGTGCGCTTCCAGTACGATGGGCGAGGACCGATGAAGCGGTCCCTGAGTGAAGTGCTAGGAAACCTAAGTAGGATCCTAGAGGGTTCTGATGACCAGGTGATGCACGGGCTCGTGGTTGCTAGGACACCCATACGTACGTTGAGGGAGATACGGATGAACTGAAAAGAGTTACTTTTGTGAACTAAATTTTGATATTGGATCTCGTTGGTTGACCAGCTGGTCTTATGGAGAGTCCGAATGATATATTTTGTAAAACAATGGACTCAATATTTTGGAGGACTATGATCAGTAATACTATGATTTTGTTGAAAGATTGTTTTAAAGCCAGCCGAATCTGTTAAAATGGCAATTTCATATTGGGTGTGTAAGTGGTATGACTACTTTAAATTATGCTTGAACCGCCGGCGCTAGGGGGCCTGGGAACTCTTTTCCTCGGTACCCGGGCAAAACATAACCAAATTTTTATAAAGGAATCCCACCAATACAGTGGTTGGGCGGTTGGCTAACCCATGGGCTGGATCGGGGGATTCCTGTGATACGATTAAGTTACATTAGTTAGATTAAGTCCTAGGAAGGCCCTTGTTCTGTGGGAGGGAATCAGCAGCTGTGCCTCACCTAAAGGAGGAAAAAAACGGTGATTCTATGGACCAAGTGCAAGTCTCTTCCTTGATCTGACCACCATGTGACTTTCGGGTTTGGTCGGATCAGTTTGGATAGTTAAGACTTTGACTCGTTAGATCAATTCTCCCGTTAGATGATTTTCCTAGAGGAATCTCCCGTGCCTTCCGAGCGAGGGAAGTTTTTCCAGGTTCAGTTTCGGAGGAACCACTGGGCTAGTCTCTTGTCCGGATATCCATGGGTAAGGCCCCAAGTGTGGATCCCTGCCCCACGTGAGAGGGTGACGCTACTTTCACCGCCAGCGCATTCGGAAGGGGCATCACGGAGGAGGCAGGGGTCCTACAGCTGATATCAGAGCTTTGTGAAAAGCTAATAAGAAAAAATGAATTATTATCAGAAATTTATAATAAAAAACCCAGAAAGAGCATTTATGTAATGTATTTTCATTCCTTAAGCTTCATTAATGAAGATTTTTAATCAAATAATTTGGTTTTATAGATGGAAGTTCCATGCTTATCCAGTATTCCTGATCTCACCCAGTCTCACAAGATATGATTGCTTTTGCCTTCGAGCATATCATCTCTTCCGATACGACTCGACGAACGAGCCGAGCCAAACTTGCAAGCCATTTTGAGGATTTATATTTCCCAAACCCAGCAGAGAGACGGCAACACAAGTGGTTTGTGTTAACAATCTAAAATGGGATTGCCATGTTAACAATCCAAAAAAATGGGATTG
This sequence comes from Cibotium barometz, assembly GCF_041138505.1. NCBI lineage: Eukaryota > Viridiplantae > Streptophyta > Polypodiopsida > Cyatheales > Cibotiaceae > Cibotium > Cibotium barometz. The sequence goes on from NC_141055.1 coordinate 13,799,012, forward strand.
ATCATGGTGATAGATACAAGGTTAAGCATAATATTAAGGTGAATTAAACCACACTAAGAACTCCATAAGAGAGAGAGAGAGAGATTGCACACTTAACAATAGCTCTATTCTATTGCATATCTCAAATGAACCATACAATGATATAGGCTCTCTAGCCTTATCCCACTTTACACATCATCATCCATGTGGCACTTCCTTTTCCACTTCTTTTGGTCAACACTCACACACCATATAATATTACATGTGGCATTCCTATCTTGCCACAATATCTTGCACCTCTAGGGTGCTTTCCCACATACATACAATATTACATGTGGCATTCTTATCTTGCCACAATATCTTGCACCTCTAGGGTGCTTTCCCACATACACACAACACCACGATTACATCTATCAACACCCCCTCTTAATCGAGGTGTTCCACAACTCACCCATCACCCATATCAATGTAGCATTGCACAACCGCAATCGCTACCTCTCGACACTCCTCCTCAATGATACATTGGAGTGTCCATCAACCAAACATGTGTGCGCATGTCTACCATCTTAGACACATAGTCCATTTTGAGCCGACTCGCTCACAACGAAACCACTGAGTCCGATTTGAACATGGAAGTTCAGGTGGGAACCAACCCATGCGCATGCACCTCACACATGCATCGCTCATGCACACATCACGACAACAATTTTGAGCTTCTCGGTGAGCTCGGGCAGGGCAACCCTCATACCAATGGGTGATTACAAAATTTTTGTTTTAAGCACGCAGGTTCGGGGACGATTTGTTCGTCTCAATTAGGGGTGAAAATAAAAATTACAAAGCCTTTTGGCCAAAGTTGGGCAGCGGACCCTCATGTATTGTGTGAGGAAGAAGAAGATTTTCAGCCTCTCACCTTGTGTGTTCTCTTTTAGGGTTTTGTGAGTGTGTACGTGCTTGCAAGAGCTCAAGCTCTCTTCTTCCCTGCATCTTTTCAGTTTGCAAGGCAGTATATCCATGCCTCTTTGATTAGCGTATGATGCTAAGGGAAAATATCACGTTGGCCATGATTCTGATGAGGCTAAAAGTGACTCATGATTCTCATGAGGCTAAAAGTGACTCATGATTCTCATGAGGCTAAAAGTGATTCATGGTGTTATTCTATATCACCCTATGCCTCAAGATTTCAGACTTTCCTACCACATCTATAGACTTCTTAGCCACTTTATTCCAAAGAGTAAGATAATAGCTCCTTTGGCAGTGAGGGAACATTTGTATCGGGGCATGTCTGTAGCCCAATATCGTCGTCTTATGCATTTCCTAAGGAGGTTTTGACTTTCTAGAACCGAGATGCTCTATGTACATATTGCAACCTTTATATAAATAAAGAAATGTTTTGTGAAAAATTCCTTGTTATATAAGTGATTGTTTATTATATGACGAATTGATGAAGCAAGATTTGTTACTCGGACATATGTCATAGATCTCCAATAAGATCGTTTATCTTGTTTAAGCAATTATTTTCCAAACCTCTTAAGTCTTAGGATCTCGTTGACAAAATCAAAATAAAAATTTAATAATGTATCATTTTTGGTAGAATCATGAGGCAAGCGGGGAATCCGACAGCTAGATTCTCTTACTGATGAGGAAGAGCTTGACCTCGACATTCGCAAGGCCCTTCACAGAACTCAACTAGGTCCCTTCAAAGGTGAAGGGGAGAACTCGGGTGAGGGGGAGAACTCGGGTGAGGCTGTGGAGAAGTGGGTTGAGGCCATGGAGGAATATTTTGATGTCACCGGATACAACAAGAGGAGCAAAATGGCTCTTGCTAGGCCAAAGAGTGTGGAAATAGCCAGGGTGGCATGGAGAAACCATTGCGACACCAACCATCTGGATAGAAACACCTAGTCCTGGATTGATCTCAAAGCCAATCTAAGGAAGAGATTTGTCCCCCCCTGGATTTTTAGAAACCAAGATGAATGAATTCTTAGAGCTAAACCAGGGGAGAAAAACTATTTAAGAATATCACCAGGCATTTGCTCTTCTCCTCAAGTACTCACCACCGCTAGATGAAGACACATGGCTAGGCTCATTCGGGGAATGAACGAACATTTAGACACCCTGGTAAAGAATGCCGAGCCAGTTTCCATGGCTGAAGCTATGAGGATGGCGAAGGACTTCGCCAAGGCCTTCATCATCATTAAAGTCCCGCCAAAGCCAGCTCCCTCATCCTTCAAGAGATTCCAAACACCGGGAAGTTCTTCCAACCTTTCGCCTCCAAAGAGACACCAAGGTCCCAATCAGAATCTAGAGACATGAAGTTTTAGGAATGAAGGAAGACCTTTTCTTCGAAACGCTTTCTCAAAAAGAGTGCCAGCTCAACTTGTAGCCTCCATACAAAGCAATCTCTGAACTCCCTCCAAAAATTAGGGAAACCAAAGAGAGAGAGTTCCACCTCAAACTGCAGCAGCTAGAGCCGTCACTATAGCTGAGGAAGTGGAGGAAGAAAAAGGACAGATCTATGCCGCAATTGAGCATCAAGGGAAGAATCGTCAATTTTCAGTCCTCTAGACTCCAGCAGAGTACCAGGGTAAGCAATTCAAGCTTTTGATTCATTCAGGCAGTCTTCATTCTTTTATTTTCTCAGGATGTTTGCGTAAGTTAGTCCTAAATCAAAAAACTGAGAAACCTATGCAAGTGGAATTGGCCACTAGGGAAAGATTCTTTTCACACACCTTGAGACAGACCTTATTCAGTTTAGTCTAGATGGGAACGTAACAGATTGCCAATTCAGAGTCCTACCCTTGGGAACATAACAGACCTTATTCAGTTTAGTCTAGATGGGAACGTAACAGATTGCCAGTTCAGAGTCCTACCCTTGGGAATCTTTGATGCAATCCTTGGAATGGATTGGCTCCATAAGAATCAGGCTGACATTCATTGTCACAATGGAACCATCTCTTTCCTTGACCTTCACGGGAATAAAGTTCAAGGAACTGGAATTTCCGGATCCCAAGTGCTATAATTAGTCAGGCTTATGAATTGTTAAAAGGGCTCAGAAAGAGGAAAGCTATTTATGTCGTTAAGATGAATCCGATAGACATAAAATGCAAGGCCTAAAGAGCTAGAGTGATTAAGTGAGTATGCAGATGAGTTCCCTCAAGAGCTGACTGAGATGCCTCTGACTCGTGAAGTAGATCATGAGATCAAGTTAACCCCCGCTGGTGTGAGATCCCACTGCCCCCTCATCGGATTCCTGGTTGGTAGCAGCGGAAGTAGCTTCCTCTTGCGTGAGGTAGGGTTTCCCACTCGTGGCCTCACCCTCGAATGTCCAAGCACGAGACTAATCTGGTGGTCATTCCAAAACCAAAACTGGGAAAATTTCCCTTGCCCGAAAACAGGGACGATTCCACCTTTTTGAATTTCTTAACTAATAGGTCAATAGACTAAACTAACCTTCATCTGATTAAGCCAGATAGAAGGAAAACTATTACAAACTTAACTTGAAGAAATCAATGCCTTTTTCCTAATTAAATCAGGCACAACCGTTGATCTATTCATTTGAGAAGTCTTCAGGCTTTTATTTAACTACTCGTGTTCTAAGCGTATTCCTATTAATCAATTTTATTATTAAAACTCTACTGATTCCAACCTAACCCCATCCGGCCCATGGGTTAGCCACCGCCCAACCACTGGAATTGGTAGAACCACACAAGTACTCATCCACCCAAAGTAGAATTATTAACTTACATGGAGTTTTGTGAGCTTTCCTTTGGCTTGAGGGATTGAGGGTTCTACTCTTGTTTGGATCAAGAGTGGCCACCAATTCTTTGTAGAGGAATTAGTCAAAAACAAGTGAATTATCAAGTGAATTCAATGTTTTTGGCTCTAGGGAGGAGTAGAGTAACAGCGCATAAACACTATTAAGCTTTTACAAAGGGGGAGGCTTCTATTTATAGGAAAAAGTGAGCCTCTAACCAAGCAAACTGATTCTAGAATTTTCCAGATCAGTTTGGTCAATTTTTGACCATTTTTGGGTCAGTTCAGCGCTTACTGTTTGGAACTAGACTTGAATTAGGAGAGAGGAGAGATGAAATATCTCATTAAAACTCCTCCACACATGTGAAATAGGCACCTCCTTCATGAAGGGGAATCCCCACTCTGAGGTTGCTTCTATATAAAAGAAAAGAGAGATGTGCATGGAATTCAATAATTATCACAGGTACAAAATAGGTAGAGACAATAAAAGATGGTTATCAAATTAAATTAGAGACAGTAGAGAACGTGGTGCAAATAAAGTGTAGAATTAGGGTACAAGAGGTCAAAATAACATTAGGAATTGTATACAATGAAGCTCTCAACCCTCATCTGTTAAGGGTGCTTGTGGAGGGAGGTCTACACCATCCATAATCGATCAGCAATTCATCACCAGCACGTAATGATCTAATAGCATTGACAACTATGTACATTACATCCCTACTCATATGTCCTGGTTCATGACTATTCTCACACTCCACGACTACTATTGATTAAACCTGCTATGTTTCCTTGAGAGTAAGGTCTTCCGTTCAACATAGAGTCTTTGTCCTTTTGCATGTGTACAATTAGTTATTTGTTGGTAAGTTAATTAGCCTAAGTATCTGCGAGAATGTTATTTATTTATCTTTACGTTTAAAAAAAACAAACCCTAAACAAGGAAAGAGGCGAGGCCACGTTGTAACACATCAAAAGAAGCAAAAGATTGGCAAGCATCAATAATTTCTCAAAAGCTCTTGGAAAGCTAGATAGAGACAAATCAAAATCTTTATCGCAGTTCCAGTGTGACTGTTTTTCTATGTTAGGCTCTAATATTAATAAGCTTTTGATTTTCATAATTTTTGCAGAGGTCTCAGATTCTACGCTACGTATCAACTTAAGCTAACTTTCAAGCTTAAAGATCCGAACTATGAAGTTTCAAAGCACGTGATTTCAAAGTATCAAGCTCAACATAAGCTATTACGATTACAATACCATATTACAATACCATGTACCATGTACCAATTTATGTACCATGTACCATGTACCAGTTTATGTACTATGTACCATGTACCATGTACCAATTGCAAGTACGAGGTTTCAACATGATACCAAATCAAGTACCAAGTACCAAGTACCAAGTACCAAATCTAACCCTCTCTCCTTGTTGATACCCACGGGCTTCAAGCTCTACCTGCCGGCTATCACCTGGCAGCTACAGCTATGGAGTTTAATGGCCCTCCTTATATACAGGAAAGCATGCATGCAGGCCGACTAGCCAGACAGTCATGTGGAGAGGAAAAATGTGACAGGGAAAAAGTGTGTGCATATGTGGTACAATGGGCAGTGCAGTGCCCAGGACTGTAACTCTAACAGGAAATAGTACTGCTTGAGTCTAGAAGGGCTTCATGAGAACTAGACGCTATTTGAACAGGCAACAGAATCTGGAGCTCATGGTAGGCTACCTTCAAAATTTCCAAGAGGGTCCCTCTCCTCACCACGAGCTCCTAATAACGAAGAGAGAGAGTGTGCACTGTGCGTGTGTGTATGATATATGTATATATATATATATATGTATGTATGTATATATATGTATATATATGTATGTATATATATGTATATATATGTATGTATATATATGTATATATATATATATATGTATATATATGTATATATATGTATGTATATGTATGTATGTATATGTATATATATGTATGTATATATATGTATGTATATATATGTATATATATGTATGTATATATATGTATATATATATATATATATATATATAATATGTATATGTGTGTGTCGGGGAGAGAGAGTGTGAGTGACAGGTATATAGAGTCTAATTTTCATTTAATTTATAGTTTCAATTTCAAAAATTAACAATAAAAGAGAGCTAGATAACGCTGTTTACCATAACTCATGTTCGTTTATGCCCGGTCTGACTAATCTCTGCAAAAACAATGACAGCACCGAGTACAATCACAATTGCAAGGAAGCAAGCGGCAAAGAGAGAGAGAGCAATACTAGATAGAGCTAGAGAAAGAGAGAGAGAGAGGCGCTAATAAGAGTATGTATATATATAATCCCATCGGTATAAATTTATCGGCTAGCCATTTTTTCCCGTTGCACGGGCGTCGCATAAGCGACATGTCGCTTATGCGACGCAATCGTCATCGCTTAAGGGACGTCTTCGTTGCTTATGCGAGGATTGAGAAAAAAATTTAAAATTTGATGCTTATGCGATGTAAAGCATCGCTACAATATTCGCTAACAGCATTGTATAAACGACGTACCACAACGACGCCAGTAACGACTCTAAATAGCGTCGTTTATACGACGAAAAAGAGTCGATGTACACCCAATGGCTAGTAGTGTCTCTCGCAAATGGATGTTTCATTAGACAACATACCATAAGTGGTAATATTAATGATGTGTTGACATAGCTATCTCCATCTTCCCTCTAAATAGACGGGCAACAAAAGCTCATGAGTGTCACCATAATTTTAAATCTTGTGCTATGTAAAGTCCTCGACCTACATCCTGGATAATGTATGGTGCTATTATGAACCGTGATCCCCAGTGGCTAAACTACTCCTAATAACTTGGAAGATCAGGTGATAACCAGCCACCAATGGCTCTACGATCGTATGTATCTTGAACTAGCTGAGGTGGCATGGCAATGGATAGGTACTAGCGGTTTTTGCAAGGAGACCAAGCTACAAAACTTTATTCCTTCCGAGTTGTCTCGTAAGCGATCTCGTATAGAGTGGATCTCTCAATCGCACGACATGTTATCCTCACATTGCTAGTACTTCTTCTACGAGCCTCATTGGATGAGGAAGAGTTAGATCTATTGAGAGTAGGACTCCACTCTTGTGAGGGTAAATATGTCGTCACCTAATATAAGAGTTAATCTAATTAGTGTACCAATTGAATCATTGATGTATAACTTAGATACAAGTTTGTCAAAGCTGAAACTAATCATCTATAAACAAAAAACTTTCAAAAGCCATAGTTATAAGGAAAGGAAAATATACATGTGATGGAGGAGATTCACAAAGACCATAGTCTAGCTCATGTGATGAGCACAAATTTAACCCCTATGTGTAACCATGCCCGACATCGTGCGCAATAATATAATATTATTTGATTAAAACATGCTTGCTAATCAGAATAATCAGATTTATTATCGTCTCCAATAAAATGTGATTCAGGTGGTATCTCTAATTGTGATGAAGAAACTCGAGAATGGGTATGGATGGATGGGTTGTTGCAAGATCACGGTGTCCAGTTTTGTCCAGAGCTAGAGCTAGAGCTAGAGCTCTAAGGAGGCGAAGTTCCGATCCACTACGTCGCGCGCACACTCGTGATATACACACATGCCCATAATATTTTATGGACATATGTCTACAAATGAGCCCGTCACCGACCATTGACCGAGTGACCGGGCCCACGGGTGCCACGTATACAGGCACCCCAATATTTAACGTAAGCTCTACAAAGGCTACCAAAGTACCGTCTCCCTGATCATGCCATGAAGGGGAATAGGGAACCCACTACCTTATAAGAATAAAGAAAGGAAAGAGCATACAAGATTGAACAAGCGAATACGCTCATAACCCATGTGTTCATACATGTAAACTTATATTTATACTAAACAAAAGCGCGCCCCTCCTTGGAGGGCGATGTCTTTAGGTTACTACTTAGGTTAATGTCACTAACTTGGCTATGTAAGAAACTTTGCATAGAGGCACCAAAAGAGCAAGCTACCACCTGCAATCAGGGTAGCGTGCTAATAAGGATTACTAATGTTGGGCACAGAAGAAGAAATCAGAAGGTTTTCTACCATTAATAAGTTGGCCGCTTGGGGAGAGGTGGCATGTAGTGCGTTTTGCGAGAGCTCGAGCTCAAGCTCACCATAATTCTCAGGCGTATTGTTGCAGCCATCCGTTACAAATAATGACTCTAGCATATTGTTAGAGTTGCAGCTGAATGCGTGTTGATGGTTATAATCTGCTTGAAACGGAGGATTAGGAAAGAGTGGCAAATCTGTAATAGAGAAATCAGAGGAGTAGGCAGAGCTAGTCGAAGGTGAAGTCAGTTTGCCAGCAGCCTCCAGTCTCGCGGAGATGAAAATATCCTGGAGAGAACTAGTAGGGTAGTCGGAGTAGTATATAGGGTAGAGGGGCCTGCTGCTCATGCAGCTGGAATTATGCTCAAACACATTAAGAAACTCATGACCCAGCTTATTAGAGGCCGCCTCAGAGACATCGACAACCTGCAGTGGATTGTATGCAGTAGCAACCTTAGGCAAATGGGTGTCCGGGTCGATTCCCATGCGGGACAATCGCTTCTTCAAATGCGTGTGCCAGTAATTCTTGATCTCGTTGTCCGTTCTCCCGGGGAGTTGCGCAGCTATAGCACTCCACCTGTAATTATATGGCTAATTAGTTTCATCACTAAGCCATAATCGTTATGCAGGTAATCGAACATCAGCTTACTTGTTTCCCAGAAAGGAGTGCATGCGAACGATGGCTCTCTCTTCTTCGGCAGAGAAACCGCCTAGTTTGATGCCTGGCCTAAGATAGTTCTTCCATCTCAACCTGCAACTCTTGCCACACCGTTGAAGCCCTACTCCATACAAATTTACATTTTGCATCACTAAATTAACAGTTCAAAGACTATAGTATATAATTGAGTAATAAAATCTACATAGATAATATGGTCATACCTGCAAGCACAGGTAACGTTCGCCATCTCCCATGCCCATTGTTTCGTTGGATGAAGGACACGAGCTTCTTATCTTCTTCTGCTGTCCATGCACCTCTCTTGGCGTTGCTGGTTCTATGATGCTCACAACAATTAGGAGCACGCCCCATATTGTAGCAATGTACAAGATTAATATATTGTTATAAAAATGAAATTATAGAATCGATTTGATACTTCTTATAATATTATAATGCTGAATGAAGAAGAGCCTTGGTGGGCTACGCTATATGTAAAGAGCCGGGCTAAACACAAACGCTATATGCTCCGAGTGCCCGCCTTCCTTTGCACAAAAGCTAAGTGCCCCAAAGTGATCCTTTTCCTCCCAAATAACCATGGAAGACACATTAAATACAAGTTTTTTTCCAAAGAAAAAATCACGTTGTGATTTATTCGTGAGGAGATGACACATAACATAAAGTGCCATTTGTTTTATGAGAAGATGACACATACAATTACTAATTGCTTTTCACAACCTTTGTCATGCACATCAAATCCAAAGTTGTATGCCCTTGTTCATAAAAGATCCTAAAATTAAAGTCATGCATTTCAAATATATGTTTCATTCATAACCCACGGAACAAGAGGGGTTCACACGCTAACTTGTGTACCATATGTGTTTGTAGGATGCTCGTGGCACCTACAAATTGGGGAGGGCTTGGATAATCCATTGAATGTTCTCCCCCTTAATTAGATGTAGTGCTCAAGTAAGGACAACAACATGTAATCATCGAGCTTTTCAAAGCTTAACCATATATTTGGCACATGGACATTGGATACCATGAACATCAAGATTCAAAAATCACAACTCTACTCAAACGTATGGTTTTATGTGGCACCGACATATTGGACCACGAATAAATATAAGGGCTATTTTTTGCCTTATACTATTTTATGAGATCTTCTAAAAAGTGCTAGATTATTTTACAAAGTAAAGTTTGTGGCAAAAGAAAAAATTACTCTAAAGTACTAATTTTGAGTGGGTTACAAGCATCAAATTATCAAAAATCAGCACAAAGGTTAGAAAATTTGAGAGATTTGCTCAAGGTTTCTATGTGTTCATATACATTGAAAAAATAAATTCGTTAATCCATCTCTATTTATACCATGATTCTTGAATCTTAGCTCTTATTTTAATTGTGAATTGGATGTTTGTGACAAATCATCTGGCACTCTCCACCTTAATCTACAATATTAGGTCCTATGCAATCCATCTATACAAAGGTGACCATGTTCTTTGGTGTAACATTAATTACAACAGATTGCAACTCTTCTCAAATGCATGGTTTGTCAACAATTGTGTAAGGTATTTTACTCTAACCAAAATGCATGGTTCGTCAACAATTGCGTAACGTATTTTACCCTAACCAAAATGAGTAGCAGACACTTGGGGGGCTTATCTACTACGTTTGCTAGCAAATATTTGGAAGGATAGTATCTACTTGTGAGGCTTATCTACTACTTTAGGTAGCAAATATATGGAAGGATATATCTACTTTTAGGTGTGGTTCATTAACAATTATGTAAAGTATTTTACTCTAGCCAAAATGAGCAGTACACACTTGTGGGGCTTATCTACCACTTTGGCTAGCAAATATTTGGAAGGATAGCATCTAGTTGTGGGTGTGGATGTGTGTGTGTGTGTGTGTGTGTCACTTTCAACGGAAATCATATGAGGACATGTTTCAACTTTCAAGGTGTATAACTTTAGATAATAATCTCATACAATTTGAGCATCCTTAGTAGTCTCGTCTTTCCCACTTGAAACTCATGGACGTGTTGCAAAGTTTTATCTCCTTTCCAAATGGATGAGGTCACAATAACTTGGAAGAATGATGCGTTTGTTAAGTTGGGTTGGTATAGCCAGTTAGCTCTCAGTTGTTGAAAACCTGAGTTCAAACCCCCATCCCAAAACAAAGCCAACAATACAAGACTTCACACTGAAAATGGATGAACTTCTTTAGTATTATAGGGGCTAACCAATAAGAAATAAGCATTTATGATACTCCCTTTTTTCAACGGTTGAGTAAGCCTACATAGTAAAACCTACATTTAATATACATTTGTTTAATGAGAAATGGTTTATTTAATGAGCTATCCTCCTACATTTAATATACATATGTGTAATGGAAAATGGTTGATTTAATGAGCTATCCTCCTGTTGAGTGGTTTTATAATGACAAAAAAGGTCTTATGAATGCTCATCAGGTAGAGCGTTGGTCTCTACTCCTAAGGTTTTGGGGGCCTCGTTAGGTACCTACCCTTGACGGGTTGATTATAAGCATGTATGATGGGTTCGCCAGCCTCATCCCGGCGGGGCCGCCTCCACCTCACGGAGGCTGGGTGTGTGTGTTTCTAAAAAATTTCCTGTACCTTCGAAAAAAAAAAGGTCTTATGAAGCAATGGTAATCAATGTTTGGGAAACGTGTACGTGTGCCTCAATTTAACCTTGGGCCCATTGGAATTTTAAAATGGTCGTATCTGTTGCAACTGCCTCCTTTAACTTCTTAATATATAAGCTGTCTTTATTTGGGGAAAAAAAATTGGTCGGTTAGGGATCGTCAATAAAAGGAACTAGTGGGGAAGTGCTATCTGTACAAGAGTCTGTCCGCCCTTCTACACTCCTGCCACGGGGCAAAATGAGGTTGGTGATTGCTAGTGTGAAGTTTTCAAAAAGTAGGGCTATTTATCCATGGGGTTGGAAGATAAGAGGAAGTGTATATCGTGTATGGTGATGGTAGTGAAGTCAAGTCTTCTTCATGATAAATGAGGCTACAGTCCAAAAGCAGAAATGCCAAATGGGAAGTTGATCCATCATCATACAGCCAGGTCCCAAACGTCCTGGAAAAGTCATTAGACGTGTGGGTTAAAGCAAAGAGTACAGTACTAGTCTGAAGTCCGGGTTGTAGAAGGAAAGAGGGCGCGCATCTCCCTTTTGACGCAACGTAGAGAAGTCGACGACGTCTATCAGGCGGTTTCCCCTCTACGGCTTTTCATGCCAATGACATGCTAACCGGCCCAAGTCCCCACGGCATACGGCTGTGATGTCCATCTGTGTGGAGACCGCATGGTCCGCATCCACGGTGTGGGGCTTCTCCTTTTAGATTTTGAGCACCATTTAGGTCCTGTTTCCACCAGCGCCTGGTGAGTGGTGACCGAGCGTTGGTAGGAAATGAGACCGTCAAGTGTGCCTGGTGACCCTTTTTTAAATTTTCAAAATTTGTTTAAAAAATCGTCCTCACTCTCCGTCAACTACCTCTCCGTACAGTCCACCAGTGCCTGTGAAACAAAAATCTCCGCAGAGTCCGCCAGGTGCTTGTGTGAAACAGGACCAGGCGCTGGTGAAAAAAGAAAAACGAAAAAATCACAGCATTTTCAAGGAAGTATTCGCGCATAAATGACCCGCACTAGTTATTATTTTCTAACGTGGGAGGTGGTGGATGAGGGGCGTGCATTCATGATCGCCTGGTGAAAAGTTGCATTCTCCTCTGGTGCTCAAACGGGTTGCACAAGAAAAAGGATGTGATTTATTAATGAAAAATTCACAGATATAGGGGTTTTTTAAATAGGTCCTCAACGCACGTGATATAGAGTGTTTACATATAATGACCCCCCTTCCCCTGAGAGTAACCATAAGCTGAGATTCGAGACAAATCATTATGTTGATTAATATGCAATTAGCAAAAAATCATACACAACGCCTAAGTTATTTAACCTTTCACCAAAGGATGCAAATAACCTTCCATAAGTCAATGTATGGCAGCTCTAGGCTCCAATGTATGTTTAAACATCATATGATAAAAAAGGTACAAATGAGGGTCCATGAGCCCCTTATACTTGAGCCCTATGACCATAAACCTAAGCTAACTATTAAAGTTGCTACTCCATTACAAACCGTCCCTTCCCCAAAGATTTTGTCCTCAAAATCTATCATGTGTACGATTGCCATATCTCCCATATACATCAATGAGAAGGTTCTATCATATATACAAGACAATGGTAGAGTTTCCAGAAGTAGCCATGTCGAAGTAGTATAAACCCTAAATAGATTCCGTGAATCCATAGAGGAGGGTTAGGGTTAGCCTTAACAAATTCCTTCTTTGTTAGATAGCAATGGAAAGCTTGAGGTGTGGCGAAATCGTGCAATAGTCATGGAGGAAGAAAACACAAAAATCGCCATGAAATGGTACACCTTATGTGATATCAAAGCACATATAGCACCAAATCAAGGATAATGTTAGAAGCAATCGTCCGCAAGAATCCTTCAGGCGCAGCTGGCTGGTCGCACATCATTGTGGACATTAGGAAAAATTTAGACTCAAAATGGGCTCTTTAAGGATTTATACACGTTCTCTCTCTACAAAAATGAGCGCATGGTGAACTTTTTACAAATCAACTCGGGAATAAGTGAGTTTGGACATTTGAAATCTACTCTTCGAGCCCTTTCAATGATATATAGCATGATGGCCAATTTTTCATATTCAAGAAGTCTCCAAATTTGTTGATGACATGGCACATACCCCTAATGAGAGAGAGAAAACGCGCTCGGAACCAACATTGAACCATCCAACCAAAGCTCAAGGTATCCACAACTCATTTCCCTACTTCTGTAAGGACCCCGACCCGTAGGGCAGGGGAATCCTTTTGATAGGCGGTTAAGTCTCGTGTTATTTTCCGATTGACGACACCTCGATCTCGTAGAAATACGAGGTTACGAGCAAACGGAGGGACCTAACTCTATCTCGCAGGGGAAGCATAGTCATCCTAAAGGAAATTCTAATCCCCAGCACGGAATATGCGTGGAGATGGAACAAGACCCACACTTGGTTCAAGGAAGCCAACGCCTTTTTCCTCCCCGTATTTCATGAGGCACGGCCACTGGCTCGGTCCCCTAAAACAAGTCTTGTTCGGGACTTTACTATTCCCTAAGTATCGTAAGTTACGACTAGTAGAAAGCTACCCGACTGATCGGGTCCACCCATCCTTAGAATGGTACCGTCAGGGCATCCATTCTCCCACTTTCCACACACTCACCCGTTCAATTGTTTTCTAATTAAGTCCTACCACATTGTGAAACACTTAAAAACAAATTCCTTTGTTAATTAATTACACTTGATTCCTTAAAAGAAATCTTCCTTAGCACAACATTGAAATCAACAAACATACTTACAGTGAAAAATATTTACAGTGAAACATACTTACAGTGAAAAATATTTACAAAGACCCTGGAACCGGGCCAATATTCCAATCCAAACTTCATGTCCAAACCATAACCATAACCATAACCACAATCCAATCACAACCACAACCACAACCACACCGATGATCTAGAATTCAATCTTCCAGCCTCAACCAGCTGGGTAAACCTCACGGACCGTCTCCCCTCGTCATCAGCCAGCCAATGAGGGCCAAGCCGTCCTGTCACCCCCTCAGGTACTGCCGCTTGTACCAAACCCTCTCGCCCTTCGGAGGGGACGCCTCCTCATGAGGTGGGGGTTAAGTCACCGCACTAGCCTAGACCCACAGAACTAGGCAGCATATATACATCACCCTGGTGTTGAAATCCAATTCCCAGTGGCATAGGAGGGGATTGCCCTGGGCCGACTCCCGGCCTCGCTATATCCTCCGCCCGGCTACACAGGCAAGCACGGAGTTAGCTAAGGGGGGGAGAAGCTGTACCTGCATGTTAGCAATAAACCAGTAGTATATCCAATAAAAAGAGACACAGCCTTTATTCAATGAATTCACACATTAACAAAAACCATCGTTTCGGAAAGACAATGATTCAAAAGCAAGATTATTTTCTTATAACTTTACTTAAGAGTAACCATAAGGTACTTTAGGCCATCTATACTAGGGGTTTAACCTTGGTTCCTTTCCTATTACTTTGAATCTTTGCATTAAGCTTCATAAGGAAGAATTTTACTTAAACTTGTTAAATGGCCAACCTTGTTATCGTTCTCATGCCTATTTGCTTCAAGAGGGGCGAAGTCGATTGCAGGGATGCGATTCGCTTCATTCCCTCCTTGGGCAGCGCGTGGTTCTTCATTTCGGCGGCGTTTCGGTGCCATAGGAGCACTAGAGTTTTAAGAGGATAGAGAGAGAACGGGGTGAATATAAGAGGTTGGGAGCTTGGAGAGAAAAGAGAGAATTCTACCGGTTCAAACGGATTCGCCGAAACGGAGTCCGTTTGGGGTAGGAAAAGCTTGTTGGGCTTATGGGTAGGAAAGACCTCTTAGCCTAAGTTTAAGTCGCCGCATATGGGGGGGGGGAAATTGAGAGGTGTCCTTAACTTGGAGAGCTCTTGAGAAGAGTGTACGCCTAGGGAGGCCTAGGGAAGAGTAAGGCAAGGGTTGGACAAGCACACTTTAAGTCTATTCACACGGGGGGGAGAAGAGTGTAGGACATGTCCTAGAGCTTGAGGAAGGGCTTGCGCCTAGGGCCTTGCTGGAGGCTTGCTCGGAGAAGGGGGCTGGGAGGGTCCTTTTATAGGTGCTGGAGGGTGGACGTCCGGGTGCGGGAAGGTGACACCTGGGTGGTGTAGGTGTCCGAGAGAGAGTGTGGGCGCGAGACACCTGGGGGTGGAGGTGTCTCGAGAGAAAGTGTGACACATGGGGGTGGAGGTGTCCCCAGGAGAGAGAGAGCGCGACACCTGTGGATAGAGGGTTCTGGGAGGAGGGGGTACGTGTAGGGGTGTGCTGGAGGGTGCGTCTAGGTCGTGTACACACTTGGGTGTCCCGGGTGGATTGTCGGTCGTTTCACGGGCGGCGCCCATGGTGGGGCCCACGTCGGCCGCCTGCCGTCGTCTCGGGGGGGTCAAATTTCTTTTTTTGACGAAAATGTCCGGCCTTGCCCCGTGACCATGGGGGCGTGTTCCGTTCGTTGATTAGACGCATGGATAGTTACTATTTTAGGTCGGAAGTTCGCAGATTAAAGGCTTAAAAGCTTAATTAAACCCATTCCGGGTACCCGTTTTTGGTTCAAAAAAACTATTTTAAGCATAAAATTACGCGTAGATTCCAAATTTGGATTCAAAATTATAAATTTCTAAGCAAAAATGGCTCATTTTCCAAAAATAGAAGTTTTCTGATCGTAAAAATGACAAACTAAGTTATATTTTTCAACTCTGAAGCAAGTACATTGTTATTTACAATGGGTATGTTATATTTTTTAACTCTGAAGCGAGTACATTGTTATTTACAATGGGTATGTTACATCCTTCCCTACTAAAAGAACTCGAGATGACCGCATCTCGGCACAAACTCTGGGTAGTTCTTTTGGAGGGTTGACTCTTCCTCCCAAGTGGCATCCTCCTCAGGGTAATCTTTCCATTCCACTAAATGTTCCCTAAGGGTTCTATTGCGAAGCACTCTTTCTCTAGAGTCGATGATTCTATTAGGTCTCATTTCAAGGACTCCCTGAGTTGGCATTACAACTTGTTCATCATCAAGAACATGATTAGGATGAGGCACATATGGCTTTAGTAAGCTTACATGGAATACATCATGGATTTTGAGGTGGGTCGGGAGGCGAAGTTTGTAGGCATGTTTTCCTAAACATTTGATGACTTCATAAGGCCCACAATACCTTGGACTCAACTTCCTAAATTTTCCAAGAGATAAAGAACTTCTCTTTGGCCGCACTCGAAGAAAAACTTTGTCTCCTTGCTGGAAAATTCTTTCAGATTTTTTGGTATCAGCATAATGCTTCTGTCGATCTTGGGCGGCTTTAATATCCTTACGAATAGCTTTGGTTTGTTCTTCCATTTCTTCAAGCATCATCCTAGAGGCTTCAACCTTTAGTGTGGGGTCAAAGAAATTTAAGGGAGACAAACATTCCTGACCATAAAGAGCTTTGAATGGTGACATCCCTATGCTTTGGTGATAGGATGTATTGTAAGAGAATTCCACTAGAGGGAGATACTGAATCCACTTCTTTGGTTCACGCCCACAATAGGCTCTCAGGATGTCTTCTATAACCTGATTAACTCTCTCAGTTTGACCATCTGTTTCTGGGTGGTAAGCTGTACTAAAACAAAGTTGTGTTCCAATAGCCTGGAATAATGATGTCCAGAACTTTGAAGTGAAGTCAGAGTCCCGGTCAGTGACTATTCTTTTTGGCAATCCATGAAGCCTAAAGATTTCCTTGATGAAAAGGCAGGCAATATCAGAAGATTTAAATGTCTTCTTTACTGGGATAATATGGGTCACTTTGGTAAGCATATCCACAACTACTAAAATAGAATCATATCCTCCCTGTGTTGTGGGAAGACTTGTGATAAAATCCATACTGATACATTCCCACTTCATCTGAGGAATGTCCAGAGGTTGGAGTTTCCTGGGCATTTTGATTCTTTCAGCTTTAATCCTTTGACATGAAAGGCATTTGTCTGATGTATTGAAGGATATCTCTCTTCATTCCAGGCCAAAAGTAACTTCTCCTTAAGGCATTCAAGGTTTTTGCATAACCTGGGTGTCCTGCTACTACGGGGCTATCATGAGCTTCATACAAGATCATCTTCTTCACTGCAAGATCTTTGGGAATACATAACATATGCATGAAGTAGAGGCATTCATCATCGAGGGTGTATCCCTTGATCAATACATTTTCCTTTTCTGTGGGTGCCTCCTTGTGAACTAGGCTTACTAGCTTTTGGTAATCAGGGTCATGAGGTGAAACCTGCTTTACCTTCTCTAGGATGGGGTTATTTGGCATAGAGATTGCACTTAGGAAGGATTTGCGATGACTGAGGACATCTGCTCTACAACATTATCCTTTCTGGGACGAAATTTGATATCAAAATCAAACTCTTGCAGAATCTCAATCCACCTCCTTTGCCTCATGTTGAGATTGGGCTGGGTGAAGATCCACTTTAAACTCTGGTGCTCAGTTACAAGCAGAAACTTACGGCCTAGGAGATAGTGTCTCCATAACTTGAAACAATGAACAACTGCAAGGAGTTCCAAATCATGGGTGGCATAATTGACTTCATAGGGTTTAAGCTTACGAGAAGTGTAAGCCACAGGCCTTCCTTCTTGAATTAAGACACCACCAAGTGCAAGGCCACTAGCATCAGTGACAACCTCAAACTTTTTGGTGAAGTCAGGGAGCTTCAGAACTAGTGCTGAGGTGAGGATAGTCTTAAGTTGGCTAAAACTGATTTGGTGGATTGGTAACCATACTATCTTACATTCCTTCTTGAGGAGATCAGTTAATGGTGCGGCTATCTTGGCATAATCCTTGATGAAGATCCTATACCATCCTGTGATGCCTAGAAACCCACGGATTTCTTTGACTGTCCTAGGGGGTGGCCATTCCAATATATCCTTGACTTTGGTAGGGTCTACTAAGGAGACAATGAACCCTAGATATTCAATTTGGGAAGTGAAGAAGGTACATTTGCTTTTCTTGGCATAGAGCTTATGTTCGCGCAGTATTTGCAATACTTTGCGTACATGCTCCTCATGTTCCTCTTTTGACTGAGAATAGACCAAGATGTCATCAAAGAAGACAAGGACAAATTCATCCAAGTAGGGTCGGAAGATATCCTGCATCAGGCGGTTGAAGGTGGCGGGAGCATTGGTTAATCCGAATGGCATGACTGTAAATTCATAATGGCCATAGCGGGTATTGAAAGCGGTTTTGGAGATATCTGATTCCTTGATCCTAATTTGATAGTAGCCAGACCTTAAATCCATCTTGGAGAAAACTTTGGATCCATAAAGTCTGTCAAGAAGTTCGTCGATGCGAGGAATGGGGTATTTGTTTTTGACAGTGACCTTGTTTAGGCCTCGGTAGTCAATACAAAGACGAAGCGTGCCATCCTTCTTTCTCTGGAAAAGAACAGGCGCTCCCCATGGGGAATTACTAGGGTGAATGAATCCTTGCTCAATGAGCTGCCTAAGTTGTTCCTTGAGCTCTATGGCTTCAGGAAGAGACATTTTGTAAGGTCTCCTTGAAACTGATTCAGCCCCAGGGATTAACTCAATCCCATGATCTACTTCTCGAGATGGGGGTAGTTTTGTAAGTTCCTCTGGAAAGATATCTGAAAACTCTTGGAGCCAAGAGGGTTCTAAATCTGGGTTGCTTTCTTCTACCTTGTTGAGTTTGACAAGGAAGATCTGTTGGCCCTTGCGCACTCCCTTAAGAAGGCGATTAGCTTTGACCAAATGAAATTTGGGTTTACCTGTTTTTCCCTGGGCTAATACTACGTGTCCTTGACTATTCTTAAAGGTGATGCTTCCTTCAGCACAGTGAATGTGAGCATTGTTTGCAATTAACCAGTCCATACCAAGGATTCCATCATAAATCCCTAATGGTAAGCTTCTGAAATACCCATGGGTTGATTCACCACCCAATTCAAATTCAAGATCTCCCACACAATGTCGGGATACTTCTTCTTTTCCACTAGCTAACTCAACAATCATTGCTTGGGCTGGTTTTTGATCTAACTGTAACTTACGCAAGCATTTTGGAGAAAGAAATGAATGCGTACTACCACAATCAATCAAGAGCTGGAAAGAAATGAATGCGTACTACCACAATCAATCAAGAGCTGGAAAGATCTACCTTGATAAGTAGCCGGAGCTTGGATAACAGAAAACTGCTGATTAGGTCCTTGATGTTCTACAGCTGCATGAATGGTGGCTTGCTCTTCTTCTTCCATCTCTAAAGTTGGTTCACCAATCATAGAGCAGACACGGGCAGTCACTCCATGACCTCTACCACGTCCACCACCACCTCGTCCAGCAGCCTGGCAGTTATTAGGAATCCCACGACCTTGAACTACCCGGCCGCCTTGTGGAGCAGCAATGACACTAGGATTGAGAGAGGGTCTTGTAAGTTTGGGGCATTCATTCCGGAAGTGGCCAACTTCATTGCAATAAAAGCACCTTTGGTCCCCATAGGATTCTCAAGTGGAATTAGCATAATTGCGGGGGATAAAATTATTGGGGTACTGACCAATAGTGTTGTGGCGGAAATTCGATTGGTAATTCCTCTGAAGGCGCCCCCTTGGGTTAGACTTAGGTTAGACTCTCCTCTTTGCTTGACCACTCTTTACTTCTTTAGCCAGAGGTTTGGCTCGGGTAAGAGCATCTTGCAAGGTAGTTGGCCTCATTGCTTCAAGGCGAGAATCCAAAGGTTCATTCAGCCCTTGGCAAAATCGGGCCACTTGTTGAGTGATCGACATAGGTGGAGCATATTTGCCAAGTGTGACAAATTTTGAGTAGTATTCCTCCAAGGATAAGCTAAGCTGCTTGAGACTGAAGAACTCATTCATCTTAATAGATTCATGAGATGGGGGAAGATAACGACCCTTCCCAGCTTGCTTAATGTCACTCCAGGTTTGGGTATCTTCAGTGACGCCCTTATCTCGGCACCATTGCTTCCACCAAAGTTTGGCGTCCCTGGTTAGACGGAATCTGGCAAGCATGGATTGATTCCTAATTCCTGTACCAGCAAAGCCGAAAAGTAATCGTCCATGGCTTCTATCCAAACTTCTGCATCCCTTTCAATCTTTGAACCTGCCCCATTAAATGAGGGAGGCTGCATTTGTTTGAGGAGAAGCTTTTTCTCCTATATATCTATATATAATGCATTGGGAGCAAGAAGTTGACGATCCTGGTTATCAATATGAAGCTAAATTTAGAATCATGTCACTTAGGCGGTTTAATACACATAAGACAATGAGTGTGAAAATCAAAACCTTTTATTCCAAGCTTTAATATTTACAAGTGAACCAAGCCATTTACAAGGATTGGACTAAATCCAATCTTATTTATTTACACGGTAGTCCTCTAGGGAACCTAATAAAGATCTGTGGTGGTAGCATTGAAAAAGTAGGGGGGTTCTCCCATGGTTTCAAGAACTCGATAAGTCTCTGGTAGGGGAGGTAAACCACGTCTAGAAAGACGGGTAACGGCTACTCTATCAGGGGATACAACTTGAGTCACACTATCATAAACCCATCGATTCTGTAACATGCGATTCCCATCGATAGTGACATAGGTGTTACGAGGAGTGCCAATAAACCAGAACAGGCGAAACATCCGCAGCATCTCGGCATATCGGTCCGCCTCAAGTCGTTGGTGAGATTGCCGACGTGCTCAGCTCGAATGATGAAATAGGTAGATCAACGATGCCAATGCTCAGCTCTGTTCCATCCCCTTTCGATGCGAGTGTAATGAGGAAGGGTTAGCTTGTCTATAATGTGCATCATAGTGTCACGGAACTCAAATTCGGAAGAGCGACAAGCAGTCATGAACATGCATTGGAATACCAGGAAGCGAGAATAGGGATCCATCTCGTCCTCCTACATCCAGCCGTAACTAGATTAGTTTAACAAGAATTCCTAGAGTAACAAGAAAATACAATATGAAATCTCCCAAGTCTAAACCTGCTCTGATACCACGTGTAAGGACCCCGACCCGTAGGGCGGGGGAATCCTTTTGATAAGCGGTTAAGTCTCGTGTTATTTTTCGATTGACGACACCTCGATCTCGTAGAAATACGAGGTTACGAGCAAACAGAGGGACCTAACTCTATCTCGCAGGGGAAGCATAGTCATCCTAAAGGAAATTCTAATCCCCAGCACGGAATGTGCATGGAGATGGAACAAGACCCACACTTGGTTCAAGGAAGCCAACGCCTTTTTCCCCCCCGTATTTCATGAGACACGGCCGCTGGCTCGGTCCCCTAAAACAAGTCTTGTTCGGGACTTTACTATTCCCTAAGTATCGTAAGTTACGACTAGTAGAAAGCTACCCAACTGATCGGGTCCACCCATCCTTAGAATGGTACCGTCAGGGCATCCATTCTCCCACTTTCCACACACTCACCCGTTCAATTGTTTTCTAATTAAGTCCTACCACATTGTGAAACACTTAAAAATAAATTTCTTTGTTAATTAATTACACTTGATTCCTTAAACGAAATCTTCCTTAGCACAACATTGAAATCAACAAACATACTTACAGTGAAAAATATTTACAAAGACCCTGGAACCGGGCCGATATTCCAATCCAAACTTCATGTCCAAACCATAACCATAACCATAACCACAATACAATCACAACCACAACCACAACCACACCGATGATCTAGAATTCCATCTTCCACCCTCAACCAGCTGGGTAAACCTCACGGACCGTCTCCCCTCGTCATCAGCCAGCCGATGAGGGCCAAGCCGTCCTGTCACCCCCTCAGGTACTGCCGCTTTTACCAAACCCTCTCGCCCTTCGAAGGGGACGTCTCCTCATGAGGTGGGGGTTAAGTCACCGCACTAGCCTGGACACACAGAACTAGGCAGCATATATACATCACCCTGGTGGTGAAATCCAATTCCCAGTGGCATAGGAGGGGATTGCCCTGGGCCGACTCCCGACCTCGCTATATCCTCCGCCCGGCTACACAGGCAAGCACGGAGTTAGCTAAGGGGGGGAGAAGTTGTACCTGCATGTTAGGAATAAACCAGTAGTATATCCAATAAAAAGAGACATAGCCTTTATTCAATGAATTCACACATTAACAAAAACCATCGTTTCGGAAAGACAATGATTCAAAAGCAAGATTATTTTCTTATAACTTTACTTAAGAGTAACCATAAGATACTTTAGGCCATCTATACTAGGGGTTTAACCTTGGTTCCTTTCCTATTACTTCGAATCTTTGCATTAAGCTTCATAAGGGAGAATTTTACTTACACTTGTTAAATGACCAACCTGGTTATCGTTTTCGTGCCTATTTGCTTCAAGAGGGGCAAAGTCGATTACAGGGGCGCGATTCGCTTCATTCCCTCCTTGGGCAGCGCGTGGTTCTTCATTTCGACAGCGTTTCGACGCCATAGGAGCACTAGAGTTTTAAGAGGATAGAGAGAGAACGGGGTGAATATAAGAGGTTGGGAAGTTGGAGAGAAAAGAGAGAATTCTACTGGTTCAAATGGATTCGAAAACGGAGTCCGTTTGGGGGGTAGGAAAAGCTTGTTGGGCTTATGGGTAGGAAAGACCTCTTAGCCTAAGTTTAAGTCGCCGCATATGGGGGGGGAAATTGAGAGGTGTCCTTAACTTGGAGAGCTCTTGAGAAGAGTGTAAGCCTAGGGAGGCCTAGGGAAGAGTAAGGCAAGGGTTGGACAAGCACACTTTAAGTCTATTCACACGGGGGGGAGAAGAGTGTAGGACATGTCCTAGAGCTTGAGGGAGGGCTTGCGCCTAGGGCCTTGCTGCTGGGGGCTTGCTCGGAGAATGGGACTGGGAGGGTCCTTTTATAGGTGCTGGGTGGAGGGTGGACGTCCGGGTGCGGGAAGGTGACACCTGGGTGGTGTAGGTGTCCGGGAGAGAGTGTGGGCGCGAGACACCTGGGGGTGGAGGTGTCTCGAAGAGAGAGAAAGTGTGACACATGGGGGTGGAGGTGTCCCCAAGAGAGAGAGAGCGTGACACCTGTGGATAGAGGGTTCTGGGAGGAGGAGGTACGTGTAGGGGTGTGCTGGAGGCTGCGTCTAGGTCGTGTACACACTTGGGTGTCCCGGGTGGATTGTCGGTCATTTCACGGGCGGTGCCCGTGGTGGTGGGGCCCACGCCGGCCGCCCGCCGCGTCGTCCCGGGGGGGTCAAAAAAATTTTTGACGAAAATGTCCGGCCTTGCCTTGTGACCATGGGGAAATGTTCCGTTCGTTGATTAGACGCCTGGATAGTTACTATTTTAGGTCGGAAGTTCGCAAATTAAAGGCTTAAAAGCTTAATTAAACCCATTCCGGGTACCCGTTTTTAGTTCAAAAAAAACTATTTTAAGCGTAAAATTACGCGTAGATTCCAAATTTGGATTCAAAATTATAAATTTCTAAGCAAAAATGGCTCATTTTCCAAAAATAGAAGTTTTCTGATCGTAAAAATGATAAGCTAAGTTATATTTTTCAACTCTGAAGCAAGTACATTGTTATTTACAATGGGTATGTTATATTTTTCAACTCTGAAGCAAGTACATTGTTATTTACAATGGGTATGTTACAACTTCAATCATAGTAAATCTTGCTCCAAATCAACCCTAATTCCAAAAACATGAGAGGGAAGAAAGGGAAGAAGAAGAGCAGGTCCACACTGCACAAGAGTTTTCCACCCTAATCAAATTTGATCCAAACTATGCCTGGTCATCAAAATTGCTCCAAATTTTTTGTAATTTCTCCCAAAATGAGATCAACAAATCTTAGTCAAACTCCATGATCTTCTTGCTGTCCTATGACCATAAACGTAAGCTAACTATTAAAGTTGCTACTCCATTACATTATGTATGTGTATGTGCATATATATATATATATATAGCTTAGGATAGCTTAGGACAACACTTTCCCACTTGCTTCAATCTCTACTTTATCATCCAATGCTGTGGATAAATGCAAATCATTGAGGATTTCCTGCACTAAAGGAAGAAAATGTTCCCACTTAGAATATTGATTCATGACAATAGTGCATTCCATCCGTATGTATACCGATGGAATGCACTAGACAACAGAGGAGACCTCCCTGAACGTCATTGAAAAAACATCAAAATTCATCGGGGAGGATGTTGGAGTACAAGATAGCGTCATCAAATTATTTTTCCTACTCAACTTTTACAAGTGATGCCAAACGTCATCTTATTTATGATGTTTATAGAGATGTTAATTAAAATCGTGACATATTGAACAAGAATTTACATGCAAATGTCACATTTTGATGACATTAGGGTTTCATCAAGGGTTTTGTTTGAATGATGTTTTACATCACTAACTTTTTATTTACACATAAACATCACATTGGATGAGAAGAAATGGTGAGTTCCCATGGCATTAGCTAAGTAACCTACTCATATTGGCATTTGCATCTAGATGTCCATGCAAAGGAAGCATATTGTCACATTGGTGGATAAGAAGAAATTGTGAGTTTCCATGGCATTAGCTAAGTAACCATGGTGGGCTGATCTCTTATGTTTTTATGAATTACATTGCAGAGTGTTCCCCACAAAGGCATGGAAGGAGGTCGAGGTTGACGCCTATGATGTGGAATGGCATCGGCCTGAAAGTGCCCCCCCCAATCAAGCAGCAACATCATCACTTAGCAAGGTGAGTTGAGTGATTAGGGAAGCCAAAATGTGAGTGGAGTGGTTAATTGCCCATTTAGAGTGATAAATGATTCGTAATCCTACTTCACTTGTGTTGCAAACGTGTTCCTTAGCAAACCTTGTGATTAGCTCTCAGAGGTGAGTTTTGTGAGCATGAGTATCAACATGGCATCTACCAAGAGAACCAATTAAATGTTGCATTCATGTGTGTTATTCTTGTGTAGATTCTACACTTGAAATCTCTCTTATCATTTGTGTAAATTCTACACTTGAAATGCTTGTTATCATCTTAAGTAGACTGTAGGATTGTACAACGAAACTTCTCGGCACTAACTCATGCACGTGTAGGCCCCATAAGAGGACAACTGAGGGGAGGGTGCATTACAACAATTCATTGTGGGAGTAAAGAGATAACGACATAGCCATCTTAGCATGATGGGGAAATTAAAAATCGTGGCTATGATGGCTTTCTTGTAACCTCTATGGGGACACCCATTATTTTTATTCAGGATATTTTATTTTAGATGTACCTTTTATTTATATCATATATGAGGATTAATGTGTTTAATCAGCTATATGCACTATTATGATATAGTCAAGATTAATGTGTTTAATTAACTGTGTTCATTGACTAATATTATTTTGGATGAAGGCAATGATTGAGTGGTTGATAATGCAGTGTTGATTGAGGGTAGAACATGTGTTGGACCACTATGGGATATTTTGGAAGACATGTGAGTTCACACCTCTTATGGTTTCATATTTTGGCATCAATATTTTTGTAGGGGTAAGGTCTCATACCTTTGTACATATCTAATAGTATTTTATACTCTTGGTAGTCTTGCCGTTTTTATAGAGCTTGCATGCTTATAAAATCAAAAGCACTTGTGCTTTGTTTTTGGAATTATCCTTTTGGAAAGCAATCTTTTTCTTATACATATAAATATGGGTGAGTGGTACAAGGGCCGCACTCATCCTAGGGGAGATTCAACCTAATCTTGTGTCGAGATGGTGAATTCTACTCTATTATGTATTGTTCTCTTGTTTATTTAGATCGGTTTATTGAGGTTTATGGTTTAATTTGTGCAAATATATGTTATGCTCTAATTTTTGTGTTGAGAAATTAGAATTCCTTCTTCAAGGGCCTTAAAGTCCTAACAGTGGTATCAGATCTTTGGGGACCACTTACTTCAAGAGGAGGATTTTTGAAGAGAAATTCAAAAATCAAGGTTGATGCAATTTGTTTAGTGCAAAGGATACATGTTTAATTTTGAATTTTGATGCAATTTGTTTAGTGCAAAGAAGAAAAAAGGGCATTACTAAAGCTTCAACGAATCAAAGAAGAAATATCACCCGAAAATGAAAGGCCACAAAAAGCTAAGCTGCACCAATGGTACAAGTGCTTGGAGAAAGAGAGGAACTCACCAAAAATCCAAAGGGTAGAGAGAAGAAGGTCATAAAAACCTTTGGGCAAAGGTTGGATGTTTTATGGGAATTATATGAGCCAATGGATCAAGAATTAGATCAAGGGCTAGAGTTAAATATCATCTTTTTTTTAAAAGCTTGGCTGGAATTAGATAGAACAGAAATCACCTCTATTCAAAACAAAACAACCCCTTTTCTTAAAAAACCACCTTCCTCAATTCTCAATCCCTTTAAGATCGAGCCATTATGGATACGATCAGTAGGACGAGCTTCATTTCCCTAATCTCTAAATTGCTAGACATGTTACACTGAGGAATTCCATATTCAAGGGGCACAAATCTCAATAAATTTTTTTATATTCCAATTTTCCTTCTATGGATGGCCATGTCCGGGGGAGAGGACGCCCATGCGGAGTCATGGGCGGCCAGGCTAGTGTGGACGGTAGGCCACACACTATATAGCCTGGGGGATGAGGGGCAATCCTCATTCTTCCTCTATGGCTGGGTGGTGAGCCAGAGGCCGTCCCCTCCTGTGGTAACGCCCGTAGCGGCGTTACAGGTATCTAACACTGGTATCAGAGCATGGTTCGATGGGGTCGTTAGGGTCCGCGCATGCCGGGGGACCGGAGCCCACTCAATGGTTTTCAACCATTCATCTCGTCATCCTTATCTCCACAATGGAGTGTGTGGAGGGAGGCGGCCAAGACATTTTTGAAGGGAAGAACTCTCTCTCTCTCTCTCTCTCTCTCTCTCTCTCTCTCTCTCTCTCCCCGTCACACACAGCAAGCAAAACGTAGGTAAGCTATTTTGTTTTTTTTCCTTTCGAAATTGAAGTTTGTCTGCGCAAACATAATCTCGTGAGGTGTAGAGAAAGGTCGCAATACTGTGTGTGGGGGTGGGGGGCAAAGACCAGCCCATGACGAAGACCAGCCCCACTACTGTGTGTGGGGGTGGGGGGGCGAAGACCATCCCAGGACGAAGACCAGCCCCACTACTATGTGTGGGGGGGCACCGCAATTTTTCGTTCGGTGTGGGGGGGGCGAAGACCAGCCCCACTGCGAAGACCAGCCCCACGACCGTGTTGAAGAGCCTGGGGGCGACTTGCGTTCCTGTCCCTGCTTGTGTCTCTGTCGTCGAAAGCCTAGGAAGAGGTGGAGGACGCACAACCTACGGCTGCAACGCCGCCGACGATGGCGCTGGTGTTGCTGGGCAGGTGGATGGCGGGCGGGCGAAGTTGGAGCGCCCCGCTGAGGCCCGGCCATGTGTGGATCAGCCCTTAGGCGGCCAGCCCTTAGGCGGCCAGCCCTTAGGCGGCCAGCCCAGCGGGTGGCTAGGCGGGCGGGCGACCCTTAGGCGCTAGCACATATGGGCGGCCTGCCCAGCGCACAGCTGGCGGCGGCCACCAACCAGCAACGCGGCGGCGGTGGCCAGCCAAGCCAGTGTAGCAGGCGCCACCAAAGCAGAGAAAAAAAAAGAAAAATAAAAAATCATTTATTTATTTTATTTTATTTGTTCATTTTTAATAAAATTAAAAATGTAAAGTAAAACGGATCCTATCTCTCGGCTCGGTTGGGGGAGGGATAATCCCGGCAAGGGATAATCTGATGTTTCTGTTGTGTATTTCTGGTTTATTGCATTGTTTGCAAGTAAATAAAAATGTCTGCCCGTCCCAGTGTGTCCCCACCCACTAGTTCGGTGGGTTTTTCAGGACTTCTCTCCTCGGTCGCGGGCCTTACCCCAACCGAGTTGGCTGGCCGTAGACGCCAGGCCGTCTCCCATTCGGAGGGGCGCTCTCCGGGCACGTCTCATGACCCGCAAGCGCCTTCCACGTCTCGTGACCCTGCCCTTGACCTTGGCATGCCCGTAGAGGCCGCCGACCTAGCTGACCCCGCTCCGGCCGATGAGCTGGATTATATGGACACTGACGTCGCCGAGGGGAACGATGACCTCTTGGCGGACCACGACTTTGACTAGTACCTTACTGACCTTGCCGACATCCTCACGGAGACGGAGCGCTCTAGTGGGATGTTTAGATATGTTAACACGCAATTGACGATGGAGAGACGGAAAAACTCTCTCACTTGTAGCAAGAGTAGTATGATCCACACTTAGCTCAATCCAATGGGATTTGCATCCCTTTCGGAGCTAGGGATTCAACCCGTACCGGTGCACAAAAGCTTATCCATTTGATGGAGAGAATGCTAAGAAAACTACTACTAATGACATAGACTCAACACACACTCAAGCTCAATCTTGCTATTGCTCACTCAACTCCACATTCCACTCATCCATACATCCAAACAAGAAGAAAGCTTAGCTATTGCTTACACAAGATCAAAGCATTCTTCATTCTCAAATACTCATTTCCCTAGCATGCACACAATCCTTGAAGCTATCAATAAGAAACATGCACACTAGAGAATTGACATGAGAAGAGAGACAAATATCAACTCATTGCATTGAATTAACAAAAGAATAGAACTTACAACAATGTAGATGGGGAGAGAGAAGAGCTTGCACCTCTATGGAAGAAGAGGGAGAGCTAGTCTCAAGAGAGCTCAAACATGAGTTTTCCCAATGTGTCCATAAGCTCTCAAATGAGCCACTTTTTATACAAAAACTCTAAAACTCCCAAAAGTTCCCATGTGGGATTATTGTCAAACCCACTCCCACACTCATCCACAACTTGGAACTCTTTTCAAGAGCCCTAAGTGTCTTTTTTGTTGCATCCTTGTATTGATCTTCATTCGTCATGCAACACTCCCCCCTTCCTATTTTGCGCACGTCCTCGAGCGTGGTAGTAGCAAGAGCTGCAACAAAAAAGAACAATGGATACAAGTAAAGTCTTTTATTGAAGAAAAGAAAAGAAAAAAAACCAGCAATGATAATTTCACACGTGAGCATACAAGTGCAAGGCTGATTAAAGTTTTAATGAGTCCTAAAATAGGTGAGTAAAGACTAGTCAAAGTGAGACTTAAGTGGTAGATAGTGCTATGCAAAGGCAAGAGTGCTTTGTACACGGCCGGTTATGACCGCAGTCTCAATGTCCTACAAGTATGTAAGTTATTCCTAAGTGGCAAACCTACTCCTAAATATGAGCAAAGGTGATTGGAACTCTCTTTTATTTTTATTTTTATTTTTTTTATTTTTTTGATATATATGTAGAAGGTGATAAAGATTAAGGTTCTATCCCAAAGAGACCCAAGCAATGGCCAAGAGACCTCCGCCAAGAGAATCTAAAGACCGCTAAGTATCTCAAGGGCGACAGACCCTTTTTCTTTCTTTTATGACCTAAGGAGTACCCCATGAAGATGAGGGCATCGGTCCCGAGGGCCCATAGTGTACCCCAGAGTCCTACCAACATCCATCAAGGCGATAGATTCCTCAAAGGTCTTTTTCTGAAGATTTTAGACATCAGTGTTCACCCCATGGAAACCAAGGCATCGGCCCCAAGGTGCTAAGACAACCCCAGGTCCTACCAAGCATTTCTCATGGCTGTAGACACGTCATGTCTCAATTTACTTTGGATATTTATATTTTTTAGGGTACATTTTCGTAAATTTTTATTACTCCTAGCACCTAGCTCATATCTAAGAGGTAGCCACCACTAGGGATAACTAATATACCTTGAAAGCATAAGAACTTGGCATATTCCCTTAGTATATATCCTACACTGTCTTTAGATAGAAATATCTTTTACTAAGTCTTCTAAGACTCTAGAATTCACTCACCATATTTTAACAACTAATCAAAAACTTAAACCAGCCAACATTGTGTGAACATGCAAACCATATATTCGAAAGATAAGAGCACATAAAGAAATAAAGATTAAGATTTGAATACACCTGTTGTAGTACCCTGTTGATGTTGTTCGTTTGCATTGATGCATTGCTGATTTTGTGCAGATTACTCGTCCTTGATCTTTGTAAGCGTAGCATGTCTCCCCCCTTTCCTAATTTGTGTGCATGATAGGTGGAGTAGTGGGGCGTGTTTGATGCTCTTGTTTTAGCGAAGATCTCTGCAAAATTTTTATTAACAAACAAGAAAATAAAAGAAAAAAAATAAAATTTGCCATTAGTGCCAAACACCGAATATAGCCGAGGGGAAAAACCCAGTGGGAGAAAAGTGCCCTGGCTTGTCGATCTTATTATGGAGTCACTGAACTTACCCTTGCGCTGGTGGTGGATCCGTGTCCTCGTTTGCTGGAAAGATGGTATCAATTTCCTCAAGATGCAGAGACAACCCCTCACAAAAACCGGCCGCTGGAGAAGGTGGTAGAGGAAGGAGTGCTTCCTCACTAAAATATGGCATTGGTTCTATGGGAAGGTTAATCAAACAGTTTTGATTTTGGAACTGAGCAATGTAGGTACTCATATTTATCCAATATTGACATGTTGAGGCTTGGGGAAGGAGGGCTTGCAATATCGGTGGTTGCAAGTCATTTAGGCTTGTATCCCTCCATTGTTGTGCTTGAACCTCCTCAGGTAATCTACGTTGATTTGGTCCTCTCTCTGGTATTCTCACATTAAGAAGATTATGGCGTTGGGGTGTAACTCCCACAATTTGCTTCATTAAGCCCGTGCCATATTGTCTAAAGTAAGAGCGGCATATCCAACAAATATGTGAAGCTTCTTCTAATACAAGCCGTGCACACTCTTGACAATGTGGAAATGGGTGATGCTGTTGATAGAATAATGTGACAAAGTGATGCCCACAGCAACTTTCACCTAAGGGAGCATAGAAGTACCTAGAATGTGTTTGAAACGGAGGAGCACTATAACCCTCGCAATGATCTGGTCGAGTACTATCAGGGTCAATGCATGGTGGACATGTATCTCGCCAAATATCCATCAGAAGTTATCTGGACGTAGAACAAATGAAATTTAGAACACTCATATCCATCATGACAATTCCAATCAAAAACAAGATTATCTCAGAGAGAACACATCTTCTAAAGGCATAAGGAACTACATTATTCAAACATTGATTTACCAAAGAGCTTTAATTGTAGTGTTAATGCCTTATCTTTAGTTTTTGGTATATCCTTTTTAAGCGGTGGAAACTTTAGCAATTGTCTTGGAATTTGAGCAAGATAAGAGGATTTAGGCATTGAAATGCTAGAATCTATGCTCAAATGAGACTCATTTGGACATGTCGTAGGTACACAAGTTGATGGTTGAATTGTGTAACAAGGAGAAATCGGGACAACCGGTGTTTCAATACATGTTTTAGGAAGATCAACACAAGTAGTTTTGTAGGTGCTATCACAGCCACCTTTCCTTTCTTGAAGAGTTTGTGTTGATTTCTTTTGCACCCACTGATATGGAAAATCAAGGGTGGCTTTTGGAATCTTTCTGAAACACTCTGTTACCCCTAGCAAAGCATGGCATTTTGGAAGCCAAATTGCTGTTGCACCCTCATAATAGCCTTGTGCTTTAAGAACATGTTTTGGGACCCATCGAGTAACAATCCGAGGTTTCGGCTTGGAAATGATGTGCTTCTTAGCAACTGGACTAGATGTTACCAGTTTGTACGCAGCTTTGGGTAGCCACATTGATAATTCCTTCTTGCCTGGCCTTCTTTGAGCAGCAACTAGAGTAGTTGGAACATGCCAGCCGTGGCCCTCACTTGAGTACTCATCAATTATCCACATCATTTGTTTTGGAGCTTCAAGAGCAGATTTTGATTGTGGGTTGGGTAAGGTAGAAACATTACCCCTTTGACACGATAAAGCTCTTGGAGTAGCAGATCCCAAGATGCAATCAGAATCAATTTGCAACTTGTATTGTCTATTCTTCCAATCTAATGAGCAATTGGTAGCACTTAACCACGATCTACCGAGAACAACCTCTACTACTGCCTTGGACTTACGTGCCACATAAAAGGGCACTGACATCTGGTGATCCTGAATGGTCATCATAATGACACATTTTCCCTCTATAGGGTTATCTTCTCCGGAGAAGCTTCGTAGGTCCACAGGAATTTGCACAAGTGGTGGTTGACCCAAGGCTATCCAGGTGTCAAACGAGAGAACATTATAATCTGCACCAGAGTCAATTAAGGCAGAGACAAAGTAGGTAGTCTCATGAAGATGAAGGCACACTTGAATATTGAATGGTTCGACATATGGCTCATCAGTAGCCAACTGTATGGCCAACATAGAAGCTTTGCGACGCTCCTTGGCTTTTGCAACTCTAACTTTAGCCTCCTCTTGAGCCTGACGTTTAAGTAGGTCAAGTGCTTCTTTTCGTGTTTGTGCAGCATGCATCTGTTGAAGCATGGCTTCAGTTAATGATTCATTGTATTTCTTGAGACGACTTCCATTAATGAAGTTAGGCATTTGCTCACCTTCTAGTGTCTCTAAACGCACTGCACCACTTGGAGTAAGCTCATTAATCACAAACGGTCCTAGGCCACGTTTTTTGAGCTTTCTCTTATGCTTCTTAAGTGTGTACAAGAGCACCAGGTCTCCTTTTTTGAATCGGCCAGTTGTTACATTTCTATCATACCATCGCTTTTATCTCCTCTTCTCGGCATACATCCCCATTACCGCCAATAAGCGGGTCTCATCAAGCTTTTCCAATTCGTCAACGCCTTGTGAAAGCTCATGACCAGTCCAATCCAATTGTTTAGCTACTCGTAAAGTAGGTACAAGAAATTCAATGGGAAGAATTGCATCTAGCCCAAAAGCAAGTTCAAATGGGGTTGTGCCCACAGATGTTTTATAGGCTGTCCTATATGCCCAGAGAACTGAGTGCAACTTCTGCTCCAAATCAGTCCTATGTCCCTCAACAATCTTTGTGAGTGCTGTGCAGAGAATCTTGTTAGTACTCTCGGCTTGTCCATTGGTCTGGGGATGATAGGGTGCAGAACGCTTGTGAATTACCATAAATTCTTGAAGCAAAAATTCTATGACTTCATTTACAAAGTGTACACCTTGATCACTAACGATCTCAATAGGTAAGCCATAGCGTGTAAACACGTACTCATACAAGAACTTGGCTGTGGTTCTGGCATCATTTTTGACTGTTGCCTTTGCCTCAACCCATTTGGTCAAATAGTCGGTTGCGACTATAATATATTCTGCATGCGTGTTACGAGCTGGAGGTTTAATGGGACCGACAAAATCAATACCCCATTTTGCAAAAGCACGTGTGCTTAACATAGGTCGCAATGGCATATTGTCCTTTGTGATGGGAGGTTTGGTCCTTTGACAATCATCACAACGTTTCACATATTCTTCGGCATCCATTTGTAAGGTTGGCCACCAAAGCCCAGACCACCTAATCAACTTCGCTATGGTATTGCCAGAAAAGTGTCCACCCCCAACACCTGCATGTGCATGAGTTAAGATTTTCAGATAGTCAGCTTCACATACACACATGCGTAAGTTGCCATCCTTGCCCCTCTTGTAGAGTTGGCCCTCTATTAGCATATAGTTTGCCGCTTTAATTTTAATAGCCTGCTTTTGATGTTTAGGAATTATTTGATCCGTATGACCATGCTGAAGGTAGTCCACAATATACTTACTCCAACTTGGTGTAGTTAAAATTTGGAATAATGTGACATTATGAATTGGCTTCTGAATTTTATATGAAGCACAGTTACGAACAAATGTTTCAGCATCTGCATGCATGGTAGGCCACCATTGCCTATCTTGAGATATACGTCGCACACAAGTAGTAACTGATGCATGGATTCCATCGATACCCGCATGTGCCCATTCCAAGATCTCCTCATATTGGTCGGGGTTAGGTATAAGCCTCAACACTCCATCATTACCCTGACGATATAATCTCCCTGAGATTAATGTGAATGGTCGCCATAGGTCCACATTAGGACCCGCTAGTTGTATTTGCCCACTTGTCAAAATTTCTAAAATGGATTCAGACCATCTAGGAGCTGTCTCTACAAGGAAAAGTGTTGAATCTAACATATCATCATCCACACCCACAGGAGCTTCGCCAGAGGTGATTCGAGACAAATGATCTGCCCTTAGATGAGTTGTTCCTTTTCTAACTGCAATTTCAAAATAAAACTCAAGAAGGATGATAAACCACCTTACAATCCTTCCAGTTGCACAAGGTTTATTCACCAAATATAGCAATGCTTGATGGTCCACAAAAAATATGAATTTGTTTGCCAAAAGGTAATGGCAAAACTTTTTCACTGCATATATCATGGACAATCCTTCTCTTTCTGTTGTGGTGTAATTCTTCTCAGCATTGTTCAACTGTCGACTAGCATATGAGATTGGGAAATCCTTATTGTGTTCTCCCGACTGAGCCAAAATACATCCAATTGCAAAGTTGGAAGCATCAATGTGGACATGAAAGATTTGGTTCCAATCTGGTGCCCGTAAAATGGGTGCAGTCACTAATGCTCACTTCAACTTTTCAAAGGATTCCTCACACTCATCAGTCCAATTAAACTTTACAAGAAGAGCATGTAACGGTCTGGCTAGGACAGCATACATGTAGATGAATCTACGGTAATAGCCACAATGTCCCATGAATGTTTGTACCCCTTTAGGGTTGATAGGCCGAGGTAATGAGACAATGACATCAATTTTATCCATATCTGTTGAAATCCCATTGCGAGAAACAATATGGCCCAAAATTTTCCCTTGTCTTACCATGAATTTGCACTTGTCAGGATTCAAGCATATACGATAAAGTTGACACTTTTGAAACACAAGTCTCAGGTGTTCTATATGATCATCACGCTCTTGTGAGTGAACACATAAATCATCCATGAAAATCTCAAGAAATTGCCTAAGGTACTCCTTGAATACATGACTCATTAACCGCTGAAAGGTTGCTGGTGCATTTGTTAGACCAAATGGCATAACACGATAGGCAAAGATGCCATCTTCAGTAGCAAAGGCTATCTTGTGTTGATCCTTTGGATCAATTGACACTTGATTGTACCCGAAGAATCCATCCAAGAAACTATATGCCTTTTTCCCTGCAACTCATTCCAGAACATGATCCGTGATTGGAAGTGGGTAATGATCACGCACAGTAGCTGCATTTACCTTCTTGAGGTTTACACATACTCGAAGTTTTCCATTTTTCTTGGGCACCACTACAATAGGGGAGACCCATTCAGTGTGTTCAATCTCATAGATAAATTCTGCCTCTAAGAGCTTGTCTATTTCTTCCTTTATCTTCCGTGCAAAATTTTCATTGTAGGTATAAGGATGTTGCTTGGAGGGTTTTGCATCCTCTCGCAATGGAATTGTATGCTGACATATGCTTGGATCAACTCCTTTGAGGTCTTTATAACTCCAAGAAAAAACATCGCGATACTCCTTTATTGTTTGTATTAATAACTTCTCCTCATGTAAGGACAAGTCTGTGGCAATCCACACATAGCGAGGCTCTTCTCCTGGCTTAGCAATATCAATCTTTTTTGCATCCTCTGGACCATCGTATGAAATCCCTGGCACGCTTGGTTTTTGTCGCATGGGCTGTTGAAGAACAATCTTCCGATCTTGAAGAGTGTACTGTGTGAAATTGGGAGGAACACTGAGACCTTGTTCTTGTCCACTTGAGTCTTCACTCATTGAAGACCATGCGGTTTTGAGCTCTCCTTTGCTATCTTGCATCGGATTTTTTTGTTCAACCGTTGTCTTTGCACTTCCCACACTCTTTTTTGAATCGGTTTTAGACGTGAGTTTTGGTTTTTGTTTCTTTGTTTTTTTACGATTTTTGCTAACAGTTGTTAGCTTTTCCCCTGCTTGGAATCCATCTGATCGTTTGACTTGGTCTTTGATACTATCTTGTGCTTGGACATAGTATAGATATCCGTTCTTTCCTGAGAAGTGAGGTGGTGGTCGAGAGTCTTCACTCTTAGACTCCTCCTTTTCTTTCTGTAGTCTCTCACGTTGTTCACGCTCATCTTGTCTACGGATTCTTTTATGGCCCTTACAGCATTTACGTTTAGGTCGGCTTCGAGGGATCTCTACTTGAACCTCCCTTCCTCTCAAGAGTAGGCGTGCCTTTCCTAACTCTTCCTCAGGGATTGTCACATCATTATTAAAATCAGAGTCCCATCCATCTTCCTTATCAGCATCATTAGCAGATTCGAGTGTTAAGTCCTCTACTGAGACTTCCTCGACATGCAGAGCTATTGTGGATGTATCTCTATAGTACAAATCATCTAGAAGGGCACGTGGTTGTACCATTCGTATAGGAATAATATCATATCCATCTGAGTCACAAAATTGAATTGGCTTCGGTAAAGCACATGTCGATAATGTTGCAAGGACATGACTCCATTCTAATGGATCAATTAAATGCTCAGGGAAGGGTTGTGGAATGTATGCCTCCTCTGATACACTTCGATTACCCTTAAGTCTCTCAGTGTTGAAATCCCTACATGAGGCTCCGCACATCCATAGATCTTCTCGTCCATCGGACAATGTAACTCTTGAGCCCTCAGATGAAGCAGAATCAAACTCATCTATTGGAGACCTTGTTACATCACGATATGAGTGATTTCTTAGGTTGACCCTTGTGATGACAGAATCATGTCGGAGGTACAAATAATTGTATCCCCAATCTTGAATCATTTGAAATTGTCGCATGAATGGTCTACCCAATATCACTTCATAGTTTGGATGTTTTCCAAAATCCACTACTGCAAAGGTGTGCTCATATTCAATCCCACATGTGGTGACCAATATGTTCTCAAGCAGCCCAAGGGGATGTTCTAAGCTTCCATCTGCTAGCTGCAAGCGCATCCTGGTACTCCTAATAGCTGGTTTGCCCCACTTTTCCCAAATGGACCTTGTCACAATGCCCACTCCTGCACCACTATCAAGTATTGCAGTTGAAGATACTTTTCGCACTTCTAATGGGAGGGTAGCATTTCCCTGATCGTCCTCACAAAATTTTCCTACTTTGTTGATAGGAACTGGCATTACATGCTTTGTCTCAGGGTGTATAGTACACTCATGGTGAACCTTTTGTAGCAATACCTGCTCTGACAAACATGTGGCAATATCATTCCACAACTCAGGTCGAATTTTTATCAAATCAAGCAAAGGTAAGGTACAAGCCACTGGTGCTGACAAAATAGCTTGCACCATACTCATATCTTTCTCCTTTGTCAACCTTTTATTCATGGAGGGTATCCTCAAGGTTTGAGAACAGTTCTCATATTCTCCCAGATATGATGGTAAGGTTTTCATTGTATGCTTACTTCTAGGAGAAACATTTGTTTGAACTTCCTCCTGGATGCTTGGGTGTCTAAATTTATTTTCCGTGCCCCTGGTAAAATCCACCTCAGAGAATGGAGGCGAACTAATAGAAGACATGTTCTCATGAAATTTCTCGTGAACTGCAGCCCACATCTCATTTGCCATGTCCTCATTAGCATCAATAACTTCATCATTGCATGGGAAGACAAGGCTAGGTGGTGGCAGATTACCCCCTTTCAATTGGGTGTCAATTGGTGCAGACCTTTTGCTATGAGCTTGTGAAATGAGCTCACTTTTCATTTCCCGACTCGATGACACTTCTGGTATGGTTTCTAATGTTGGCTTAAGAGAGGTTGGGCCCCGAGGAATAGGTGGTGGTGGTCCCTCAAGTATTGACTGAGCTTCCCTAATGAGTTGCTGATATACAGCTAAATTGATCTTCTCCTCACGAGGGTTTGGGTATTCTTGAAGCTTCTTGGGTAGCTCAGATAAAGCTGCAATGCGACTTCTATGAGCATCAATGATGGCCTCTAGAGTCTCATTCACTTTATCCACAAAAACAGAACCCCCAGAACTATCCTCAGTCGTACTAGCCTCATCTTGTTTAACACTAGGCCCAGGTTGAGGTTGATGTTCCTCATGCACTTCTTGGGATGTAAAAGTTTTATCCCTCATGTTTTGTTTTGAGGATTCTTGAGAACTAGTGGATACAATTTTAGTTTGCTTGTTTCGGTTCTTCTTCCTCCGAGTGGTTTTTTTTCTATTGGACTGTAGGGTCTTGTCCACTAGATTTGTTTTTGCATCCCTAGTTCGAGGTGTCTCACCAGTTTGCATTTCTGCATTTCGTGTCTGTGATCTAGTCATGACTCTAAGTGGCACGACATCCTCATTCTCAGATGAAGGTGGTGATGGAACTGCACCTACAAGGTTGAGTGAGACCTTTGGTTGAGAGGAGCCTTCCTCATGTGGTTTCAGCAGACAGTCTTTTGGGAAGTGTTCTACACAACACCCTAGACAATATCTTTCAATTGGTGGAAATTGTTGTACTGTTGTATTGGACCGAGATGCTTGCCTAGAGCGATGTGGACAATCACGAGCCCAATGGGGTTCTCCGCACTCATAACAGGGGCCCATTGGTTTGGCCTCTACTTTCCTTGGCTGCCATTGACCTGAGGGGCCTGGAGTCCTAGGTTGGTAGCCGCCTAGGAACATTAAAGAGTTTTGTTCCCCTGGTTGAGCATCTAGTGCTGGGCTTGGGTATGCAGGACTTTCAAAGATATTTTCTTTGGATGAATATGATAGATATTCTTCCTCCACATAGCCTGGGTTTACCAAGTCTCTACACATATTTGAATTGTCGTAGTCAACAACCCTCACAGGAGCAGTCCCTGGAGCAGGAAGTTGAGCACCAAGAACAGGTCGTGCTTGCTCTTGTGCCATCGGTGGCTTACGTTCAAAATTAGTATACTGTTGATACATTTGTGGAGCCACTCCACCCCGTGGCTGCTCACGTTCCTGTCTCATTCTCGCAATGCGAGTACAATCCTGTGTGGTATGGGTAAAGTTCCAAGCACAGGCTTGGCACCACTTTTTTGTGGGTTGGTTTGTGACTAAAGGAGAAAAGGTATTACAATCCTCTGTTTTATGGTTACCGCCACATGCTCCACAAAGATGAGGACCTGTAGGAAGTACACTCCTCATTCTCTGCTGCTGTTGTTGTGGCTGCAAGGGTGGACGATAGGTCTGTCCCAATCTCCGTAGTACTAGGTTAGCTATCTGGTCTGGATTTACTAGCACGCTAGACCCTGAACTTTGGTCATCACCCCACTGATCTCTAGGTTTCACCTCTGGGCCAGAACCATCTTGGAACTTGAAGTTATCGGTGAAATCCATAGCATCATGGCAACACTCATTGAAATTTGTATGCTTCTTCGCATAGAGATGTGTATGCAGTGTTGAATTTTTGAGTCCTTTTAAGAAGAGAGAAATTAATCGACTTTGGGCGGGCTTCTCATCTTCTGGGCAACGATTAATGTACTGCTTCATTCTATTTACACAGTCTCTAACACTCTCATTCTCGCCTTGCTTGAAAGAGTAGATGTGTGCTACCGTGTCATGTTGAATTCCCATCAAGGAAAAAGCAGCAATGAATCTCTCTTCCAAAACTCGTAAAGAAGATTTGTCTGAAGCCTCTAATGCCTGAAACCAAGCCAGGGCTTTTCCCTCAAGAGTGAGTCCAAATCCTTCAATTTGAGTATGCTTATCAGCCACTTGCTCAGCTCGAACTGCTTGCCTAAATGCTGCTACATGGTCGTATGGATCTCCCGACCCTTCATACTTCTTTACCAGTTTCTGAAGAGTTGATGGCCTTACTTGTCTTGAATACTCATCATAGGGCCTACGGCCTCTCACTCTCAGTGGGAATTGTTCCTCTCTTTGGAAAGATGGTCCACATGTTTCCAAAATTGGTGTGGGTACCCTATTACCAGCCTCACCAAACCCCTCCAAAGATCTTGTCACCCGCATTTCAGGAGGTGCATTAATGGGAGGCCGAGTTGGCTCCCCTACCCTCCGATTGTTATAGTGAGAAAGATGTTGGTGTGGTGTGACCTGTGGTCGCACATTTGGTGTAGGAAGATATCTTGGTGCTAGAGTTGGGCTACTAGCAGTGGTCCACTTAGATGTTGAGGGTCCCTCTCTAGTGAACTCTCGTAGGGGAGGAGCAACAGTTTCTCCAAGAAAGGCTGTCTCTCCTGGTTTGGCTGTATTTGTTGAGAACACTTCCATGAATAATGGTTGTCCTTTCCACGTGAGTTCCCGAATCTCTTTCCAATCTAAGGTTCGGTATTCATTGGCCCATTTATCAATTATTCTGTTCATGTGTCCTGCAAGCTTCTCAACTACCACCACATGAGCTAGAGGAAGATCCAGCTGTGGCAATCTAGTTGTGGCATAATATCCCTCTAACGATGCCTTATAGACCTCTTGAAGTGGGTCATCCTGTAAGACCTTTGTCACTGGAATTTGTCGTACAAACTCCCATTGGCTTTCAGCCCCCTGATCCATTTTACTCTTGCCTTTCCTATCCCTTTCCAAATTTAGATCTCCAAGAAGTAAATCATCTATGGATGGCTTTGAGGACTGGGCATTGGATGGTCCAGGCATGTCCGACTCAATGAGCCAGTCATCTCTAGACTCCCTTGCTCTGGAAAGTTCTGATAAGTCTAAGAACTCGGTTTTAGAGAGCTCCCCTAATTTGTCTACCTTTTCTGGATGGTAGGTGACTTCGTAGCGAACACCATCTCCACCCATGTACATGTTACCCTGGTCATTGACTAGAGGTGCTCTATCAAGTTCTGAGAAAATGTCTGCGATCTTAACAAGATACCGTTGTTGTGGATCCCTAAAGATCTCAGCTCCTTGAGCATTTGTGTAGACATATTGGAGTCTCACATTGAGTGTTAACCCCATGGTGTCGGCTTCAAATGGATTAAAGGATCTTGAGGGTGTCCTATTTGGGGCTACGGGATGACTATTTGTCGGCCCTAGATTGTCCATGGACAATGAACTAGTTGTTCTGGAGGAAAGGGTATCGGATTGGAATTCAGAAAGTGTTTCAGCAATATCTGCCAAATTTCCTACCGATTGGGTCCCACTTTCCTGCGTAGGTACTCTAGAAGGTGCCCTAGGCCCTATGGCAGAATCTACAAGACGTCCTGACCGCAAGTGCATAAGGTCAATTTTTTTTTTTGTGTTTTTGTTTTGTTTTGTTTTTTTTTAAATAAAATATATATATATATATGTGTGTATATATATATATATATTTTTTAACCTACCTAATCACTAAACGCAACTAAAATGAATATGTGTGGCGTAACTATCTATCCTATTTTTTATCATTATTATTTTTTTAAATGATTTATTTTTTTAAAATGATTTTATGATTTTATGATTTTTACTCTTTTTTTAAAAAAACACAAAAATTATGAATCACACTAAAAAAAATACTAATTATGCACAAAGTTACAAAAAATTAAAAAATACAAGAAAATACTAATTATGCAAAAAATTTAAATGAAGAATT
Source organism: Cibotium barometz (assembly GCF_041138505.1). Lineage (NCBI taxonomy): Eukaryota > Viridiplantae > Streptophyta > Polypodiopsida > Cyatheales > Cibotiaceae > Cibotium > Cibotium barometz. The sequence continues at coordinate 13,840,577 of NC_141055.1, forward strand.
ACAAAATATGCAAAAAAATAGACTCCTAAAAAAACACTTAATTTATAGAATTTTTTTCTTTTTATTTTTTGTTTTTTGTTTTTTTAAATTTTCTTTAGTTTTCTTTTGTTTTTTCTTCTTTTGTTTTGTTTTGTTTTTGTTTTTTTGTTTTGTTTTGTTTTTTTAACTAATAAATTTCGTGCCTAATTACCAAAAATATAAATCTACTAATTATGCACTCAATTATAAAAAATAAAAATAAAAAATGCACGCTACTTTACTTATGCAAAAATTTAAATAAGGAACAATGGATTCAAAAAATAAAAATTATTTTTTTTCTTTTTTCTTTTTTTAATTTAATTGTTTTTTCTCTTGTTTTTTTCTCTTTTTTCTCTTTTTCTTTTTTTTTAAATTTGTTTTTTCTAAATTTAATTGTTTTTTCTTTCTTTTTTTAAATCTCTTTTTTTTTAATAATTTTTTTTTGTTTTTTATTTAAAAATACAAAAAAAAACATGAAAAATTAATAAAAATAAAAAAAATAAAAAAATGAAAAATTCCACCTACCTTATCCGCCGACTCCCGGATTCGTTGCCGCACCCACTTCCGGATTCTTCAATGCCTCCCCGTGCTTCTGGTCGCCTGCTACAGCTGTTTACAGCCTGTGCCTTCACACCTTTGCTTGCCCGCTTCCACTTCCTTCGCGAGTTGCCTTCTACTTCGCTGCCTCCGCTTGACGCCTTCCACCACCTCCAGCAGCCTTCGTATTAGCCTCTTCTGTTGCGCCTCCTCAGCTCCACTTCCTTCGCGAGCTGCCTTCTACTTCGCTGCCAGCTGCCTTGCTCAACTTCAACTGGCACGTTAGCTGCAGCGGGCTTCCCACTGCGCTCGATGCAGATGCCTTCCACTCCAACTGCCGCGCCTTACACTGCACTGCCGCGTTAGTTGCAAACGACGCCCCCTAACTGCAGTGCTTGATGCAGGTTCTTTCACGTCGACGTATAAAAGAATATATATATATATATATTCTTTTATTTTAAAACCGCCTCTGCTCTCCTTTCAGCCGGCTGCGCCTCAGTCCGCCTACGCTTCAGTCCGCCTACACCAACGTAAAAAAACGATTATATATATATATATGTATAATTGTTTTTTTTAAAGCCGTCTGCTGCGCGCTTTTTTTCAGCGGCCTTTCCACGATGCAGCGTTTGATGCAGCCCTCACATCACTGCAAGTATATATATATATATATATATATATATATATATAGATTTATAATTTTTTTCTTAAAGGCCGCCTTCTTTTTTCAGCTGGCCGCCTCCCTGCACATATATATATACATATATATATATAGATATATATATATATGTATATCTATTTGTCTTTGCTTCTAATGATGGAGATGTCTCCCAACAAAACAACAAAACCATAAAGGAAAAGCCGCCGTCAACACTTCCAACCTACCTCTCTTCCTTTCACCCTTCTCTTTCCCTCTCTCCTCTCATCCTTAAGCGGACTTCATGCTTGGGAGTCTATGGGGCTTGCATAAGCTATGGAAGAGCTTAGCAACGCACCTCTTTTCTTTTTATTTATTTATACTAATTACATGTTAACGAAGAGCATGAAAGCTTTAAATGGCAAAAAAAACAATGAATGTAAGCATACTGACGGTACTTGAAAAGCAATAAAACATAAAAAACAATGCGAGAGAAACCTCATCCTTCAATGGTTTTTTTTTCTTATCCTAACCATATCCACTCACACCGAGATCACACAACCGAACTTAACCTAATCACTCAATGGTTTTGCAACCAAAAGAGGAAATAGTGGTGGTTTCCACACACTCTCAACCGGATTTGAGTCTTCTCCCCGGCAGTACGGAAAAACTCTCTCACTTGTAGCAAGAGTAGTATGATCCACACTTAGCTCAATCCAATGGGATTTGCATCCCTTTCGGAGCTAGGGATTCAACCCGTACCGGTGCACAAAAGCTTATCCATTTGATGGAGAGAATGCTAAGAAAACTACTACTAATGACATAGACTCAACACACACTCAAGCTCAATCTTGCTATTGCTCACTTAACTCCACATTCCACTCATCCATACATCCAAACAAGAAGAAAGCTTAGCTATTGCTTACACAAGATCAAAGCATTCTTCATTCTCAAATACTCATTTCCCTAGCATGCACACAATCCTTGAAGCTATCAATAAGAAACATGCACACTAGAGAATTGACATGAGAAGAGAGACAAATATCAACTCATTGCATTGAATTAACAAAAGAATAGAACTTACAACAATGTAGATGGGGAGAGAGAAGAGCTTGCACCTCTATGGAAGAAGAGGGAGAGCTAGTCTCAAGAGAGCTCAAACATGAGTTTTCCCAATGTGTCCATAAGCTCTCAAATGAGCCACTTTTTATACAAAAACTCTAAAACTCCCAAAAGTTCCCATGTGGGATTATTGTCAAACCCACTCCCACACTCATCCACAACTTGGAACTCTTTTCAAGAGCCCTAAGTGTCTTTTTTGTTGCATCCTTGTATTGATCTTCATTCGTCATGCAACAGACGACCTTACAGAGGGTCCAGGATGACGTTGTCATGATGCTGCAGGGCATCTCCACACGCCTAGACGTGTTGTCCACTATTTCGACATCTTCTTCTCTTCCTCGTGATAGACGCCCGCCTGCGACACGCGTCAGCGCAGCCTCACCCCCGTGGTCCCGGGAGGACAGGCCGCAGTGCCTGCGAGGTCGCCCGTAGAGGCAGCCTCAGCGTTACTTAAAGATTTTAAGTTGCCTAGTTTTGGCGACGAGGAACGAGAGCGTAACAAGGATTCTGTTAATATGTTCTTAGCAAAATGGTCGGACATTCATGAGCTACGTAAGCAGCCTAGTCATGTGCAGCCCGTAGAGGCTAGTTTCTTATTGTCTAGCAAGGCATACAAGTGGTGGATGAGTCTTACCACTCGCCCTACCACTTGGGCAGCTTTCGAAACAATGTTTCGAAAGGAGTTTTTGCTAGGCAATGAAGAAGAGAGAAGTTGGGATGCGTGGGATAAGTGTTCGATAGAACACAAGACCCTCACCCAGTACATCTCTGATTACAGAGAGCTCATACTCAAGTTGAAGGGAATCGATGCATTCCAAACATTGAGGGGCTTCAAACGAGGCCTAACAAATGATTATCTTGAGTATGTAGAGCCCTTGCAGCCTAAGGACCTCTCTCAGGCCATCAAGTATGCGCAAATCTATGATGACATCAAGCGCCGTGGTGCACGAGATGGGGCAGGGAGATCAGTGGATAAAGAAAAAAAGGGGTCGGGGTTTAAAAGAAAGGGTTTCCGTAGTGAAAAAAACAGGGAAGAGGACGGAGGGGAGTCAGGGGGTCGTTGATGTAAAAAACCAAGATCCTTCAAGAAAAAACGAAGTTCTAAAACCCACAAAAAGGAGCAGCACTTGCAAGCACAAAAGGAAAATTGTTGCTTCAACTGCAATGAAGTGGGGCGCAACAAGGCTGATTGCCCAAAGTTAAAAGCAAGCACTAGTGGCAAGGCGCCTAAGAGAGATGGTAAATCCTCTAGGCAGTTGCACACGGTGCAGACGCTACCTATCAGTGCCGGAGAGTTCAGAGAGGTTACGGTGAGTCATTATGACGAGCGTCACGCTTGTTCAGTTACACCAGCTATGTAACAGCCTAGTGTTGGTCCGCATGACATGGTGCACATGTATGGCACCATAGGTGGCCGTAGAGTCACTGTCTTTATAGACGATGGGGCTAGCCATAACTTTTTGAACTATTCATTGGTCAAGAAGTTGAAATTAAAAGAGATCGCAAGTGATCATGAGTATATCGTTGGTTTGGCCAATGGTTATGATAAAAAGGTATGGAATACCGTGGTCTTAGGAGTCCCTTTGATCATGCAGGACTATGAGGCTGTGCTTGACTTCCAGGTCATGGATTTGGCTAGAGCAGATGTTTACTTAGGCAGGGAGTGGCTGTATAGCCTCAGTCCTAGCCTAGTTCGGAGTTATTTACACACCACATTACAGTTTGAGTCTGGGGGTAATATCATCACCCTACAGGGAGACCGTAGTGTCCCCTTTTCACCACTTATATCATCGCTCGAGTTATGCCACCACAAGTATACGCTTGTTACCCTCTTGTAAATTCTGTTTTCGTAGCTGAAACTGAAAGTAATGTTTGCATAGACAAACATTACATAGACAAACATGGAAAACAAAGCCTTGGAAGAGACCCACTGTTTTCTGAAAACAGTGTTTTCTGAAAATAGTGTTTGCATAGACAAACATGGAAAACAAAGCCTTGGAAGAGACCCACTGTTTTTTGAAAACCCTGTTTGGCATGCATGTGATGATGAAACAACAAAGTCCAAGGCAAAAGAGACTCTAAAAACAAAGTACGTAGATGCTTTGAAAAGTTTATTGTAGGAATTTCAAGATGTCTTTCCTACACAGCTTCCAGATGATTTACCACCATCAACGGAAGTAGACCATGGCATCGAAGTTATGCCTCTGTCCAAACCAATAAGCAAGCCTGCTTATAGGTTGAGCAACTCCGAGGCACAGGAGGTGGAAAAGCAGTTGACCGAATACTTAGAGAAAGGGCTTATTCGCCCTAGTTCGAGTCCTTGGGCATCACCGATTCTTCTGGTAAAGAAGAAAGACGGTTCTATGCGCATGTGCATAGATTATCGGGCTCTTAATCAAGTCACGATTAAGAATAAGTACCCTATGCCATGTATGGACGAGTTGTTTGATCAACTCTATGGGTCAAAATATTTCTCTAAGATAGACCTGAGATCTGGGTATCATCAGGTTAGAATTAAGGTCGAGGATGTTGCGAAGACAGCACTCAAAACACGATTCGGTCACTTTGAGTTTTTGGTTATGCCGTTTGGGCTAACCAATGCTCCAGCGACTTTTATGACGCTGATGGACAGTGTTTTATGTCCATACTTAGGAAAATTCGTAGTAGTTTTCCTAGATGATATTCTTGTGTACAGCAAAACGCGTAAAGAACACTTGGCACATTTACGATTAGTGTTCCAGTTATTGCGACAACACAAGCTATTTGCGAAGGAGAGCAAATGTGAATTTTTTGAAAGAGAAATTCACTATTTGGACCACATTATATCCGCCCATGGTACGTGGATGGAACTTGAGAAAGTGGAAATATTCTCAAGTGGCTAACCTCGAAAAATCTCGAAGAACTGCAAATTTTTCTTGGCATGTCGGGGTTTTACCGACAGTATGTAAAGGACTACGCGAAGATCGCAGTCCCGTTAACAGATCAATTGCGCACAAAAACAAAGAATATATGTTGGGAGGGAGACCAACAAAAGAAGCTTCGAAAAACTTAAGGTAGCCATAACAGCTGCACCTGTTTTGACTATAGTTGACCCTACTGAGCCGTTTGTCTTGGAGATAGATGTTAGTGGTGAGGCCATTGGAGCCATGCTTTTGCAAAGGGGACGTCCTGTTGCATTTGAGAGCAAAAATTAAGTAGGGCTCAGCGTAACTACTTGGCTTACAAGCGGGAGTTACTGGCCATCGTACATGCACTTAAAAAGTGGAGACACTATTTATATAGTGCCACTTTTGAAGTACATACGGATCACGAAAGCCTGACATGGCTTTCGAGTCAAAACAAGTTGAAAGGTCGGAAAGCTCGGTAGGCGGAGCTCCTATAGGAGTTTGACATTCAGATTCGCTACCAAAAGGGTAAATATAATGTTGTGGCAAATGCGCTTAGCCGCATGCCACAAATTAATGAGTTAAGCTTTACGGTTTTCAAGAATGAGTTCTTGGAATCACTCTGTGGCTTGTGTGAGCATGATCCTATCTTTACAGAGGTCTGGCGCGCTGTACGCATACGCACTTTGTCACAGCCACGCCCACCTTCCTCGTCAGCACGTAATGCTAGTCCGAAGAGACTGGCCGTAGGTGCGGCGGCGGGTAGCGAGGCGAGAGTTAGTCCGGAGAGGCTAGCCGAGTCTTCGGGGTATAGTTTTGAGCCGGAGAGCTCAAACGTAGGCCCTTCATCACCTTTGTTTTCGGACACGGTTTCAAAGGATGAAGCTAAACTTCGTCAGGGGAAGAAGTATGCTAACTACTCCATTGACGACGGGTACTTACTCTACAAGGGTAGGGTGTGTGTACCAACAACTATTGGTGACTTTCGAGCATGCATTCTTAGAGAAAGTCACGATAGTCCAAGTGCTGGTCATCCCAAGATACAAAAGACTTATGCACTAGTCAAACGACAATTTTATTGGCCTATTTTGTTCAAGGACGTCCAGACTTATGTGCTGCAATGCAATAAGTGTCAGGTCAATAAGCATGAAAGGCTAAAGGTTGGGGGCTTGCTCCATCCTTTAAGCATTCCTCAAGGGAAATGGGAAAGCATTTCCATGGATTTCATCACCGGTTTACCCATGACAAGTCGAGGGAATGACTTGGTCTAGGTGGTGGTGGATAGGTTAACCAAGATGGCAAAATTTATTGCCACCAAGAAAACGATAAAAACGCTAGAGTTGGCAAAACTCTTTATTGAACATCTCTACAAGCTATACGGCCTGCCCGCCCGCAGATATAGTGTCGGATAGAGATAGAAAGTTCAACAGTCATTTTTGGAGGGAAGTCTTCAAAAAGTTGGATACTACTCTGAGTATGAGTACGGCAGATCATCCAGAGTCTGATGGTCAAACTGAAAGAGTTAACCAAATTCTAGAGGATATGTTGCGTTCTTATGTTAGTAAGAAGCAATCTAATTGGAAAGAGTACTTGCCCTTATTGGAGTTTGCCTATAAGAGCTCCAAGAACTCAGCGAACTGGATTTACACCATTCATGTTAATGTATGGATTCCAGCCGAGATCTCCAATGGCTGTAGGCCTAGAAAAGGAGAAGATTCAATCTGTCAAGGATTTCCTTGAAGATATGAATGATATGCTCAGAGTTGCACGTGAGAGCATTCGTAGCGCTCAGGATCGCGCTATAACTTATGCGGATAAAGGACATAGAAAGGTGACCTTTGCAGAAGGTGACTTTGTATTCCTCAAGGTTCCTACGCAGTCAAAAAACAATGAAAACGGGAAAGTGTAATAAACTTTCTCTGAGATATTGTGGTCATTTTAAAATCCTTAAGAAGATTGGAGACGTAGCATATAAACTTGAGTTACCGGAGAGTTCTCAAGTCCATCCTGTCTTCCATGTCAGTAAACTGAAGAAATCAGTTCACGGGTTAGAGAACGCAGTTTCTCCAGAGATTTTGGTGGACTTGATAGAGCCACCAAAGATACCACATGAACTTGAAAAGATTCTACAGTATCGTGATAGACAAACCCGACATAAAGTGTACCAAGAGGTACTTGTTAAATGGACAAATAGGGATGAGGAGATAGCTACCTGGGAACGCCGTAGTGCAATTTCCAAAAGGTTTCCCCATTTGTTTTCGAGGACGAAAACTCTTCTTAAGGGGGGGGGGGGTAATGTCACGTAGGCTGTAACGCCTGTGACCGACGGCAGACCGGATGGCCATGTCCGGGGTTCAGTGGGAGAGGACGCCCATGCGGAGTCATGGGCGGCCAGCCTAGTGTGGACGGTAGGCTACACACTATATAGCCTGGGGGATGAGGGGAAATCCTCATTCTTCCTCTATGGTGGGTGGTGAGCCAGAGGCCGCCCCCTCCTGTGGTAATGCCCGTATAGCGGCGTTACAGGTATCTAACACTATTTGTTAGCACAAATTTGGCAACCATCAATTTTACTTATCTCTTTCTTCTTTTTATGCCAAATCAGTAGTTGCCCGTTTTTTCTTTTCTTTTTCTTCATTGTGCTGAGCACTGGGCTGCTCTTCGCTTTTCTTGCATAAGATTTTTCAAAGCTTTAAAGAAAGCTTACTAATATATATATGTATATATATATATATATATATCATTAATCTAGCTATGCCTAAACATATTGAAAATAAAATTTCACCTCATATGCTTTTAAAATAAATAAATAAATAAAAATAAAAGGACAAATTAAGAAATTTTATGAACCTTTCAAGAATATACAAGAAGAATATCTTATACTTGAGTCTGTCATTGACCATGAGACGAATACTACATGCAACACTTATGTCAAATATCTTCCTATTGAAAATGCCAAATGGATGCCAGAAATGTTTTTTAAATCTTACCAAAATCTCATCCAATCATACCATCCATGCAATTGAGGTCAATTGCAACCCGAGCAAGAGGGAATGGAATATCTATGGGGATGCCCATTATTTTATTTCGAGATATTTTTTTGGATGCACCTTTTATTTATATCATCTACCAAGATTTATGTGCTTAATCAAGCTGTGTGCATTCGTATGATGTCTATCAGGCTTAATGTGTTTAATCAAATGTGTGCACTGGTATGATATAGTGAGGATTAATGTTTTTAATTAGATATGTGCATTGACTGATATTATTTTAGATGAATGCAATGAGAGTGAGTGCTGGATTATGTGTTAATCGAAGGGTTGAACATGTGTTGGACCATCATGGGATATTGTGGAAGACATATGAACACCTCTTATAGTTTCATATTTAGGCATCGATATTTTATTAAAGACTAAAGCCCATACCTTTGTATATAGCAATTAGTATTTTATACTTTTGGTCAAACCAAGACTTTATATAAATTCATGCTTGCTATATTTTGTAGAGCTTGCATGCTCGTAAATTCAAAAGCACTTGTGCCTTATTTTTGGAATAATATTTTTGGAAAAAAAGTTTTTTCTAATACATATAAATAAATGTGTGGTAGAAGTGTCACACTCATCCCATGGGAGATTCAACCCAATCTTGTGTCGATAATGACTTCTACTCTATTGTCTATCTTTCTCTTGTTTATTTAAATTGGTTTAATAAAGTTTATGCTTTTTAATTTGTGCAAATATATGTTATGCTCTAATTTATATACTCTATTGTCTATCTTTCTCTTGTTTATTTAAATTGGTTTAATAAAGTTTATGCTTTTTAATTTGTGCAAATATATGTTATGCTCTAATTTATATCTTGAGAAATTATAATTCCTTCTCGAAAGGTCTTAAAGGTCCAGACTAAACTCTAGATTTTTCCATACTCGAAGTGTAAGAAAGGTTGTAAGTGCTCCCACCAACACTACAATAGAATGAGAGTTTAGCAGCGCTTTTATAACTAGAAGGGTGCGGAGATGTCAGGCCTATATCGTGGCTAAACACGATGCTATTTTCGTTGCAACAGGTTCGTTGCTCAGTAGCAAAACTAGCAGCGCTTTTTCGCTGCTCATCCTCACAGGTGGTGCTGCTAGCTTCGCTGAACAGCGAACGTACTGTATAATAAAAAAACTGGGGTAGATTGGGGAGTCTGCACATGACTCCCTAGTCTGTCCTAGCTCTTTTTTTTCTAATGTAGACATAGTAAAACTAACATAGTGGACAAGTGTAATGTAAAACTTACAAATACCAAAAAGGAAAGACATTTGCAAACCATGGTTTTAGGAATGTCAAAATTCAATTACAATACATAAGTGTATGTTTCCAAGATAAAGCGTAATAATAATCTATGGAGCTAGGGGCTATCTAGATCTCATACTGTGCGAGTGGCATTGTTCTTTGCAGCTCCAGCCCCTTCGCTTCTCACATTTCCATTGCTATCGGCATGGACATTTGCAAGACCGTTTCGAGTTATATAATCTTAAAATACAATAAAACTAACACAAGTGAGAATAAGTTTTGCAAAAACAAAGAGGTTTAGGGTTTAGGAATGTACTTGCCATGCTTGCCAAGCGTCTCCTCCAGTATAATCCATCCTTCATCTTGCACCCTATCAAATAGAGCTTGTAAACCCCATTGTAATGCGAAATCATATTCCTCTTACATAGGGAGGCGGTCCACTGCTTCAAGCTGCAGTTGTACAAACAAGTGAACATTTTAGAAAGTTGTTATTTAAGATAACCTTCTTTAATTAAAAGATAAGATACAATGTGAGGCTAATATATACTTACAAATATTGTTGGGATATCGACTCCTCCTTCACGTGTAACATCACGTCTCAAGTTATTTGCTATCTATCCACCAATAAAAAACATAAATACTTAAAACTCTTATGCATAGGAATCTACCAGCATGTTTTGGTTGCTACCGGTATGCATAGGCAGCTACCGACATGCGTAGGAAGCTACTGGCATGCGTAGGTTGCTACCAGCATGCGTTGGAAGCTACTAACATGCGTAGGAAGCTACTGGCATGCGTAGGTTGCTACCAGATACGTTGGAAGCTACCGGCATGCATAGGAAGCTACCGGCATGCGTAGGTAGCTACCGGCATGCGTAGGAAGCACTCGACATGCATCAAAAAGTACCCGCCATGCATAGGAAGCTCTCAGCATATGCGTAGGTAGCTACCACCGGCATGCATAGGAAGCTACCGACATGCATTGGTTGCTACTGGCATGCATAGGAAGCTACCCAGCATGCTTAGGTAGCTACTAGCATGCATAGGTAGCACCCGACATGTAATGGGAGCTTCCGGTGCATTCTAGTAGCTACGTGCATGCCTAGTTAGAACTCGCCTAATGCATAAGCTTTATGCATAAGGCTCATGCATACTATGCATAAGGTTTATGTATAGCATTCATAGCTTGCACAAGGCTACGCATTCATAGCATGCATAAAGCTATGCATAAGCCTCATGCATAAACCTTATGCATAAGCTGCGCCGCATACATGAGGCTTATGTATTAGCCATATGGATAAGCTTAATACATAAGCCTCATGTATGCGGCTTATGCATGAGCCTCATGTATGCGGCTTATGTGTGAGGCTTATGTGTGAGGCTTATGCATAAAACCTCATGCATAAAGCTTATGTATTAGGCCTATGCATTAGCTTTATACATAAGACTTATGCATATGGCTTTATACATGGCTTATGCATATGAATTTATACATGATGCTTATGCATATGGCTAATACATAAGCCTCCTACATAAGCTTATGTATATAAGGCTATACATAGAGGCTTCGCTAATGCATAAGCTTATGTATATAAGGCTATACATAGAGGCTTCGCTAATGCATAAGCTTTATACATGAGGCTTATGCATGAGGCTTTATGCAAAAGTCTCATGCATAAACCTTATGTATAAGCCTCATGCATGAGGCTTATACATTTGGTAATGCATAAGTCTTATGCATGAGGCTTTATGCAAAAGTCTCATGCATAAACCTTATGTATAAGCCTCATGCATGAGGCTTATACATTTGGTAATGCATAAGTCTTATGCATGAGGTTTATGCACTACCCTTATATGTATGAGGCTTATGCATAAGGCTAATGCATAAGCTTTATGCACTAGCCTCATACATGAGGCTAAGGCATATGGCCACCTCTAGACAGCAGCTATGCTATCCATGTAGGGGAGAAAAATAACAAATCCTAAAACTTACAAACCCTATACCATGTAAAAGCATAAGAGAGGAAGCATAAAAGAGAGAGATATCTTACCTTATGAGGCTCATTAGGGAAAAAGGGAGCTCATTTTGGGGCCTTTTACGGTTTGGAAAAATAAGCTCTCAACCAATGAACAGAGGGCCAACGTAACGTTGGAAATTCACAAAAATAAAAGAAAATAGATAAAAGAAACAATATTTTATGTAGGTACAAGCGTGCTACATTAATGTGGAGATTGGTTTTTTATTCTCACAAGATCTTTGGACATGAAGATAGAATCTAGTCTGACATTTTCTCTGACAAGGGCCTTCCCGCTTCCACCTCCCTTTGAACTTTGAATTGTTGTGCTGCCTTTCCTTCGAAAGGTCTACCATTCTACACCACTACCTCATTGTGCAGTAACCTCTTCTTTTCCAAAACTGCTCCCTTGATCCAGTTTGGCTTAGAGTAAGATGTTTCTTGTCAACTATCTGTCTGCCTACTTTCTCTTACTTGAAACTTCACTTTGTTATCTTGTTTACATTACTTTGCTGTGGTTACAGATTCACAAGGTATCCATGGTGAATAAAAACTATGGTCGTTCTTGTGGAAGACGCTCTGTGGATGATAATGCTATGAAGGCAGAATTATACCACACATCCTTACCCCGTCGACCTGCTTCTTCTATTTCTTCGGTAGAGAATTCAAGTACAGTCAAAACGGAAGGAACTTGGGAAAGGTTTACTGTTTCGAAAGGAGCATGGGTGCTCATGCAACCTAGTAAAAGAAAGAGACCCCAGACAAAAAATATTTTCTTGGCATCATGGAAGGGAAGAGTACGAGATTTTAAAATCACCAGAGGAAAGATATCGGTGAAAGAAGTTTTGATTCAGCATGTGTACATGCATAAAGAACTTGTCTTGCGAGACTATCCAAATGATCTTCCGCAACACAGGCCTAATTGTATATTTTTCTATTGTGGTTTTGTTTTTTATGAGGTGCATGGATTTTTAAGACAAAGCTTTCTTTCTTTGCTTATTGATATTCTTGTGTTATTTTATTCCAGATTTATACCCTTCATCGTATGAGACATGGCAAAACATCGATTGTATTCTGGGATTTATAGATGTTTTGCATGGATCGATAGGAGAACAACAATACGAAGGTCGATGTGCAACAGAGCTAGCTCAATCCGGTATATTTTTTACTGATCATTTTTATCAGTTGCTGGACAATGCAAACACACATGGTGTGTTAAGAAAACAAGACCTTCCAGCATGGAATTCAGTGGATTGGCCTCTCCCACATTTTAGTGTTACAGAGGCATATAGAGCCAAGCTTTTCAAAGAAGTACAGAAAGCTCTTAGGCCCAATATTGCCACAAGGATAATAAAAATTTCTTTGTGCATGCCTCTCACAGTTTTTGTAGACTTGTTTAATACCTTTCCAGTGAAGGTTTCAAAAACAATGTTCACAGTTAAAGCAACAAGTCTGGCATGCATGCCACAATTTTTGGATAAAGGTTGGGATAAGAAGACATGTAGTTCAGTGTTTTGTGAGGTTGTCCAACCTTCTATGCAACTGAAGTACATGGTTGCATCACAAAATTTCATTTTTTCTTTTTATTATAAGCGCAGTCGAATGCTAGGTACAAAACTAGTCCCTATGGATCAAGATGAAGATTCTTTTGGTGCAGAAAATAAACTTCTTGATATTGATGTTGTTGAGAATGGTGATGTGCTAGTCAATATCACATTAAGACAATGCTGCTCCCTAGCTCAATTGCGCAATGACATTCTATTTGAGACAGAAGGTTCTATTTCAAAGGACTTTTTATTTATCTACAACAATAAGAAGGTATACCATGTGACTTATCCTAGTCTCATTAAGCACTGCTATTAGTTTACTTTACCCTATTGTTTCATATTGCTTTTTTGCAGGTGCTCAAAAGAAGAGAGAGATCAATAAAATGCAAAGACATTGAAAATTTTAAAATTGAGATAACACAGACTCCATAAACAAAGGTATTATATTCAGAAATGTAAAATTCTGTACAGAAGTGTTTAATTACATATGTAGAACATATTCTTGACAACAATTTTCTATTTATCTACAGGTTGATCTAGAGGCTGCTCTACATGGTCCAAGCTCACCGTATCATCTTTATTTGGAGAATCTACTTTCTGTTGCTCCATCTTGTCGTGTACAGTCTCTTGGTGCTGCTCCATTGTCTCCTCTACTACCCTTGGAGCATCTGTTTGCTGTTGCTCCATCATTTCCTCAATAACATCAGCAGCAACAGGTCCTTGTTCTTGTGGCTTCTCCTCATCAGCACTAGGTCTTTGTTCTTGTGGCACCACATCTGCATCATCTGTGTCATCAAGGTGTATGACACCTTCTCGGACTTTAGAGCTCTCACCTAACTCGACAGTAGCTGGTACAATAGGTTTGGGGAAGGCATACTTCAAAAACTTCCAAATTATATCAGCTCTGAAACTATACACATAGCTCGAGTTGAAGCTATCTTCTCTCATCTGCAATGAGATATGATGATTTAGAACACTTTGTACCAATATCAAATTTTTTGAAGCTAAATGAAAATTATTTTTTCTTACAAGCTCTGGCTGTCCTATCTCAAAATAGCTTGAAAGTATATATTTGGCACTAATCAGCACTCTCCAGCCACAGCTACTTGAATCATCTTGTTGTGGTGTCTGGATAGTTGGAAAGATATGTTAGAAACTGTTAATGTCTGAACAAAATAAAATTATTCAATAAGTTCAAAGGCATAGCATGAAATAGACATCAGTAGAGGGAGCAACTTTCTACCTCTAAATCTATTGGCTCTATTGAATCCAAAAGATTGACATTAGGAGGACACTGATCCAATGCATCTAGAAGTCTTCTAATACAACTGCAATACATATAATTCAGTTAGTGTGCATTAAATCCAAATAATGAAGTTTAAAGTTAAAAATAGCACACAAACCACTTACAATTTAACCTCTCTGTGTGTGTTTCTAAGAGAGTTGAATAAAAAGCATTGCTTCTGCTGGATGTCAATAGAAGCAAAGCTCCAGTGGTCACTGCATAAGGAAAAAAGCATTAAGAAATCAAAGGCTACAAGAGTACTCAATCTTGAAGGAAAATCCCAAAAGAAGCAGCCACACACATACTTGTTATGGTATGGAAGTAGCAAAATATCAACATGATCAAAATCACAGTGTCTGAACCAATTGGAAATATCCATGGGAGTTTCCTTTGGATCTCTCAACTTGAAGGAAATTGCAGGATCAATAATATAAACTGTATGCTGTACAGCATGGTTCAGCCAGCTTCTCATCATGCTACATTGGACAAAACAATAATTAAGGTAAGGTGTAAGGGAGGAGGTACAATAAGGATTGTTTTGCAAACAAATGTAAAATAAAAGACACTTACTAGAGCATTGCAAGAATGATAGTATCTGAGCAATACTCATTCTTATGAGCCAATGCTGCCAAGCATGCTCTTGTCAAGTCAAAATTATTCTCTGAAAAATCATCTTCAATATGGACAACTATGTTAGGGCCCAGCTCCTGCAACCTTCTCTGTATCTGTAGCTCCATCTGTACAGTCTCCACATTTATAGCAGACTTGGATTCCTCTATTTGCTGCTTCAGTGACTCCTCATAAGCAGCTTTCCCTCTGGTGCTCATTGAGTGGGTCACTTCAACAACCTTCACCTTGTCTGCCTTCAATTTCCTTGTAGGTGGAATTAATAATATGTCTCTCATTTTTATGTCCTGCCATTCCACAGGATGGACCAGCTTGTCATACCTCCACCTCACTCTGGACAATGTGTTGAAGTCCTTGGCCATCAGAGTTACCCTGTGAGCATGGGCTGCTACAAGCATTGCATCTTCAAAGTACTTCTCCAGGTAATCCTCTGCCATTTCCTGTAAGGAAAGAATGGCAGTCCTGCTCCACCTGAAACCAAGGTGCCAGCTATCACAAATTTCTCTGACTAGCCTCTGGAAAGGTGCCTTGGGGATTGCAAAGCCTATAGCTTTTTGCTGTTTCCTGATCTCCTTTAGCACACCAGCAGAATGCTTTAACCTCTTGGACTTCTGCTGTAGCATGCTCATTGGCTTCCCCTTCCTGCCATGTGCAACTCTTCCTTTTGTAGGCACACTAGATTCCTTGACATCAGGCCCAGCTGCTGCTGCTGCAAGCCCTGGCCCCTTGCCAGTCCTCCTTGCAGTTGCCTTGGTTCTTGCCATCACTCTGAAAAGGTCCATATAAAACAATAGTAAAAGATTAGAAACATAGAGAACATAGAATGATTAAAGAAGGTGATGACAACTTGGATGAAGCAAAATTGAACAATTTGCAACAAAAGGCGATTATGAACATTTGAAATTTGTAACAGCTCAAAATTGCGTTTTTCTGCAAATGCTTGAAACAACATGCTTTTGCATTCATATGATGAATTCTCTATCTTTCCAACTATAAACTATATGTATTGTGTCTATAGAAGAACTATGCAGGCTTGAAATGGGTGGATGAAGAAGATTTTTGAAATTTGCAACAAAATGCGATTTGCACTATTTTGAGATTTCTAAAATACCCTCCTCGCGTTTTGCTGCAAATCCTAGAGACAACATACTTGATCATGCATTTAGTCATTTCAGTGTGTATGCAGCTTGGTGCAACATGGATTGAGCATATAGACATCAAGAAGTGATCAAACTCTCATTCAACAGGGCCAAATAAAAAGTCTTCCTACTTCTACATGCAGTGGAGAAAATCTAAAAAATGCATATAGTATTTATCATAATATGTAACCTACATCACATCAATCAATTCCTTTCCCTAATATACTATTAAACAAGAAGAAGAGGAAAAAGATTTTCTTACTAACCTGGAAGCTATCTGCAAGTGTTCTGTGCTGATGATGAGTATCCTGTGCTGGGTATGAATCTCTGCTGCTGGTCTGGATGCTGATGCTGTGGAGTAGAGAGGTAGAGATGCAAGAGAACTGAGTTAGGAGAGTAGATTATTACAAAATACAAATAATGGAGTTATTAATACCACACGTGTGAGATATAGTCGTTTTTTAACACGTGTGGGTCCCACCAAATCTTTTGGGATTTTAAATTTGTGGGTCACTTTTTGCCTTGGAAATTGTGCCAATCGTGATTTCATAATTAGATCCATTAACACTTTTCCCTCCCCGTATTCCATCCCTGCCAGCACCCTCCCATCATCCTCTTCTCTCCCACCTTGACCACTTTCTACCCAACACACTCCATCCACTCTGCAACCTGTCTGAAGACTACTACCATTACCAGATCTCCAGGTTACCAGTGCTACAGCTCAGTTTTGGAAGAGAGCAGGACAATCTCCAGGGCTATTTCATCAGTATGGAAGAGGACAAGAAAGGTCAGAGATATATACCATTTCCAATGTTTTCTGACATATGTTTCTTCCATCTGTAGAATTCTTAAATCTTAGTGCCTAGAAATCTGGCAGATCACCCTAGGATTTGATTAGAGATGGATATGAGTAGGACATAGAATTTTGCAACAAAATGCGATTAGACAGGTTTATATTTTCCAAATGCTCCAAATCGCGTTTTGCTACAAATTCTGATACTTGTTCTAGTTTTTCTTTTTTCTCCTTCTTTTAATCTCTTTTGCACTGGGGAATAGCTCCTTGCATCATTTATTGTCCTGAACATTGTGAGATATCCCTAGCATTAGATTGGAAATGGATGTCAGTAGAAATTCAGAATTTGCAATAAAATGCGAGGAGAACACTTTACATTTTTCAAATGGATCTGCATCGCGTTTTGTTGCAAAGTCTTGTGTCTCTTTTGGTTTTTACTGTTTGCTCATTGTTTTGCTTTCTATGTCCATGGAGATGTCTTTCTTGATGATGAGAAATGTTTCTGCTTTGGAACAGTTGATCCTCAGGCCCCTCCTTTCAAGAGGAAGTTGGACTTCTCTGCTGCTGTACTCAGACCACAGCAATCACCAGGTGATTCATGTGTGCTGATGAAGAGTTTTGTTTGGTGATATCCTATACATTATCTGATTGCATATGTGAGCATATAGAATTCATGTTATATAAATTTTGCTTCAGGCAAAAGCAAGAGACTAGAGCAGAAAGCTGAGTCTTCCCTTTCAAAACAAAGGGAACCAGAAGAGGACAAATCTCCAGATTTGCTCCTATTTGACTTTCTTCACAAGTGCAAGGCTCAAAGGAACTTCCACATATACCACAGTATTTTCAACAGGGAGTTCACTATGAGCTCTCTTTTGGACCATCACAGAGATTTCCTTTCAGACCATTGGGATACCTTCAAACAACTGACAGAGGCAGGAAGGATTGTGGAAGGTGAAAAGGTTTTTGTGCATTTAAATCATATTGTCTCCATTGACAAGCTGAGGTACCATGTGAATAGAAGGTTTGACAGCCTGCCTGAGGAATATAAATTCAGTTGTAACTTGCACACCAGAAAGTGTAGAGTGCTTGAGGAAAACATGGCATTCCTTATGTACATTGTCTTCCAACAGCAATCTCTAGAAGAGCAAGGGCAGGAGACTGAAGAAGAAGATATATCTATAGCAGAGGTAAAAGAGGATATTCCTATGGCAACAGATATAGCAGAGCAGGAAGAAGATATCAACCTCGAGGATGAGGGGCTGCAAGTGGCTGCTCTTGACCTTGTTCAGCTAAGGACTGAGACTCTTAGGGCAGCACAGCCAGTTGAAGACTTTGATGTTCAGAGCAGCAACTATGCAGTGCCCATGCTTCCAGGTGTCTTGATTGGTGGTAAAGATTATGTTTTCCTCCATGATATAGAGTGTATGTTCAATTTGAGGGAGGACTATGCCATTTCCCTTATTGCCCAGGCTTCAAGGCTTGACAAGGAGGTTGGCATAGAGGATGACCATTCACTGCTAGCTTTGGAAACAACCTTTGATCCTGCAGAGGCCCTTAATATTTGTTTCAAAGAGGCTGAAAGTTTCCAAGAGCCAGATGAAGCTGCCTTCCAGCTCACCCAGGAAGCTATGAATCTCTCATCACTTCATAAGGAAAAACTTAAAGAAGAGGCTGGACTGGAGGGGAGAGGAATAAATCTTTGGAAAGATGAACTTCTTGTTGCTGATGAAAATGAGAGGGTATGATATTATTACTTCAAATCAAATACTTTATGTTGTGTTTAAATGTTTTGTAGTTATGTATCATTGTCTCACTATAATCTTTTGATACATGGCAGCTACAAATTGAGGATGACACATTCCTCCAGAGATCAAGTGGAAGCAGGCCAGCTGGGTTTGGCAAAATGTCAAGCCTAGCTCATTATATTCATGATCTAGGTAGTGCTAAGATCTTGATTTACCATAGGCAGTTGAGCAACAATGGAGAAGCCATTGTTTACTTCTTTAAATGTTTGTCTAGGGTATTAGGTGGACATGATCTTCCATGGCAAAAGGAAAAGATCATTTTAATAGAGAGGTTGTCCGCCATAGATATATTTGGGGATTATGTGAATAAGCAGGCCTCTCGGGCCTCTTACTTTTTGTCTTACACTTCTTATGCATTAGCATGTGGTGTTAAGGAGCCCAAATGTCTAGAGGGCTATGGAAAACACAAGCTCATAAGGTTTCGAGAGCCACCCATGATTGCATCAGGCCACACAATCCAAGAAGAAGAACATGTGGAGATAGCTGAAGACAAGGATACCCCTCTCAGACAAGCAACAGAGGCAAGCATTGATAAACAGAAAGTCGACATCAAGCCAATAAGGAAGAAAAAGAGTCCAATCAAGTTCAAAAAGAGAGTTCCGACTCGCAAGCCTTGGGAGTAATAGGATTTAGTCATCAAATATAGCACAAACATTATGTTGAAGTTGAACTGATTTGTACAAAGTCTTTGATCCTCATCAGTTCCTTGTCCTTAGACACTTCAGTACTCTTCCCACACTCAAAAGCTTCTAAAAGTGTTTGACACTCAGTATTTTATTGGTAAGGATCAACAGTATGTCTAGCATAATTAAGTAGTATTGATTGAATTTTTTGTGTGTTAATATATGGATGTATTGATGCTTGTTAATATAGATCACATGTTTCACAAAAGACTTACTTTTGATGGAGTCTCAAAACATATAGGCATTACACCAAGAGTCACTTGTTCCACAGAATAAAAATCTATTGATTGAGTTTGAAAACATGTGGACATAACACCAATAAGTTACAAACTGCTATTCATGTTTACTTGTCCATTTATGGTTTCTAAATATCTTCGAATCCCTCCACTGTCTATGTCTCTCTGCTGCCATTGAATTGTCCAAAGTTTGTCTTCGTCTTTGCTTTTGGGCTAGAATAAAAGCAAGCTTGACTTTGGAGCTAGCAACTTTTCTTTTAGCATGCAGCCTTTGTAGAATGCCTCGGTAAAACCATTGGAAGACTTCCTTCAGACTATTTGCCTTTTGACTCCCTCCATAGTGTTGTGTGTGTCTGAAAAATGCATTACGTGCCATGTAGTGAGACTTCTCCATGCCTTGGGTAGACCAAATTGCTGGGCATCCATACTTTTTGACAAAATAGGGAAGGTGGTTGTAGATGATATGCTGTTTTCACAAAGACATAAGAATGCATAGTAAGTTATAAAAGAAAAGAGGATCACACTTAAGTAAAAAAAAGAAGACATCACTTTACCATGTAGTGAGTTATATTGCAGGCTGTCCATGCGTCTTTCATTGACTTCCCAAAATGTTTTATTGCCTCTTCAAAGTTCTTGTAATCACTCTTTGTCCATGTTACATTGTCACAGAACATGAAGAGTTGATCAAGAGACCTCCACACCTCTGCCTTCACATTTCGTGCTTCCCCATCTGCCTCATGATCTTTCACGGCATTATGGACTTGCTTCCACAATCCATAACTAATCCTTGAAACTGTTTTACCTTGCCTTACTTGCTTACTATTGTGTTTGGGTCGAGACAAGAATCTTCTTGCCTTAACACCACCAATAGAGGGCTTGATTGGTACCTCCTTGCCATTGTTAGACTTTTTAAAATCCTTTGTGATATGAACATCACCTCCATGCAGACCTATATCGGATAACACTTTTTCCAATGCATGAAGAGCATCCTTTCTATTTCTTTCGGGACGGAGTTTCCAAGCAAATCCAATATACAAAAATACCAATTTCTCAATAATTCGACATAGAGCGTGCAATGTGCATATGTGAACATTACATAGTGGAATGTCAAGAATGGCCTTGAAGTCAGGGTCAACTTTATCTCTATTAGGTGCTCTCTTCCACCATTTAGAATCCATTACTTGCGCTGATTCTTTGCAGTAAAGACAAGGAGACTTTGAGTTACCTCCTTTACTAACGTTATACATGCACTTAAGTGTTTTAAGATCCCCCGCCATGTGCCACTCTACTTGAAAATCACCTTTTCCTACAACATGGAGATTCTCTCCCTGCACCTGTCTTTTAATTATTCTTGGTATTTCCGTGTGGTGAAACACCCAATCCAGTGTTTCATGGTCTTCTGTCTTTACCTGTGGTTATACAAAACAAAAGTCTTACTATAAAAGATTTGAAAACATTGACTAAAATCAAGTACGAAATAAAAAATGATCATACCTGGAATGAGCCCAACCACCATATGTGTTTCTCCGACTGCACACTAAAATACTTCGAACTCGCTTCATTCAATGATGTATCAAGTGCTCCATTCATCAATGTGATAGTAATCCTTTCCATTTTCTTTTCCTTTACAACCTCACACTCATCCAGTTTGATAACAAATTTCAAAATGCCTTTGCACTCTTCAAATGTGATTCCATAAAACTCGACCATTCTTCTTTGAAGTTGTTGTAGATCTACAAATATATTGTTCCAAGGGTCATACACGGTGGTTCCTTTAGCACCATGAAATATATCTTCAATATGGATATATGGTCCAATAAACTCATCTATACTTTCATTCAAATGACCTCTTATCTTCCACACTGTTGCTGGATTTGGCAGTAAAACTCGTTTAATCCTTTGATCTCTCAAAGTTGAGGATATCGCATGGAAAATCGAACTATATCCCTTCCTGCTAACTCCACTAACATCAAGAGCCTCTTGGATTGTAGTACCATCAACTTGATTATTGGATATAAAGTCCTCTACAACATTGCGTTTGATTGTTTTGTATTTTTTTTCTTCAATCAAACCTTTTGCTACACCACAAGAAAGCAATCCTTTCATTTGTTTAACTGGAAGAAGGTTGGGATCCATATTTTCTTTTGCAGGCTCCAATAATTTCCTATAGTAACAATATAGTAACAACACAATATGCCTATATTATTCAACACTTCCAATCCTGTTTTGCATTAATGGACAAAATACATAGTCATTTGAGAGTATTTTTGAGTTTAAAAAATAAAAAATTACAAACTAACCTTGCTTCCTGAATTCTTCGCTTGCATCCACCAGTCCCAGCCTTCAAATTTGCAATGTTTTTAATCTTCCTACTTCGTTGTCTGTCTCCAAGCATGGTTCTCTTCCTTCTTGATCTTGTTAACTCTTTTTTACTCTTTGAATGCTCCTCAATTTCATTCTGCAACTGCTGCTCCAATTTTGCACGAATAGCTATCTCTTGAATCCTGGCTCCCTTTTCTTGTAGGTACATTGTTTTATATGTTTCTGCAAATGCAGACTGTGCTGAAATATAACCAAGAAGTCCATTTTGTCCATCGCCCGCAAACCTCAATAGTGTAGTTGGATTGACAAATGGAGGTGTAGAGTTTTGTACTAGACATTTTGGATATATACTTCCATCACACCATAAGTCAATATGTTGGAGCCCTTCTCTTCTCATATTTTCCCGTTGTTGAGCATTTAGCACCGTATCCTTTCGTCTTTTTTGTGCTGGAGCATATTGTTCTTCTAAGTCGATGTGAAGATGATATAATCGCTTCTTCTGAGATTGTACTTCACTAGTATCGGCCATTTTTGTGCTTCTGAGGTTGCAAAGTTGGCTTGTCAATCTCATAGTCTTTTTGTAACATGAATTGTGGAAGTGTGGCGGTATCCATACAATCATTAAGTTCAGTGATGGATTCTTTATGAGAGGCCTGCACACGTCGTCAAAAGAGATGCGAAATCTTCGAGAAACAAAAAAAATTAAGGAGATATTTAATGCAAAATCGTGTTAGTTAGATAAAAGATTATCTTATTCTTTTCTGAACTGACAGTTCAGTGGTCCTTACTGACAGTTCTGAGCCACGTTTCCATATTTTATTATTTTTGAGATCTTTTAGGAGAGAAATAAATCGAGAAATAGTGAATTTCTTACAGGGCCCCAAAATGAGCTCCGTTTTTCCCTAATGTGTATGTGTGGATAACCTACAAAATCAAACCAAATAAAGAAAAAAAGTATTAGTAACCCTAATCTTAACCCTAATAGAAAGCATATATAAAACCCTAATCTTAATAGAAATCTTAATGAAAGATTATGCATAACATAGAAAACTTATTGAATCTTTCTTTTTTTCTTCTCATTATAGCTTTACCCTAACCCTAGCATCTAAATAGAAAACATAATAGAGATCTTTGATGGAGAGCTCTCCATTAAACTTCTTTATTAGGGTTTTTATGTAGAAGCTAGGGTTAGGATCAAGCTTCAATGAGAAGGAAAAAAGAAGAAAAGAAAAACTTAAAAGAGAAGAAAGAGAAGGGAAATACTCACAAGAAAGCTTTAATGGAAAACTTGTTTGCATAGGAAATGAAGGAAAATAGTAGACATATATTTCTTGAGCTTGAGGAGGATAGGGTAGGAGAGGTAGAAGTGATAGTAGACAAGGAAAAAACCAACCAAAAAAAAAACTCAAAGTACAAGTTTATTGTATTCAAGAGATAAAACTACGCGGCGGCAAAAGAAGTGGCAAAAAAGCGAGATATTTTTATAGTATAGTAACATTTTTTCACTGCTATAGACACTGTTGAGCAGCACTTTTTAGCAGTGAAAAAGCGCTAATAGGCAGTGATACTACGCTGTTGACTAGCGAAAAAGCACTGCTTAGCAAAAAAGCGCTGCGGAGCAGCGATAGATCGCTATTGAGCATCTTGAAAACCCTCGATATTCTCCTTCCAAAAACACTGCTACGTTCCCGATG
Organism: Cibotium barometz; assembly: GCF_041138505.1. NCBI lineage: Eukaryota > Viridiplantae > Streptophyta > Polypodiopsida > Cyatheales > Cibotiaceae > Cibotium > Cibotium barometz. The sequence continues at coordinate 13,864,196 of NC_141055.1, forward strand.
TGTTGTAGTGCAAAGCCCACATAAGGGGGACATGCATCCCTTGGCACCACTATCATGGGTATTAACACTAATGAGGTGCATGTCGCTACTCCCATGCGAGATGTTGGTGGGAAGAGAGCAGAGGATAGCTCATGGGGTGCACAAGGTATTTTAACATGTCAAGCAAGGAGGGCTTGAATTATGGCTCTATCATGCACATGCCGTGGATGACACTTCAAGAATGATGGGACATTATCCACCTGAACTTGTGCATAGGAGATGAAGAACAACTAGACTTATGCAATGGGTGTTCTTGACATATCAAATAAGGAGGAAACCTCGGCATGAATTAAGCCTTATGTATAGAGGCTTAAGCATTAAGCCTCTAAGATCAAGGCTTTTAAGCATAATGTTTTAGCCTTATGCATAGAGGGTTTATGTTTGCATAAAGCTTTGAGGCTTAAACATTAATCCACTATACATAATTCTTAAGCATAATGTTTAAGCCTTATGCATAGAGGCTTAAGCATAAGGGCTTTATGCATAAGGCTTAACCCTTATGAATAAGGGCTTAATGTATATATGAAGCCTTATGAAACATGCATTATGGCTTCATGCATAAAGCCTTTATGCATAAGGGTTTATTGTATGAAGCCTTTATGCTTAAGCTTTATGTATAAGGGATTATTGCATGAAGGCTTATGCATACAGGTTTTCTGCATAAAGCCTTTATGCTCAAGGCTTAAGCATAATGTTTAAACCTTATGCATAAAGGCTTAAGCATTAAGTCTCTATTCTCAAGGCTTATGCATAATGTTTAAGCCTTATGCATATAGGATTTATGCATAAAGCCTCTATGCATAAGGCTTAAGCATAATGTTTAAGCCTTATGCATAGAGGCTTAAGAATAAGGGGTTTATGCATAAGGGCATTAAACTTAATGCATAAGCCATATTCTTAAAGCTTAATACATAAGCCATATGCATAAGTCTTATGCATAAACCTTAATGCATAAGCCATATGCATAAAGCTTATTAACATATAAATTTTCTTATGCTTGTAGATTTTCCTTGCAACATAAGCTCAACTTCGGAATGCATAGCCGACTTATCGTCTTCTCAAGGTAGTAAGAGTACTTATCTTTCATAGTTCATTTCTTTACTTGTTTATGGTGCACCCCCGGGTGCTTGGGAGTATTTTTTTCATTACATTTTTTTTAACTTAAGGATTTTGCACCTATTATGGCTTCATGCATGAAGCCTTTATGCAATAAGGCTTATTACATGAAGACTTTATGCTTAAGATTTATGCATAAGGGCTTATTGCATGAGCCCTTATGCATAGAGACTTTATGGATAGAGGCTTACGCATAAGGGAAATAATGCTTTTAAGCCTATGCATTCATCAATGGTTAATCCATCAATGCTTAATCAATGTAATGCATTTGTATAGGTTTATTTTCGATGGTTAGACCCAAAACATTAATGAAAATAAACAATAACATGTTATTGTTGGTCATGTGTACCAAAATGACGAAGATGTATAAAACACTGCTCTTCGTAGAAAGTAGTATGTCATAGATCTTGTTTGTGGCATACAAGAGCATGGCAGGTGCACTCAAGAAGCTTTCCAAAGCAATCACAGAGTGAAGGGAGAATCGTCTTATCTCTTCCACGTGAGAAACAACAGCTCGTGTTGAGGTTGTTGATTTAGTGCAACGAGCTCACCAAAATGTAGTTTAGGATTTAGGTGTAATGAACTATGTAATTTGAAATTTGTAATATAATTTGATATTTTTTTATTATTATATTTTTTTTAATGTTTTAAGTGTTTGGTGTTGTTTAAGTTTTCTAAATTTCATTAACTAGTGTTTAAATAATGACGTGATTTAAAAAAAAAGGGAACATAATGGGGGAGAGATTTGGGGACACATGTCCCCAAAAATCTCACCCATTTTATCCCCTTTTCTTTTGCAGACAGTCTTTGGCTATAGCTGCAAATAAATGCAGAGCTACGAACGTTATTATCTATGCGGTTATTGACGTTGCTCGTAGCCGTGTATGCATAGCCACGTGAATGTTTTATTCCATATACAGATTCTTTTAAATTTATGTGGCTCTTGACAGAGTTGTGCCCTTTTCTTGTTATAGTGTAACAAGCATTATTTGAATTAGGAGTAGTCACAATGAGTGAAGATCAAGCACTATAATAGAATGAGGGTTTAGCAACGCTTTTATAACTAGAAGGGTATGGAGATGTCGAGCCCATTTCGCTGCTAAAAACGCTGCTATTTTTGTTGCAATGGGTACACTACTTAGTAGCAAAAATATCAGCATTTTTTCGCTGTTGGGCAGCGATATAGCACTGTGAAGTAGTAAAATATCGTTGCTATTTTTGCTGCTAATCAACAAATGTATTGCATAGTAAAAAAAATCTTGGGCAGACTCAGGAGTCCTATGCTCTTTTTTTTTAATGTAGACACACTAAAAGTAACATAACTTCATGTCCTACTCATCGCCCATGAACAAGTGTAATGTAAAACTTGACAAATACAAAAAAAGGACAAATACAATTCATGGTTTTAGGAATGTTAAAATTCAATTACAATACTTGGCGTATGATTCCAAAAAACTCATATACAAGATAAAACGCTTGTAAGCGTAGCACATGGGTTCAACATAAGGGGTTTTTAAAATTCTTTTTTTTCACATTTTTTACATACAAAAGGGTACCATTTAAAGGGTGTATTTACAGATTGAATAGACAAAGGATGTGCTTTATTCATGATTTTTTTACAGATAAGGGGTTTCTAAATTAGGCCTTGAACACACGTGATATAGAGAGTTCATATATAGTGAACCCCCCGAGATAAAATGCATTGAAAATCTATAGAGCTAGGGGCTACATTGAGGGGGTCTAAATCTCATGCATTACGATTATTATTGCTCCTTACAACTCCACCCCCTTCCCTTCTCACATTTTCATTGCTTCTTACTTGGACATTTCCAACCAGGGATTTAATATTCACGTGATCACAAAATTTTTTGTGATAATAACACATGTGAACAAGTTATTCACATGTTCTCATGTTACCGTTCACAAAATAACAGGTCACTTGCCATTTGGGAACCCCTTAAAAGCTTGGCTACACATGGGAATAAGCTATTCACATGTTCTCATGTTACCATCTTCACATAATAGCATGTCAGTGGCCACCTATGAAATTTTTTTATGCCTATAGACATACAAACAAATGAACATTTTAGAAAGTTGTTATTTAAGATAACTTTCTTTAATTAAAAGATAAGATACAATTTGAGGCTACTATATACTTACAAATATTGTTGGGATATCAACTCATCCTCCACGTGTAGCATCGGGCCGCAACTTATTTGCCATCTATCGAAGAAAAAACATAAATACTTCAAACTCTTATGCATATGACTAATGCATAGGCTACCAGCATGCCTAGGTTGCTCGCGGCGTGCATTGGAAGCTACCGGCATTCCTTGGAAGCTACCGGCATGCATTGGAAGCTACTAGCATGCCTAGGTAGCTACTAGCATGCCTTAGTAGCTACAGACCAGCATGCCTTGGTAGCTACCGTGACCAGCATGCCTAGGTACCTACCAACATACATTGGTAGCTACTGACATACCTTGGTAGTTACTGGCATGCATTGGAAGCTACCAGCATGCCGAGGTAGCTAACAACATGCCTTGGGTAGCTATTGGCCCCGGCATGCCTTGGTAGCTACCGGCATGCCTAGGTAGCTACCAGAATACATTGGTAGCTATCGACATGCCTTGGTAGCTACCGACATGCATAGGAAGCTACCGACATGCCTTGGAAGCTACCGGCATGCATTGGAAGCTACCAGCATAAAGCTTATGCATATGGCCTTATATATGTGGCTAATGCATAAGTCTCATGCATGAGGCTAAGGCATATGGCCATCTCTTGAGAGAAGCATAGCTCTCTAAAGGCTATCCATAAAGCATGGAAAAAATAACAAACTCTAATCTTAAAACCCTAAACTTATATAGCCTATATAGCATGTAAAAGTATAAGAGAAGAAACATACAAGAAAGAGATCTCTTACCTTGTGAGGCTTGTATGTGTTAAAAACCTACAAAATCAAACCAAAATAAGGAAAAAATGTATTAATAACAAACCCTAATCTTAAAATCCCTAAAACTTACAAACTCTATAAACATGTAAAAGCATGAAAGTAGAAATGTACAAGAAAGAGATCTCTTGTGAGGCTTGTATGTGTTGAAAACCTACAAAATTAAACCAAGTCAAGAAAAAAAAGTATTCAGAAAATTCAAGATCTCTTACCATACGAAGCTTTAATGATAGTTCTTAATTAGGAAAAAAGAAGAAAATAAAAACTTAAAAGAGAGGAAAGAGAAAGGAAATACTCATAAGAAAGCTTTCATGGAAAGTTGTTTACATAAGAGATAAATGAAAAGAGTAGACATACCTTGCTTGAGCTTGGGGAGGATAGTGTAGGAGAGGTAGAAGTGATAGATAAGGCATAAACCTGCAAAAAAAACTCAGAGTACACATTTATTGTATTCAAAAATACAAAACTACGGAGCGGCAAAAGAAACGACAAAAGCGGGATATTTTTACAGTATATCAGAGTTTTTTTGTTTGCTATACATGCTATTGGGCAGTGATATTTCACTACTGGGCAATGATATTTCACTACAGGGTAGTGAAATTTCATTGCAAAAAACGCTGCGGAGCATCGTGAAAACCCTCGATATTTTGCTTCCGAAAACATTGCAAAAACGTTGTTGTGCTTTCGATGTGTTGTAGTGAAGAGCAGCACACTGATTCAAAGTAACACATTAACGAAGATGCATAGTTTATTAATGAAGAGTAACACACTGATAAAGAGTCTCAAAGAGAGGATGAATGATGGGCATGGACAAGATGATATTTTGATAGCACAAAGCAAGTGTGGATCTAAGGGAGAGCCCAAGGCTCCAACCGACAGTGATGGAGATGCCTTCGTGTGTTCTCCATTGAGTTGAGCATATAAGTGTTACCTCACCTCTATCGCTCCCTTTAATCTCTTCTATTATAGCACTTTGGTGCATTAAAGGCATGTTCAAGAGCATAGATTCATTATATGAGTGCACATAGTTGGGTTCATTTTTTGAGTCAAATGGAATACACGCATGAATGTAAGAGTGTGTGTGCACACACCAATTGACATGTAAGAGTGAATGCAAGATTATGCCCGTGTCTTGTACGCCCAATATTGGTGCACCTATTTCCATAGTGTGAACGTAAAATTGTGCACCATTGTGGGTTTTCTTTGTGTGCCTATGTGTTTTGGCCATTCATAGGAATGGCCAAATGACATTCAAGTGAATGTAAGATCATGAATGCAAAGAGAAAGTGATACCTAAGAAAAAAGATAGCAGGATGGTTTGAGAGTCTGGTGGATGAAGCAAAGGATTGTGAAGGAGGTGCAGAGTCCAAAACCTTATGGGATGGGTTATCAATGGAAGTGGTGCTCTCAAGATGGAGATGATGCTAGGTAGGCCAATGTGTCGGTGTGGACAACCATGCATGGTGTTTTGATGGGCATGCTAAGGACATTTAGCAGCTTCTTGAGGCAGCATGGTATCTTTCTCTTTGAGGATGGATCTTCCTCTTTGTGTTTAGGTGACAATCATACAAAAAAGATTGATAGTGAAGGATGAAGCAATGTGTGTGGAAGCTTAGATGCACGTTTGGCTGTGAACCATGGTATAATGCCATGTAGTAATGTAAAACTACAAGATGCTTGGTCACTTAAAGATGGAGGCTTGGACCTTGGAAGCTTATGCGGGCCACTACAATGGCATGGAATGGTTGATAATTCCGGTGAGGTGGTTGGCAATGACGTAAAAGGCCTCGAGTTCAATGATGCTAATTTTCATGGTTTCATTAACATTTTCGACGGTGTGCACACCTTCTTGGTAAGCACAAATATCAAGAGTGTAGGTTAAGCACAAGGATATTTCTTGGGTGATGGTGATGCTTGGTGCTAGAGTGATGGTGATGCTTGGTGCTATTGAAATATTTATCATGAGATAGTCATGCTAGGAAATTCGCCTAGCAAATGTGGAGGTCATGTAGGTGCTTCGTGAGGAGATAGCTCTTAGTGCTAATAGGCGGCAGGCAATGACGAATGTCATAGTAGAAAAAGAGTACCAACTAGGAACAACCAAGGAGTCAGCTCGAGTGGTGCACATGAATGTCCACTCCTCAAGTTGACGAGGCTAAAGATATGCTACAATTTTCTTTGTCAAGAATTTGTTGGCTTCTAGGTGATGGGTTTTGCAGACGTGGTACACTGAGGAAACGGCGCTCCGGGTAGTCTCCGTGCTCCAGTAAGAGCACGCACAGATATGGACATATCGGTGTTTCAAAGCCCATTGTACTTTGAGGCAGATCCGATTTGACAGATGATCAATAAACGGGTGGCATGGAAACCACCTATTTTTGATGGTGAGGTAATGTAAGATGAATATTTGTAAAGTTTAGAGCCCTTGGAATTGATTGTGAGTGAGCACACGCGAAAGGGGTGGTGATCTTGTTTGACATGATGCAAGAAGCTTGAATCTCCTCACCTTTTCACAAGCAGAGATCCATGGGCTCCAAAAGGGCTGAAAAACGTGCTCTTGGAGGAGGGAGGGGGGGGGGGGGGGGGGGGGGGGGGGGGTGCGTTTATCATCTACAGCACCTGTAAACATGCCTGGCAACAATGCAACCTCAAGGATGCATGTGAGGTTGTGTACAAGAGAAAGGGACATAGAGAGAGTTGTGTTTCTATCAACCTTCTGTCCTTCATCACTCTCCCATCACTAGGTAGTCTCGCCATCTGTCAGGTTGCGAAGTCCCTTATATCTTTACATTAAGGTTAATGTAGAAGTTGGGAGCTATCCATGGCTCTGTGCAGGTAAGGAAACTAGTACATGTTGTCATCCGACTATTACATGTGTTGTGGAAAGTCATTGGATCAATGGTTTCATTACCTTGCGAATGTATACATCTATAATGGTTTGCATAATGTATGTGGGTATGGTGATTACGGCACATTTGTATACTCTTTTTATGATTAGTGCATAGTATTTATGATTAGTAAATATTTACACGTCTACCTTAATGTCACTATATAATGGCAAATATGAGGAGTCATGTGAGGAGAATCTAGAAGTTTTTGGTGAAAGTAGCATACTCCTAAAGAATTCAGCTTGTGATCCACATAAATCGGGCGTCTTCATCCTTCTTCACCACTGTGATCATAGGAGTGAGGTAATCTCGGAACAATAATGTCACACCATCTAAACCTCACACCCCACCACTTTTCCTAGTTTCTTCCCTATATAATGATTTCCATTTGTATCCGATAACCAAAGGGAGGCCTCTTTCTTGGGATTAGTTCTAGGGGGTCTAGCCACGTGGTGCGAGTGTCTAGTTGAGCAAGGTTTAGGCAAACAAGGCAATTGATCTCCCAGTGGGTGAGGGTAAAGAAACGAGTATCCAATCTTTACTAAAAAAGGAGGTAGGTCATTCACGTTTAAAGAGTGCAAAACCATCTCTTTCACAAATGAAGAGCATAGCCATGTGAAGAGCCATGGAAATTTCAAAGGATCTATAAATAGAAAAAAAATCACACGGTTATAGGCGCGGCTACTATTGACGCAGCTACTATGTATGCGGCTACTATTGACACAGCTACATGTATGCAGCTACTATTGACGTAGTTACATGTATGCAGCTACAACAGCGCCCAATAACCGCGTGTATAGTAGTGTCAATAACCACATGTATAGTAACAAAATAGTCACATGTATAGGAGTGTTTATAGTAGCGTACATAGCCACATGCGGCTATAGCCACGTACTGTTTGGAGAAAAAAATGGGGTATCCCTCTTTTTTTTTTAATCACATTATTTAAACACTAGTTAATGACATTTAGAACACTTAAACACTAAACACTAAGCGCTTAAAACTTTTTTTTTTGCAATAAGCCAAAATTATCATGGATTATATTGCAAATTTCAAATTACATAGTTCATTACACCTAAATCTTAAAGTACATTTTGTTGAGCTCGTTGCACTAAATCGACAAGCTCAGCATGAGCTGTTGTTTCTTGTGTGGAAGAGACAAGATAATTCTGACTCCACTTGGTGATTACTTTGGAAATCTTCTCTTGGGCTTTGTTGATCTCATCTGGAGCATAGCTACCAATGCTCTTGTACACCACGAACAAGATCTATGACACACTGCTTTCTACGAAGAGTAGTATTGTTCATCTTCATTAACGTTTCAGGTCTAGCCATAAAAAATAAACCTGCACAAATGCATTACATTAGAGGTAAGCATTGATGGATTCATAGAGCTTATGTATTACTACATTAATTAATGCATTACTACATATGGCTTATGTATTAAGCTCTAAGAATGTGGCTTATGCGTTAAGCTTAATGCCCTTATGCCCACATGCCCCTATGGCGTACGCACAAAGCTTTATGCAAGCTCTACGCTTCATGCAAGCTTCATGCATATACTCATAAACAATATCTCTACATCATGTACAAGCATTCGAGTTCTCATACTCATCACTAAATGCTTTCCACTTCGTTCTCCCTGTCTTTATCATCCATTCGTTGTTGTTGATGAGATTCTGAATGCTCGTAACATAATGTATAAAAATTAATTTACTGAGTCATATGCAAGAAGCTTTATGCAAGCCTATGAATAGAGCCTATGCATAAAGCTTGCAAGAATATACATAGAGCTTTACACAAGCCTAAAATAAACCTAAACCCAACACCCAAGGGTACAATAAAATTAGAACTTACGTAAACAATTAAAAGAAAATGAGGGCTTAGAGCTTAGAACTTGAAAGCCTATGCATAAAGCTCTAAGCCTATGCATAGAGATTTATACAAGCCTATACATTAAGCTTGCAAGCCTATGCATAGGCTTTATGCATAGAGCTTGCAAGAAGATTTATGAAAGCCTATACATACATAGAGATTTATACAAGCCTATACATTAAGCTTGCAAGCCTATGCATAGGCTTTATGCATAGAGCTTGCAAGAAGATTTATGAAAGCCTATACATACATAAGATTAAACAAAGTGATTAGTACATGAAACATAAGACTAAACAAATTGAGCTTGCAAGAAGCTTTATGCACGCCTATGCATAGAGCTTTATGCGAGCCTAATGCATAGATATTTAAGCATAAAGCTTGTAAGCCAATGCATTAAGCTTAGAAGCCTATGCATAGATCTTGCAAGGCTATGCATGAAGCTCTAAGCCTATGAATAGAGCTTTCAAGCCTATGCATGAAGCTCTAAGCCTATGAATAGAGATTTATGCAAGCCTATGCATGAAGCTCTAACCTTGTGCATAAAGCGCAAGCCTATGCATAGAGCTAGCAAGAAGCTTTATGAAAGCCTATGCATAAAGCTTGCAATCGCAAGCCTAAACTAAACCTAAACTCGGTACCCAAGGGTGCAATAAACTTAGAACTGATATAAATAATTAAAAGAAATAGAAGGAAAAGCTTTATAAAAGACCTACAAAACATAAGATTAAACAAAGTGATTAGTACATGAAACATAAGATTAAACTTGAGCTTATAAGAAGGTTTATGTAGGCCTATGCATAGAGCTTGCAATAAGCTTTATGCAATCCTATGCATAAATCTTGCAAGCCTATGCATAAATCTTGCAAAACTAAACTAAACCTGAACCCGACACCCAAGGGTGTACTTAGAACTTGCATAAACAATTAATAGAAAGCTCAAGGAGAGAATTAGTGCAAGGCCTACAAAACATAAGATTAAACAAAGTGATTTCGAATATTTTTGTTAGGGTTAGTTGACAAACTAGTGTGATTCGCGGAAATGGGGGTTGAGGTGGGAGAACCAAGGGTGGTAAGGGCATTTTAGGTACCCTCATAATTCCTCTTTGGGCCAGCTCTTACCCTAGTTGAGGTGCATTTTTTAGAGCATGTGTTGGCAAATCCAGCAGTTGCCTTGGGTTTGTAGGTAAGCCTTGAGACGACAAAGTGCGCGCTTGAGCAGCCCTTTGCTAGTAGCAGTTGGTGACTTCGTGATTGCCCCATTTTTGGCAATATGTGCAATAGAGGATGGGACGGGGTCGCAAATGTGGAAACTCTATGCTGGTATGGTTAGCTTGACATGTCGGGCACCATACAAGCTCTCTCTTTGGATAGAGATGGGTTTGGCTGGTTCTCAAATGTTGGGTCATCTATTGCATTAATGATGCAACGGCCAACTACTCAACTTGTTGTCTAGATGTGGACTCTTTGCTTTGTCCATCAAATTTTATGCTGGTGGTCTTGAATGAGGCTTTTGATTGTACCCTCATGAAGTTCTCAGAAATGTGTTCCCTTAAAGTTTTCTTTAAAGTCCACAGCACTCCTATAACATTCCTCAAAGGAGGTATAGGCCAAGGCATACAATGAATTGTGTAAGGGTACGTCGTCCAGCCTTCAAGAAATCTCCCTATTAGTCTTTCATATGAAAGAACTTGTCTCTGGAATTGTAGCAAAAGTGAAGATATATGCCTCTGTTGATATAGTCTCTAATGGTCTCACCATCCCTTTGTCTAACATTGTGCAGCTGCTCAATCGGTCTCCATCTGGTACCTTAGCAAGAATATCCTAGCTGGAAGGCCTCTTTCAAGGCTTCAAAGGTGGCCTTGTCCTTAGCTTTCAAGGACCTAAACCATTGGCCTACTTTACCGAGCCATCAAGGGTGAGGCCAAAGGCACTCACCTTAACTTGATTTGGTTGAACATCTCCAAATGTGGGATGGGGTACCCATTCCCATCAAATTTAGTGATTAGCTTTGAGATGTTTGCAGGTTTTTTCCACTCTAATCTTGGTCCTGGTTTTGGTTGCATTGGTGCTGGGAGTGTGATGCCCATGGCCACCCCCTCCCTATTTCCATGGCTAATCTTAACATTTTTGGTGTTAGCCCTGCCATGGTTGGAGCCAATGTAGGTTGAGGAATGTTTGGAGGAGAAGAAGGGCCTAGCGTGAATAGTAGACCATTGGAGGCCCTTGTCTTATGGGTGGGTTAGGTTGTTCCCCTCGATGGTATCCTGGGTAGGCTCCTTGTGTGGTGGGTGCTGATATGCACATGGACTAGGCTGATGTGATGGGCTGGGGTAGACCCTTTCTCTATGGTATGATGTTTTCGGTCCTTGAGAAGATGGACCTGGTCCTAGGTTTTGTATTGGTCTTTGGGCCCTATATGAATCAGCCACTCCTGAGACAGGCATGGCTCTTCGGACTGGTGGTTAAGTTTGGGTATGATGGCTTACTCTTTGCCCTATTTTTTGCTCTAATATCTAGAGACGACATCGACTAACTTTCTTGTGGATGTTCCATACCTCTAGTCTTGGGCTGTTGTGACTCTTTCAACTGTGTGTTTCCTAGGATAAAGTTGTGGAGCCTCGAAGCAAGGACTTTCTATGAATGTGTGGGAGAGGTAGGAGCTTGCTCTTGGACGAGTGGTTTATCCATACACTGAGCTTCGGGTTCTCCTATCTCGAGCTCAAAAGTTTCTCATCGCATGCTAGGATGGTCTTTGCTCTTGTTGGTGCTGTCAAAGACGAGCATCGTTTGGCTCCATGCAGTATTGACCGATGGGTCTGACCTTATGATGAGTGAGGGAGCTTCAGGAGAGTTTATGGCGTCAGATAATTTAAGGCTGCAGGTCTGACTACCACCTACTATATTCCCTTACACTGCAACTGTATCCACTTCATTAAATGCAATTAAATTTATGCCCACTTAATGCAAATATTCTATTTTTAATGCTAACTGCCACATTCAAGGCTGAAGATTTCCTTAGATTTGGCTAGAGAGAGTGGTACGGGCATGGCAACAGCTGTGGCCTGTATCCTCCCACTAATTTTTTAGATTTTTTTTTAATAAAGAGCTAGAGCTTGTCTCAAGCTATCTATTGATGCCTACAATGCTTAAGGAAACCTAACTAGTTATGATTAATTTGTTAATTAAGCTATGGTGAAAACTTGATGAAAAAAGAACAAAAAATTAGAGATTTGCATGAATGTAAAGGGAAAAGTTTGAACACTTACTTGCTTCTCCTGCACTCAATGAAGACCTCAATGCTTTAATGCTTTCATTTCTCCATGGAATCACCATCAAACAACAAGCTCAAACACAAGCAAACAACTGGTGGATTTTCACACAAACCGGGCCAAATGATCTAGCAAATGAACAATGTGGAGGGACCCTAAGCTAAATGTAATCCCCAAAAGCGGCGCAAAACATGTTAATCCTAACATACTACCTTGCACACAAGAGAGAGGGAGAGAAGAAGAGAAACAACATGCAAGGGTCGAGTTCGAAGAGATGCACTTAGCCAACCCTAATGAGGGTTAACTCCTCGATGTGAAGCTGCTAGGGGCTCACTCCACCTCTACTTGTGTCACCCAAGTAGAGATTCAATTGCTAGGTAGAGAGCAAGAAGGAGGGAGCTATGGAAAGCTCAACCTTCACTCCATGCCACATGCATGCAAGAGGGACTTTGGTAGAGAGCAAAGAGAGGGGAGAGGAGGAGATAAGCTAGAGTATCACCATCCCTACAAGCACACACCAACAATCAAGTATGCATGCAAGAGGGACTTTGGTAGAGAGCAAAGAGAGGGGAGAGGAGGAGATAAGCTAGAGTATCACCATCCCTACAAGTACACACCAACAATCAAGTATGCAAGCAACAACAAGCAAGATAACATCCACAAGCTCATAAGAGAAAGATAGAGATAGAGGCAAAACTCAAATGGGACTAATGGGATTGTCCCTTTTCATATTTCATAAAATGTCTTGTATACAAGAGCTTGTAGTTTACAATGGCCGGCCGCCCATTTACAATTAGGGTCCCAAAACTAGTGTTCCTAGCTCTATGTACAACTCTGTCCTCATCACCACCTCAAATGGTTCGTTGAAGTTTGGAAGCTTTACAACAAGTTGATAGGCAAGTACCACCTTTCACTTCTCAAAAATACTTTGACATTGTTACATCCACTAGAATGGTAGCTCTTAATTGAACAAATAAGGCTATCTTGGCATAATATTTTAGAAAGATTCCACACCCTCCTATGAATCCCAAGTATACTTCTTGAACAAATAAGGCTATCTTGGCATAATATTTTAGAAAGATTCCACACCCTCCTATGAATCCCAAGTATACTTCTTGGATGTCCTTGGTAGACTTGGGAGGAGTCCAATTAATCATAGCTTGGACCTTTGTAGGATTTGGAATTATCCCTTCCCTTAAAACCACAAGACAAAGATACTAAAGCTTATTAGCATAGAATGTACATTTACTCTTACTTGTATACAAGTTATGCTCCCTAAGAACCTTCCTTGTATACAAGTTATGCTCCCTAAGAGTGTATAGAACCTTCCTCACATGCATTAGAATACACTAAGATATCATCAAAGAACATAAGCACAAAATCATCTAACTGCTCTCGAAATATTTGAACCACTCCATGCTTCTCATAAGAAAGGACAATAATAATCAAGGAGGCATCCATACTTCTCATAAGAAGGGGACACGCCATGAGTTAGGGCTGGTAAATTTGGACTGGAGTCATACTTAACTTATTCTTGTTTTATTCCACAACACTTGGGCTACAAGGTCAACCCAATCAGGGAGCTGCCGATACTTGGGGACTCCTAGAGGTTTCTTTGCTGACACTTGGGGACACCCAAGGGTTGCTTTTGCATGAGGACCTCACACTAGTGAGCCCAATGTACCGCCCATGTGGCTTTCCATAACCTCACCCAAGATAAGGTAAAGGATCCGACTTAGGGCTGGTCAGACCTTAGACATGCTTCTTTCCACGATAAGTGGAACTTCCTTGCTACCCTCGTGAGTTGTTAATCTTGTTGCCAAATCTAGTTTCATTCCTTATTGTTTGATTATATACAAATTCCTTGATATATAAATATATCTTCTTTATTATAAGATTAAATATACTTTCTTTGAGAAATAAAAATCTCATCTCATTGTTGACAATATAATACCTCACAAGTAGTAAAAAACTCCAAACACCATATTAGGAATTTGGGAAAATCTTAAAACTTTGGAAATATTGAAAGTTGTCTTGCAAAGAAGATAATGAGCAAATAGCACTCTTACAAAAATAATGAACATAGCTCTTACAAAGAAAATAATGAGAAAAGCTAGCACTCTTAAAAAGATAATCAAAATAGCTCTTCCCACTTCTTGTGGCTCATTTAGAGGTATCTACATGAATACAACCATAAGTTTTATTGGGACAATTTAACATAAAAAAGATAAAGATGCAGAAAAGATAAATGAATTTATACATAATTTATGTGTAAAATTTAAAAAACTGAAATGTTTAACATTCGACGATATTATACACTTACATAGTTAACGATGTGGGCCCAATTGAGCTCGCTCCATCTTGTTAAGGCAGTAGTTCGTGTATTTACACGCACATACTTTATTAGAATCACACACACATCATATTAAGTAAAGTTTACTTATTCTTTCTTAAATTTTACAGACCATGCAAGAGACTCTTAAGCAGTTGGTCGCTAGTTCAGGGTTTCGGAGTGTCTCAGTTGATACTACATGGGCATCTGCTCCTAGGGGGTCACCTCAAGACACCAAAACACTCAGGAATCAAGAAGTGACATGTTGAAAAGCATGAAGCCTCCTATGCTCCACGAGGAAGAGAAGGAGTGTAATAAAGATGCAATGAAAACTTTTTACAAAAGTGGACAGACTTGCAACTTTTGAAGTGTTCTCCTGATGTTGTTCATGCACTCAAGGTAAGTCTCATGCCCGAGGGTAAGGCCCATAAGTGATGGATGATCCTCAACGAGAGCAATCGACCTTTGACATGGGCTGCTTTTGAGGTACTCTTTCGGAAAGAATTCTTACCTAAGAAAGAGAAGGATCGCAATTGGGATGCTTGGGACAATTGTAATATGAAAGGTCTTACATTGACCCAATATTTTTCTACGTATTGTGAGATAATTCTCAAGCTCGAAGGTTTGGATGATTTCTAGAAAATATGAGGTTTTTTGCGTGGTTTAGGTAATGAATATAAATCTAAGGTTAAAACTCAATATCCTCAAACTTTGGAAGAGGCCATAAAAAGTGTGTAGATCTTCAATGATAATGTTGAGAAGAAACGCAGGGCCAAGACACCTTGGGTTGGAGCATGCGACTCCCGTAGTTCTAAGGAGAACAAATGGAAGGGGGCCAAACAAGGTAATGATGTAGTTAAGAAGGATAAGGGGCCAAGGGGTCCCTTGTCTCCGCAAGATTATGAGCGAGCTAAAAAGAAAAAAATATGTTTTATTTGCATGGCTGTTGATCATGATAAACAAAATTGTCCAAATAATCATGGCAAAGATGTCGATAAGGGCAGTAGTAAGGTAGTGCACATGGTGCAAGTCTTGCCACACACTTGAAGCTTCTCAGAAGTTTTTTGAAGTTCAAGTATGTCATAACGATGCCACGCATGAGTGTTGTGTAACCTCAAAGATGTGGGAACCCTCTTTCAGGCCTTATGATTTGGTTCAAATGTATGGACACATCAACGGATGAAGAATTCGTGTCATGATGATTGACGATGGGGATACACATAACTTTTTGAATTATCACTTGGTTAAAAATTTAAAATTGCCACAAAGCCCTAGTGATCATAAATACATGGTCTCTCTTGCTAATGGACATGACAAGCATGTATGGGACACAATGGTTAAGCAAGTACCACTCACAATTTAGGGACATGAAATGCACTTAGATTTTTAGGTTATGCATATTATGAGAGTTGATGTTATTTTGGGTCGTGAATGGTTATTTCATTTAGGACCATCTCTTTCTCGTAGTTATCTAGATAATACTTTTGATTTTGTGGTCAATGGTAGATAGGTTCATTTGCAAGGTGAACGTGATGTGCCCCCATCTCCACTCATTTTTTCTACTGAAGTAGTGGACCGCCTTGTACATGCTTATGAAATAGAAAATATCATTAGGTTAAATTTGGACAAACAAGGGGCCCTCTAAGAATTGCGATGTAAACTTTTTCTTAAAAAATGGGCTGATGGTTAAATTTTTGCAAATCAAACCAAAATTTGTTGGATATTGTAGATTGAGAATCTACTCTTGGAGATCTTTCCAATCATATATAGCATGATAGGCAATTTGGCGTATTCAAGAAGTTCTCAAAATTTTGCAAATCAAACCAAAATTTGTCGGCATGCCACGTCCCACTAATTTGGGAACTTCTTGAATATGTAAAATTGCCCATCATGCTATATATCATTGGAAAGATCTCGAAGAGTAGATTCTCAATCTACAATCTCCGACAAATTTTGGTTTGATTTGTTAAAATTTAACCATCAGCCCATTTTTTAAGAAAAAACTGACATGGCAAGTCTTAGAGGGTCCCCTTTTTTAGTCCCAAATTTTTCCTAATGCTTTTTGTGTTAAATGTCTCCTTTAGTTTTGTCTCGTGATGATGCTAGTGGTGGTGATAACTCTAGTTTAAGCATTGAATCTCTTCGTTCTATCATTTGTGAACAACATGTCAGTGCTATGCATAATATGAACAAACTAAAATTTTTCCTAAGTCACTCAACAAGTTTCTACTTCTTTGCAGAATCTTTTGTATGATTTTCATGATGTGTTTCAAAGTGACTTGCCGTCTAGTTTTCCCCCTAAGTGCAATATTAAGCATGCCATTGAAGTGCTCAAGGATGCAAAACCAGTCTTCTGCAAGCCTCTGTATAGGATTAGCGCTAGTGAAGCGAGTGAGGTAGAGTGTCAACTTGTTGCTGACTACCTCGCTAGGGGCTTCATTAGGCTTAGCAATTCACCATGGGCATCACCAATTTTATTGGTGAAGAAAAAAGTTGGGTCTATGTGTTTATGTGTGGCCTATCATGGTTTGAATGCAATCACGATAAAGAATAAGTATTCGTTATCGTGAGTTGATGAGCTTTTTGATCAACTACAAGGTACACGATACTTTAGCAAGATTGACTTAAGGTCAAGCTATCATCAAGTTTGCATACGCATGGAGGATGTGCCTAAGATAGCTTTTCATACTAGATTTGGGCATTATGAGTTTTTAGTTATGTTGGTCGGTCTAACTAATGCTCCGGCTACATTTATGATGCTTATGGATAGCGTCTTATGCTCATATCTTGGTCGATTCATTGTAGTATTTCTTGATGATATTTTGATCTTTAGTTGCCTCGAGAAAGAGCATTTGCAACACTTAAGATTATTTTTCAAATTGCTAAAGGCGAAATGCAATTTATGCTAAAGAGATCAAGTGTGAGTTTTTTGCCTCAGAGATCCATTATTTGGGTCACATAATCTCTGCAGAGGGAATTCAGATGGATCCTAGGAAAGTAGAGTTAATCCTTAAGTGCCCTCTTCCAACCAATCTAGAGGAATTACATATATTCCTTGGGTTGGTAGGGTTCTATTGTAAATTCATCCGAGATTATGCTAAGTTAGTAGTTCCTATGATGGACCAATTAAAGGCTAAGGGTCACAACTTTGTTTGGGGTGCTGACTACTAATAACAAAGTTTCGATCGCTTTAAGGTTGCCTTAGCTACTGCTCCTATCTTGGTAATAATAGATCCTAATCAACCATTTGTTGTTGAAACAGAGACTAGACCAGTAGCTTTTGAGAGCAAGAAGTTGGATAGAGCTCAACAAAATTATTTTGTGTATGAACGTGAGCTTTCTGCCATCATTTATGCTCTAGGAAAGTGGAGACATTATCTCTAAGGTGCTAAGTTTGACATTGTCTTTGATTATGAGAGTATCAAATCATTGATAACTCAAACTTATTTGAAAGGTCGTAAAGCTTGGTGGAAAGAAATCCTACGAGAATTCGACTTTCAATTAAGGTATCGCAAGGGTTGATACAATGTCATGTACTAATGCCTTAAGTTGCATGCCTCAATTAAACTCGTTGAATTTCATGGAGTTGAAAATTGAATTTTTAGATTCACTCAAAGGCAAGTGTAAACATGATCAATCATATGAAAAGGTGTGGAAAGTTACAGGGAGGGATCCCTCCCACTCCATAGTAGCGAGTGCAGATAGTTTCACACCCAACTCTTATCTTTCTAGGGACGAGCTTAATTGTTGCATATTTGCATTGATGATGGGTACTTGTTACACAAAGGAAGAGTTTGTGTACCCTCAGACTCTGACACTAGCTACCGAATACTTTATGAGTGTCATGATAGTCCACGTTCGGGTCATCCTGGAATTAGGAAGACCTATGCCTTAGTGAGAAGGCAGTTCTATTGGCCTGGACTTCATAGGTAATTCCAAGAATATGTTTTGCATTGTCAAAAATGCCAGGTCAATAAGGCTGAGCATCTTAAGATAGGTGGGCTGTTATTACAACCATTAGAGATCCCTGATGGGTAAGTGGAAAAGCATCTCTATGGGTTTTATTGTAGGTCTACCTACAACTAGTAGAGGTCATGATGCCATCTGGGTTGTAGTGGATAGGTTGAGCAAGATGACTCGGTTTATTTCAACTAAAACAACAGTGAAAATGCCAGAGTTAGCTCAGGTTTTCATTGAGAATATCTATCGACTTTATGGCCTGCCCCAGCAGCCAATATAGTCAGTGATAGAGACCGAAAGTTTAATAGTCACTTTTGGCAAACTAGTGTTTAAAAGCTTAGACACAATGCTCAGTTTGAGCATGATTGATCACCCCGAGTGATGGTTAGACAAAAAGGGTCAACCAAGTAATCGAGGATATGCTAAGAGCATATGCGAGTAAACAGCAAACGAATTAAGAAGATTACTTACCAATTTTAGAATTCACCTACAATAGTGCAAAGCATGTCGCTATAGGCTTTAGTCCTTTCATGCTCATGTATGGGTTTCAACCCCAATCTCTAGCAGTTGTGGGGCTAGCTACTTAAAGAATTCAAAAATTGAAAGATTTTCTACAAGATCATAACGATATGATGAAGATCGCTAAGGACAATGTTAAACAGGCCCAAGATCGTTACAAGCATTATGCGGATGAAGACCACAGAGTGGTCACATTTGAACAAGGTGACCAAGTATTTCTCAAGGTTCCCTCAATTTCAAAAACTTTGAAGATGGGAAATGTGCCAGAGTTGTTGCCTAGGTATTGTGGACCTTTCACAATACTTAAGCGTGTAGGTGAAGTTTCCTACAAGTTAGCTCTCTGCCAAAACATTCCAAGGTTCACCCAGTTTTTCATGTTAGTCATGAAATGACTAGGCAAAGATGCCAATGTGGTGGATACAGGTGTCCTTATAGATTTAATTGAGCCTCTGGTGTTACCACATGAGCCAGAGTGCATCTTGGATTTTCAAGAGAAGCGAACTCGTCACAGAATTAGACAACAATGTTTAGTTAAGTGGAAGGATAGACCGAAAGAAGGTTCAACTCGAGAGGATGCTAGTACTCTTGATACCCAATTTGCTACCTTTATTTCGAGGAAGAAAACTCTTCCAAATGGGGGGAGTAGATGGTCAGGGCAAGGTTCAGACTAGGCGGGAGTTGAGCGGTTCAGGGGATTCTGGACATGTGTGGACGGCCAGGGCTATTTTAGCCAGCTAGGGTCTATATTCAACGAGTCGGGTGGAGAGTTACCTTATTATCTTCTAACAGTTCTCATGGAGGCTTCATCATTAGAGTTGATTTTGGGGCTATCTCCCCTAGAAATGGAGGCCCTCTTTTAGACAATTACACATAGAGTGCCTATACACGCTTGGGAGGGATAGACTCCATAGATTGGCCCTATCCAAAATGAGACTACAATTACAAGGGGTAATTTGATCATTGTATTCTTGCACTAACACTACAAGAGGATGATGGTATAGCCACGTGATGTAGTGAGAAAGTCACGGCTGCATGTAAAGGGATTTGTTTCCAAGTACGCAACTATAGCCACGTATTGGTGGGAAAATTTCAATTCTCCACGTGGCACACGTTCTTTCTTTGTTCTCCCAAAAAATTATGCTAAATGCGTTTTCTTTCCTACCTTCATGTTCCATACCTCAAGCACCTCAAGGACCTTAGGCATGAAACTCATGCTCCTCTCCTTCATTTATGTGCTTTCATAGTTTCATGGTGAAGTTAAGGGTTTATATTCTCTATTCTCTCCCCATTGTTTCAATTTATATGTGCATGCATACTTAGGTCTTATTCTCGTCTTCTTCTTTTTCTTATTCTTCTCACTTATCTTTACTTATTCTTCTCACTTGCATGCATAGAGCTCTCAATGCTCTCAATAGACTAATCACTTTATTTAATCTTATGTTTTGTAATCACTTTGTTTTATGTTATGTTTCATGTACTAATCACTTTGTTTAATCTTAGGGAAATCGTAGAAGTTCCTAGCTACTATAAAACCCTTGAGCCAATTAGTCCACCCCCATAAATTCTACGCCACTATATGATGGAGGTTGACCAAATGTACCCGGTGTACGTAGCTTCCCTAATGCCACGGGACCGAGACATGAATATGATGGCAAAATGACCACCTATGCAATGCTATCATTGTGTAGGACCTCGCTGAGTGGCTGAGTATCCTATCAAGAAAGGGATGGAAAGTATCTTTGTAGGTGCTCCTGCATTAACCCCTTTGTGTGTTGGGTGTGGAATTGACCATATGTATAAAAATTATCCACTAAGACCTAGAACAACAAGCGAGGCTCTTGAATCTAATCTCAGCCCACCAACATTAACCTGTTGAGTGTAAGAGATGGCTTCATCTTTACACGGTCCCTCTCAACGATGTAACTAGACTGCAAAATAGATAGAGGGCCACAGCACATGCTGCAATAGAGGATCAGCCTCATAAGAAAACAGGGACAAGAAAAGGTCTCATCCACAAAGAATGTCCCTGAATGAGCACAAGCAACTAGACGTTTAAGAAAGAAAACCACAAGATCAGCAAAGGAGACAGCTAGGTAGTTAGCAAAAGTGCTTCGTAGGATGGCTCGTAGGATGGCACGACAACACATGCATCAACCTCTTTGTCAGAAGAGGAAGATCTGTTACGCTCAGCCACCCAAGCCGCCCGAGAACCGATTGATGCTAACCAACTCTCAAAAACGCTTATTGAATATCTTAACCCCATAGAGGATAAAGAAAGACTCTTGGCAGCCCAAGAATTGGTCAAGGATTGCCAAGCACAAATAGAAGGCAAGCCTCCTAATACCTACCTTGAGGTATGTTTGTTGCCATATATATAGGCAGTGATGTGTGTGAACACACTTAGGACTGTCGGGGCACTTTTTCCCTCTTTAGGAGGTTTTTTCCCCTGGCTTGTATATACGCCCATCATTCTAGGGCTAACCTATCTTTTGTACATTGACACAATCTAATACCTACCTTGAGGTATGTTTGTTGCCATATATATAGGTAGTGATGTGTGTGAACACACTTAGGACTGTCGGGGCACTTTTTCCCTCTTTAGGAGGTTTTTTCCCCTGGCTTGTATATACGCCCATCATTCTAGGGCTAACCTATCTTTTGTACATTGACACAATCTAATACACTTTGTGTTGTGTGCATTCTTGCTTCTTCTTCTCCAAGCTTTGTGTGCTTTCCTGCAACCTTAATTCCAACAATTGGTATCAGAGCAAGCATCGGCTCCCAGGGCTACGCCGCCAGCACCCTCCGACTCATGTTCTCCGATTGAGGTGAGTTTTCACGACGAGCGCTTGCAGGTCCCTATACACATTGCAAGTTTCGGGCTCCGTTTTTGCATTGCAAGTTCTGCACAGGTGTTTTCGTCATTTTGTGCGCAGAAATTTTGACAGTGCAGTTTTTTGCAAAACAGGCATACGTATTCTATTGTGGACCGTGCTACATAGCACGAGTTGTTTTCTGTTCATTCTTTGCTTCATTATAGGTAGCTTTTGCATTAGTTTCAGTCAGTGGCCATGGCTGATAACAGCAATGATGTATTTCGCATGTTGTCCTACTGATGATGATAAATTGGATGGAGATAGCAACTATCCACTTTAGGCATACATGATGCAGCATGTTTTGGTTACAAAAGGAGTGTGGAACATTGTGCAAGGTATGGATGTACGTCCAAGTTCTGTGGATGTAGGATCTGTTGAGGATGTTGCAGGTTCTAGCAGCTCTACTCTTGCTGCTATTTTACCCACTGCTGAACAAGCTCGTTGGGATGGTAAAGATGTGCAGGCTCATGCCTTGATTGCACTTTCTATCAAACGTAACATCACCCCACATATTTGTTCAGCTAAAACATCAAAACAGGCTTGGGATATTCTAGCTGGCTTGTATGCAAGTCGTAACGAGGTAAAAATCTCTTACCTGCGTAAAGAGCTAGAATCGAAGATTATGTAGGAAGATGATGACATAAATGTTTTTCTTGCTGAGATTAAAGATCTCAAGGAAAAGTTGATTTTTGCAGGTGAGATTATTCCTGATCATTCTCTTGTGCAAACTGTTCTTGATGCTTTACCTGAGTCATATCAGACTTTTGCTTCCACGTGGAGACTTGTTATTGAGGACAAACCTGATGTGGTCAAGTATGATACTTTAGTCAACAAGCTCTTGCAAGAAGTGCCGTCCAGGAAAAATAGGGCTAGGCAGCATGTAGTTGATCAGGCATTTGTTGCTACCCCCACCAGCAGAGAAGAAGTGGTAAGGCAGCCCCTTCCATTGTTTCTTCTCCTATTAGTAGGTCTGCAACTTCTTCTCCTTCCACAGGTAGCAACAATAAGTCTGAGAAGGCTCTTGATAAGGCAAGAAAAAGATCAAGTGTAACTATTGTACTGATCATGTTATTAAGAATTGCCCTAAGCTAAAGGCTAAAGAGGCAAAGAAGAAAGAGTCTAATGCAGCCACAATAGCCGATGCTTCTACAAATGCAGATTCTACATGTTGTATAGGATACAGAATGGGCATTTAGCGTGTATTGCCAGTATGACCCATCTGTACATGATGCATGTTTGGCAGTTTCTGTTGACTCCTGATGTTTGGTATTTTGACAATGGTGCTACAAAGCACATTACCTCGCATCGTGATATGTTCACTTGTCTTGAGGCTGTCTCTCTAATGGGAATACTATCACATGTGCCAATAATGCTTCTTACCCAGTGAAGGGCGTTGGTAAAATTATGCTTACTGCTACAAATGGAAGCGCTTTCACACTTTCAGATGCTTTGTATGTGCCAGAGATAAAGAAGAATCTATTGTCTGTCTCTGCGCTTGCTAGACTTGGATTTGTAGTCAAATTTGTGGATGAGAGATGTACTGTTCATGATTTGACTTCTGGTGATACGATTATTGCATCTGGCACCTTGTTTCGTGGGCTGTATAGGCTCAATTCTTATGACAAGTGTGTGAAAGATTCAGCAAATGCAGTTTCTGATGAAAAGACAGTTTCACATGCAAAACTATGGCATGCTCGTTTTGGTCATCTGAACTTTGCTAGTTTGCTGCGTTTGTAGAAATTCGATATGGTTGCTTCATTACCCCCTCTTGAGGCACCATTGAAACATGTTTGTGAAGGCTGTATTTTGGGCAAAATGCAGCGTTCTGCATTTCCAAAGGATGGTTCTGTCCGGGCCACTCGCAAATTGCAACTTGTACATAGTGATGTATGTGGGCCTATGCAAACTCCGTCATTTGGTAAACACTTGTACTTCATGACTTTCATTGATGATTACTCAAGGCATGCATGGGTATATCCACTGAAGGCAAAGTCCGAAGTGTTTTAGTGCTTCAAACAGTTTTTGCTTATGGTTGAAAATGTATCCAATTGTACTGTGGGTACCCTCCGTTCTGATCGAGGGGGGGAGTACATGTCTAAAGAGTTTGATGCATTTTTGGCTAGTCGTGGGATAAAACACCAATGTACAATGCCGTATACCCCTCAGCAAAATGGTGTTGGTGAAGGAAAAACAGGTCACTTATGGAGATGGCACGATGTATGGTCAAGAGCCAAGCTTTGCCTCATGCGTTTTGGCTTGAGGCCGTCATGTGTGCTGCATATGTACTCAATAGGTGTCCCACTAAGGCCTTGCAGTCTATTACTGCTTGGCATGGCAGGAAGCCTTCTATTGGTCACTTGCGTGTCTTTGGTTGCTTGGCCTATGCTTTAGTGTCTGTGCAACAACGTAGAAAATTGGATGATAAGGCTGTCAAATGCATTTGTTGGTTACAGTGCTAAGAGCAAGGGTTACAGACTGTATCATCCACATTCAAAGCGTATCTTGATTAGTCGAGATGTTGTTTTTGTGGAAGATGTTGTGCAGCCTTTGTTATCATATACCAAAGAGACAGGTGTGAGCTTACGGGATGTATTTGATATGTTGTTGCCTCTGTTTATAGGTGGGAATTCAAATATAAGTCCTAATGAGGTAAATATTCAGCCTCTGCAGATTTCAAACGACATCATAGATCAGCCTATTTCTGATATAAATTTATAGGATGTAATTTATGAAGATAGGGCTGAAAATGAGCAGGCTAGAGGTATGCCTAAATGGCTGGTGCAAACCTTGCGTGATAGTAAAATTGATGCACCTATGTCTAGTCGTACTCGTTTAGGTTTTCAGCATGCCTCTTATGCATCAGATTGTTATGCTTTGGCTGTGTCTAGTATGTGTGAAGAGGAAGAACCTCTTTTATTCGATGAGGCACAAAAATCAGAAATTTGGTTGGTTGCAATGCAAAGTGAATATGATGCTATAATGAAGAATGGTACATGGTCTTTGTGTGATTTGCCTATTGGTAAAAAGGCCATTGGATGTAAGTGGGTTTTTAAGTTGAAACGAAAGCCAGATGGCAGTGTTGATCGCTATAAGGCTAGGCTTGTTGCAAAGGGTTATGCTCAAGAAAAGGGCATTGATTTTGATGAGACCTTTGCTCCCACTTGTCGTATGACTACCATTCGTAGCATTTGTGCATTGGTAGCTCATAATGGTTGGAATGTACATCAATTGGGCATAAAGACTACGTTCTTGAATGGAGATTTGCATTAGGAGGTGTATGTATCGCAGCCTCGTGGTTTTGTTCAAAGAGGGCAGGAAAACAAAGTGTGCAGGTTGAAAAAGGCTTTATACGGTTTAAAGCAAGCTCCACGAGCTTGGTATGAAAAGATACATGCATATTTGACTGCACATGGCTTTCAAAATAGTCCAACAGAAAGCACTTTGTATGTTAAATGTGTGGATGATGTACATCTAATCATTGCTCTCTATGTCGATGACATGCTGCTCACAGGACCAAATGAGAGTCATATTGCTGATTTTAAGGCTGATTTGAATGCCTCTTTTGAGATGTCAGATTTGGGGCCTTTGCATCATTATTTGGGGATTCAATTTAAGCAGTGTGATGGAGGTATTGCTTTGTGTCAGACAAAGTATATTGAGACATTGTTGTGGAGATTTGGCCTTGAAGACTACAAGCCTATTGCTACTCCAATGGAGACAGGTTTGAAGTTGAGTCTTCATGATGCTGGAGATCACTTTGATGTCACACTCTATCAGACAGCTGTTGGTTGCCTCATTTATGTATGCATTACGAGGCCGGACATCCAGTTTGCAGTCTCACAGGTGAGCAGGTTTATGCATAGCCCAGGGTCTCAGCATTGGAAGGCAGTTAAATGCATCTTTCGCTACTTGAGTGGCACCATACATCTTGGGTTGTTTTATCCCAAGGGGGGATCGTTGTCACCAGATTTACATGCTTTTTTGGACTCAGATTGGGCTCGTTGCTATGACACAAGAGTATCCACAAGTGGTTTTTGTTTCATGCTCGGTAGCTCATGCATATCTTGGTTGAGCAAGAAGCAACCTGCTGTGGCCACTTCTAGTTGTGAAGCTGAGTACAAGGCAGCTTTCACAGCTACGGTTGAGTGTGTGTGGCTTAGACGGCTTATGGGTGGCTGACTTGGGTGTTGGACAGGAGTCTGCTACCTCTATCTACACTGACAGTCAGAGCGCATTGGCAGTTGCGAGAAACCCAGTTTTTCATGCTCGCACAAAGCACATTGAGGTGCATTATCACTATGTCAGGGAGAGACTCAGCAGGAGGGATCAGCTTGGCCTATGTGCCAACACAGGACAACCTCACCGATCTTTTCACAAAGGCACTTCCTCGTGAGAAGTTCGAAGCTTTCTGCAAAGCTTTGGGCTTGCTCCCCTTTGTGGACTGATCTACTTAGGACATGGCACTTCCCTATACATGAGTGCCAGCTCTCGTTCACACCATCACTCCCAGGGGGGATTTTTGCCATATATATAGGTAGTGATATGTGTGAACACACTTAGGACCGTCGGGACACTTTTTCCCTCTTTAGGAGGTTTTTTCCCCGGCTTGTATATACGCCCATCATTCTAGGGCTAACCTATCTTTTGTACATTGACACAATCTAATACACTTTGTGTTGTGTGCATTCTTGCTTCTTCTTCTCCAAGCTTTGTGTGCTTTCCTGCAACCCTAATTCCAACAGTGTTAATCCATCTCCAACATGAGACCTGCTAAACAAGCTCAGGTATATTCTAGAGATCTCCTAGACGACAGTACCCCCACAAAGGCTAACAAAAGCAGCAGAACCCATTCCAGCAACTACCCCCCATATCAGGGAAACTGAGAAGTTGAATATCTCAAAGACTTGGAGATGATCATCTTAAAATAATGGATACAGAAATCCCTATCCACATCTTGTAGACACATAAGAGCTTACGATTAAGCCAAAGCAATCTTCCTCATGAAACAACCTCTACTCCTAGTAGAGACATTGATGGTCTCTCTTCCTTCCTTTGTTCTCAGATCTAGATCCCTATTGACACCTTGCTTCAAGGTAGCCCAAACTTATGGAAAGATCTAAAAGACTGGATAGAGGGACACCTTGGGGAAGGCATGCAAGAATCCATGAAGCTAGATAGCTCTAATGAATCTGAGGAAGAGGAGCTAGTAATATAAGCTTGGACAATACTTTGAAGGTGACGAACTGAATGCAGAATTGTCGATAACCTTCAATGGCATCCATGTCATAGCAATCATGGATGGGGGAGAAAGAGTGAGCATTGTTACAAAACAATGGGAAAAATGGGGGAGACCCGCCATGGATGACACCAAATTGCTAGTCAAACTCGCTGACGGAGCCATAGCTCGATCCATTGGTCTACTAACGGATTTGAAAATAAAGATCCTTGGAACTACCTATACTGCCACACCTTTGTGGTGATGAACTTTGGATGTCAGCCCGTTTCTTATGACTGCATCCTTGGACGATCATTCATGGAGGGAATCCAAAATGATCCACAATTTCGATACTGACCACATCTACATTCGAAGGAAAGATCAAATAGTAAAGATCAACCTACACACGTGGAAGGTAAATCCAATGAGTGGCAGACCCTTCATAGAGGACTTAGTAGCAACAACTAGATCCACTGTGCAGTCCATCTATGTCAAACGTGCCACAAGACACTAGATGACGAAAAGGACAGTAGTGAGGAATGTGCGCCTCTTCTAGAGCCATAAGACTCTTTGGATGCATATCCTTGCCACCCTGGACATACTTTCTAAACGCACCGCCACAAGGTTCACTATGGGGCAGATGGGTAGGAGATCACATCTCTATACATGCTTAGCACTTCATACCGGCCTAATATCACCACCCAGGAACTGAAACAGGCCATTAAAGCGGAACCATCAATGGAAACACGCTCCCACAAGACTCGCAAGCCTGATGGATTACCTGGGCCACCCCAGACCGATATGTCTTCCCTCACAATTTAGACACCCACTGGCTAATGTATGCTGGGGCTATTGAAGCACATGACCACTTCAACCAAATTTTGCAAAAAGAGCTCACCCATAGCTCCCTTCTGGTCCACACAACCACCCCAAAGCCAATGGAACCCGTTGATCCCAAACCTAAACCGAAAAAGCCTTGCCGCTTTGTGTGCAGAGCACACAATAAGAAGTTAGCGCTGGCGAAAAAAGAAGCCAAAAGGCTAGTAGAAGAAGAAAGTGATAGGGAAGAAGAGACCAAATAGGTAACCAAAAACTTCAAGACCTTTCAGATGGCCGACAGATTCATGCAATATGACTCACCTCAAAGGTCCCACAATGGACAACCTAGGATGACCTAATATTATGGTCTAGCCAAGGTATAAGAAATTAAACTTGCAGGCCTGGGTAAAGACCGGAGGCCAATATACATTGGAGAAGACCTCTCATTAGAGGAAGAGACCGAGCCCATCACTATGCTTACAAAAATCTTGGATTGCTTTGTCTAGAAGTACACGGATATGAAAGGTGTACCTCCCTAAGTAGTCAAGCACATCATCCTGATGGTTGATGGATCATGGCCAGTCAAACAAAGGGCTTATCCTATGAACCAAGGTGGTCCAAGAAGAGATCTACAGACTCATTGACGCCGGATTCATCTATGAAATAGAGCATATGAAATAGGTATCACCCATTGTGATAGTTTCCAAAAATAATGGGAAGTTAAGAGTGTGTGTAGACCTCAAAAAGGTCAATGCCACCACCGTAAGAGATCATTATCCCTTACCCTTCACCGAACATGTGCTAGAACAAGTAGCAAGAAATTAAGCCTATAGCTTTATAGATGGATTTTTTTGGCTACAACCAGGTGTTGATCAACCCCAAGGATTAGCACAAAATAGCCTTCACCACCAAATGGGAAACTTATGCATACCGAGTCATGCCCTTTGAGCTGACTAATTCCCCCGAAACCTTCCAATGTCTAATGTGCACGGTCTATAAGGAATATCTTTGAAAGTTCCTTGAGGTCTTTATGTTAACGCCTCATGGAAAGCACACCTTGACTATTTACGTGTAAGGTGTTAGAAAGATGTAGGCTATATCACATATCATTGAATCCACTCAAATGTCAATTTTGGGTTAGGCATGGAGTAATCCTATGACACATTGTCTCTAGACAAGGAATCTCTAGGGATGATAGCAAAGTGCAGCTCATCACCACCCACCAACTTCAAGGGAGTCCATTGTTTCATGGGACATGTTAGCTACTATCGGTGATTAATTTTTATGTATGCTGATATAGCTCGACCTCTTTATGGACTCTTGATTATTTTCAAGTGGACGGAGGAATGCCAACATGTATAAGACCCTCAAGAAAGCCTTGGCTAGTGCTCCTATTCTCAGGTCCTCCAATTGGGACATTATCTTTCATGTCCACATCGATGCCTCCGCTTGTGCTGTTGGATGTGTGCTAGCCCACAACAAACCGGGTGAACACAAGATAGATTTCCCCATCATCTTTGCTAGTCGCTAACTCAATGAGACTAAGAGAAATTATACCACAATCGAAAGAGAAGGGTTAGCCATGCTGTCATTATCTTCTCGCAACCAAATTCATTTTCTTCATAGACCATCAATCTTTTCTATACCTGGTAAATAAGCTTTGTATGACCAGAAGGATCACCAGGTGGCTACTTATCTTGCTCAAGTTTTACTTTACTGTTATAGTGAGGAAAGGCTCATAGGACTTCTTGGCAGACCACATGTCAAGGATCCCTAATGGTGAGCCGTCGATGGGAGTAGAAGATGATTTACCAAATGCCGCCCTATTCCAGCTATGCTTAATTCCTAAGTGGGGTAAGGAGGTAGCACACTTTTTAGCCAAAAGTTTCCATTGGAACCCCTCCTAAGCAAGGACCATGCCCTTCTCCTAATTAAATAAGTAGCCCCCTACCAAGTCATTTGCAAGTCAACTCTATAGGTAGGTGAAAGACAAGATTCTTAGACGTTGTGTCCACGAAGATGAATATGTTCTAGAACAGGCTCACTCTGCCTGCTGGTGGTGGGTACTTTGCAGCAGATATCACTACACACAAGGTCCTTACAACGGGGTTATGTTGGCCCACCTCAATGGCAGATGTAGCAAAATATATCAATCGGTGCGATGAATGACAACATGTGGCGATTACCCGCTTTAAGGACAGCATGCCCCTGAACCCTATAGTGTCCTTGCAATCATTTGAAAAGTGGGGCGTTGATTTCATTGGACTCATTAGTCCCATAGCTAGATACACTAAAGCAAGATATATAATTGATGCTACAGACTATTGCACTAAGTGGGTTAAAGTTCAGGCTACCCGTAAAAAAACTGATGCACGATTGACTATGAAATTCCTTTATGAATCAGTAATCACATGCTTTGTTGCCACATAGAGCTTGTGAGAGATAATGGAATGCATTTCATTAACGAGGTAATATAATTCCTCTTACAAGAGTTCCTTGTCACTCATAGAAAGTCCTCTCTCTATTACCCCCAAGTGAATGGCCAAGTTGAAAGCACAAACAAGGTTTTGTGTGCCATTCTAACTAAAACTATGGAGGCCAGCCACAATGATTGGGAAAAACAAAAGTTGCCAGAAGCACTATGGGCCTATAGAACTTCCTACAAGGCAACTACAATGCCACCCCCTTTAGTTTAACTTATGGTACTAAAGCGATTATGCCAATGGAGTTCTTGGTCCCCAGCTTATGCATCGCTATACAAGAGAAGCTCACAAGAAACATCTTAGGATGTTGCCTTTTTTAGCTTAAAAAGATTGATGAAACACGTCTTCTAGCTGTATATAGCATGATTGTCAAAAAGCTAAGGCGTAAACAATGGTTCGACGATCAGCTAAAAGACAAACAAATGAATGAGAGCAACATGATCCTCCTATTCAGCACAAAAATGCACAAAATAAAACTCAAGCTCAAAGGCTTAGGACCCTTTCTATTCGCTGAGATAACCTTGCAAGGCGTTGTGTGCAAAGAGACACTTGATATTTCAATGGTAGCAAATTTAAATGCTACTATGGCTCACTCACCGAAGCCACCCTAAGGTATATTCATGACAAGAAACAACGAAAAAAAAGACTATGAAGATATGAAACAAGCTGCCCAACAAGAGGCTAAAGTGAGGCCAGCCGAGGGCCAGCCAACCTTTGGCAAAAAAAAATCATGGTCAATATGGTCCAAGTGGTTGACCTTAAAGACAAAGAATGGGAGGTGAAGCCTGCTTAGTTATGGTTAGGAATGACAACCGTGATAAGCTTCGCCCAAAAATTAGCTCTTGTTGACACATGGGCTAATTAAAATTTGATGTCTCATGAAACATGGTGTTCCCTCATGGAGCCTTCACTAAAAGATACCCCTACCACAGTTCCGATACTAAGTGTCATCTCAGGAAGTTCACTACTTAGTCACACTCACACTTTTGTTCCACACAAAATTTGGAAAAATCCCAATTTCCATTTTCATATGTTTAGGACAAATTAGCCAATAATAGGTTAATAAAATGTATTAACGTTGTGAGGTGAAAACAGGAAAAAAAGACCATGCCTCTATAGCCCTTCACCTCCCAAACTTTGAAAATACTAACACAACGGGGGCACCACCAGCCCCACCGGGTGGAACACTTCTCACTGTTCACCACCCACCCACACCAAAAAGACAGCTCAAAACCACGATAGACAATTGATAATCCAACAAAAAGATACACAGCACCATCCACACTGAACAAACTCAACAATTACACCAAAAACCAGGACTCTGGCCAGGATTTACTGCCAAGGGAATTCACCCTTGCGTCTGACAACCAAGCCTCTGTCTCCCGGCCACTTCTCTCTTCAGAGGGCGCCCCACCAGCAACCCTCCTTCATTTCCAACTTGTCCCCTCTTCTCTGCTTCACAACCATCAGCCCTCGTAGGCTCTTATGGTATCGGCCCTTCTCACTTGTCTTCAGCACTACCAGCCACCTCTGCAGCTACTTTACGTGCCAGTGAAACTTGAGACGGCTTCCTCACAGACCCTCGCCAGCCAGTTGTCCTCCCTGCTACTCTCGCCCTTCTCTTCATACAAGCGCTCCCAGCCAGCCTATCTCTGCGCTCCAGCCACACTCATACCAGAGGTCTCCATTCCACAAGGCCGCAACCCCTCCCGAGCGTTGCGCCCCTGGTTATCTCCCACTATACCACCTTTTCCACGCGTCTGTATAGCTGCAACAGTACCTTGCAGCCAGCCTCTTCGCTCTGCTGCAGCACCTTCAGCTGCGCTATAACCACTGTACATGCTGTATTGGCGTCTCCCAGTCGAATCACCCCGAGCCCTGCTCCAGGTGGCAACCTAGCCCAGCTTCTCTAGCTAACACCAATACCTTGAGACGACGCCTGCAGCGGCCACAATCACCTCGAGCCCTGCTCCCAGAGGGCGACTCTCCTAACCAACGCCTAC
This sequence comes from Cibotium barometz, assembly GCF_041138505.1. NCBI lineage: Eukaryota > Viridiplantae > Streptophyta > Polypodiopsida > Cyatheales > Cibotiaceae > Cibotium > Cibotium barometz. The sequence goes on from NC_141055.1 coordinate 13,896,542, forward strand.
TGAATCCCACAGCCACTTTTTACATCACGCGGCGATCTCCTTCGACGTCTTTTGCCAACTTCTAGAGGGTGTGCTGGCGGCAAACGAAGGCTCCACGTAGCTATTCTTTTATTGGCCATGTTGATATTATATATTTTTTATTTGGTCTAAAGCCTCAATAATGGCCACCATTGCTAAAAGGGCTCCTCCTTCTCCTTGTGTTTTTCCTGAACAAACGGCGCCCACGACCTTCCAAAACAAGAGTTGCCCACACGCTCGTAATCAGCAGCATCATAACTTACCAAAACTCGACCATTTCAGTCGGTGCCCTGCATTTGGCAACCACCCGCACACCACACTGCTGTAATAAAAAACTTCCAAATCTCCAGCATCTGCTCCCAAAAAAAACACGTGCATATACCAGCTCACTGCAAAACCACCCGCTCTGTACATATGCCAGGGCATTCAGGGCAAAGCTTATTCGCAAACCATGCATCCCATATGTACACAGACCCAAAACACTTCTCAGATTTTTGCCTGACAAACGTCTTTTCTCCAAAGTACATATTTGTGATATTAAGACTTAGAATACTCAAAGTATATTATATTTAAGGACAATCTCATAGGAATGCTTTATTTAAAATCAACATTATATACCACTAATTTTGTGATCATAGTCATCATGTTGCATTAATAATATATCAAAAAAATATAGAGAATTACTTTTTGATTAATTCATCAAAGTCATTAAATTAACAAAACCTTTGCAAGGATAGCATGTCCTACTCCAAACTCAAAGTTCACAAATATCTTTAGTTCCATGAACTCATTATTACATCCGCAAACATTACTCAATCATTGAGTGTGTCAACTTGATCACATCCTTATGTATATTTATAGAGCTACCAATATCCTTCGTTCACAATTATCTTCACTTCCATGAACTCAACATTGCATTCATTAACATTACTCATCATTGAGTGTGTCAACTTGATGACATCCTTATGTCCATTCATATAATTACCAATATTTGTTAAGTTAGTCAAAGATAATAATGGAGAAAGAAAATATGATCTATTTGCAAATCTAAGAAAAATGATTGTTCATTAAAGATAAGGCCTTAACAATGATACAAGTACAAATTGTCATGACTATACAATACCAACACTCATAAAAATACAAGTGTAGATAGACCAATTATTAAAGATAATGCCTTAACAATGACACTTACAAATTGTTAGAATTTCGTGGTGCTCATGCTAGATCATTATGTGGAGGAGAGAAACTCACAAAATACAAGAAAATATCTTGCTTATTAAGCTTCTAGCTCCACCTTTAAATAGGTGAGCTAGTGGACCATAAGTCCATTCACACACACACCCTTCTCCTCCTCTTTTACATAACCTTAGTCTCTTAATACCCCCCCTCAATACCAACTATGAAAGAAGATTGGAATAGGTGGTATTGGACATAGGTTGCCTTTATAACATTAGGCGTACAAGGTTAGAAATATAGGTGTGGTTACATTGAGATTTAAAATAATTTCTCAATGGAGTTAGAGGCTGATACAAAGTTAGCCTCTGACTCTTTGGTAGGACATTTAGAAGTGATATGTCCCATTTGTTTACACTTGTTACATTTCATTTTGTTGGGATATTTGATCCAACAATCATTTGCCAAATGACCCACCTTTTTGCAATGGACACATCTTACTTTGATCACTTGTTGTTACAATTATTTGCCAAATGACCCACCTTTTTGCAATGGACACATCTTACTTTGATTACTTGATGTTACAAAGCTTGTTCGATATTCAATGAAGTTGTTGTATTTGAAGATTCAACTCCTCCCTTTGGCCTCTTTTCTTCATCAAGATAAGATTGAATGACTCCTTCAAGGGTGGGATTAGGTATGTTCTTCAGGGTGGTGACTAAGGTGGGGTACACCTTCTTAACTGCTTTTAGCAAAACAGTCACTGCATCATCTTCATCCATTCTCGCATTCACTGATGCAAGTTGAGCCATAAGGCCCTTCAAGTGAGAGATGAAGGCTCCAATGCCATCTCCCTCTTTGAGTTCCAAGCTGAAAAATTCAATTTTAAGTGAGATCTTGGAATTCTTACCACGAGCTCCATAGAGCTTATTAAGCTCATCCCATTTCTCCTTTGCAGTCGAAAGCTTGGTCCATCTAATGACACTTGCATTGGTGATTAGATTCACCATTAGTGTTTAAGAACACTCTTAGTGTTTAGAAACACTTTGGAATGACTCCCCTCTGTTGGATTAGTAGCCTCATTAGTGTTAATCAACACTATTAGTGTTTATGAACACTATTAACAAGCTTGAGCAAGCTTTCATGGAGAAGAAAAACAGTAGGCGTCTGGTTTTTTCACTCTCACAGTTGATTCAGCCCGCCATTAGGGCTAAGATTCAAACTATAGGATCTTGGGACCTTGGGCTTCAAAAGCCCTAAGCTCTCTAGCTCACCTATTTAAAGGTGGAGCTAGAAGGCATTCTATGGAGCAAGAAGCCTAGTTGTATTTTGAGCCACTTAATAAGCAAGATATTTTCTTGTATTTTGTGAGTCTTTATCCTCCACATCTTTGATCTAGCATGAGAACCATGAAATTCTAACATGGTATCTAGAGCTTGGCAAGATTAGGTCACTTTTGTGGTGTAGAATAGGTCAATTTTATCCCTTTTTCTTTTGTGGAGCTGAACCTCCTACAAGTGGAGGAGCTCTAGCAACTCGTCGAGGCAAGATCTCAACGTGCTATCAACTAGGAAGATGAAGGAGACTCATGGGCTCTCAGCCTCCTACAATCAATCGTGAGCTTCACTCTTAGGATGCCGCAACATTGACCTCTGAGCAGGCCGGCATCATTTTCCTACGCAGCTGATGCCGTACGACAATTCGCCGTGTGTAGGCAAAAATAGATTGAATGAAACATAATGACAAATTATGGAAATTTAATATTAATAACACATTGCAATCAAAACTCGTAGAGTCGGCAAAGAGCTCATCTCCTACCTTGAGGTTACATATAGATTCAACATAAACGTATCCATATTCAAGGTTATTGATTGACATGTGAGTTTGTTTATGCCAAGGTGGCAAAGATGGAGAAAACGTGTATCTCACATTTCCTTTATCATTAGAACCCCTATAACTATTTATGTAACTTGCCACATTTCTATTTCTAACATCACCCACTATATAGACTCGATCCTCTTCAATGTCAATTGTTGGGTCCTCAAGAATAGAGTACCTCCTTGATCTAGGATGCATGGAACACAAAAAATTCCATTCATCATGAAGAAATTTAGATCCACAGTAGTGCAACAAAGCTCGGCCAAGAGGAACACTGGATTGGATGAATAGCCATTGACCAGCACCCACAATTATCGAGTTATTAACCATGAAGGAAACCTCATTAATGTAAAAGACTTCACCATTTTGAACTAGCCAATGAGATGGTTATAAATGGTCGCAATTGCTATTGTAAAAGCAAAGTGGAGAAACTTCAAATATCCTTACCACTAAAAACAACAAAAATTCATGATTATTAGAGTTTACACTAGGATAAACAATATAAAAGAACCCAATTAGTGTTTGCACTTGTAGTATGCTTGGAGTTGTGATATGAAACACTTAGCCGCAACTCCTGTGATGAACCTTTTCTTATAACCTAGTTGTTCCGCATAGTGCATTGCAATCATTTCATTTAGTTTTGACCGCTGGTGGTATTTTTTTCAATATCTTTAATTGTGCAGTACCTAGAGTCGATGGAGGAGAGTGTATTGTTCTTGAAAATGTAACTTCAAAATCATGTGTTGCATGTTTAATAACACCTTGGAATGAGCTGAATACATCATTTTCATCACATGTTGAGCCTGCATATTCCTTGGATTCATCCTTGTACATCTCCTCCCACTCTATAATCACACGTTGAAAGTATTCATATAAGGTATGTCCTTGTTGGAATGGCAACTGTCCATATCTATCAAAAGAAATCACTGTACGAATGTCTCCAGCCATATCCAAATGGCACAAGTATCTGTATAAGTCTTCCAATGTGTTGTCATATGCATTAATTTCAAATTTGAGTTGAAAAATGCAATTCTCTAGTGGACCTGCACATCCTTTGTATGGACTATCATCAATGAGAACTGTCCTGGTTAAATAGCATTGTGCATTATATTGGTGCCAAACCTTTTTGAGTGGTTTGAACATGGCCTCCACAATCATCTTTTTTGGCCGAAATATCTTCTCATGATCATACACATAACACTTGTCTTATCCCCACACAATAAAAAATGGTAATTGTCTGCCTAGAGTTTCCACCATATGCACCACATTTTGGTGCAAAGCTGTGGACCATATCCCAACATGGAACTTTATGAATATATTGGCTAAAAACTCTATGCATCCTAGACGAAGTATAATCCATTGTTTCCCACAACGCAAGCTTGTATGCTTATTTGACTTTGTGAACAAGTTTTTAATAATAATCCATTCAAATCCAATATTATGGACATTTGACTTGCCACATTCCTTGTATCCAATCCTATGTTGTCATTATCTTCATTAACACATCTATGATATACTTTATCTATTGAGAAAAAAAGATGAAAGACATGTTGTTACCAGATAAAAACTTAATCAAAAAATCACACACATATAACTTCTCACAAATATTATATATATTTTTCACTATAAAAAACAAATTTGGTAATATGATAAATTGTCCACATATTGTGGATGGTTTTGAATGTTGAATTTAGTTAGTTATCGAAATCTCAATAAATAATGTCTTGTGCATGCGTGTTATAGGGAAAAGAAAAGAGAGAAGACATTGAGCCAATTGACCAAAACTCAATGAGAAACTCACAAACACATGATTTCATTACTCTTAAAATACACAATATATCTCTAAGTACATAGAGCTAAATTTGGTCATAAAGTTAGTTGTTCACATATTTGGATAGATTTGAACGTTGGATTTGGTCAGTTGTCCAAATCTCACTACATAACAATAGACATCTTGTGTATGGGTGTTATTGGCTAGATTCAAATACTTGCGCATGGGTGTTATTGGATTCAATTACTTGTCCAAATCTATGTTAAGGGTGGGTAATGATAGAGGTAAAATCTTATAGATGGATATGAATTTCTAGATTGTCACTTATTCAAATCTATGTCATGGGTTTAAATGCTACAGATGTGGCCAATTGTCCAAATCTTATACATGACTATAAACTTTATGTAGCCTTATTGACATACCCAAACAGTCAACTATATTTAAGGATTAAATTTGAATAAGTTTCCAAATCTTTGTTTGGGGTGTCAATAAAAAAATCATAAACACATGGTCTAATTGATCTAATGGGAGCATGGAATTATTTTACTTTAATAGTGAAAAAATTATGATGTAGTCAAATTAGCTCAATAATAATGTCTTTGAATTTTACAAAATGAAATAGAAGTTTTTATACTAATTTAAGATCATAAGTACCATAAATAAAAATCTAATTGATGATATTCCTAGAGCATTTACTTACATATCACAATGGAAAAAACTATATTCCTACCAATAAAATGAGAACTAAATATGTTTTTAAAACACCTATTGTGTTTGGATCATCAGGAAGAAGTTGATCAACAAAGTCTAACATTGCCCCTTCATGCTCCTTTGTAAGTGTAGCTATATGCACTGGTGCGGGGCCTTCTATCAGAAGCTTCTCATAACAAAGAATTATCTCCTCACTTTGTGATTCCAGCCCATGAACTAATTTCAAGATTCCCCTCAACAAAGCTTGAACACATTGATTCAATCTCACGTAATTCTTGTAAACTTGGAACCATTGCCACTGTCTTTCGTTTGTTTGTACCAGAGCCATTCTACATGCACTTTCCAATGGGAATACATTAAAAACATACTCATCCCCCCTACAAAAAGATTGTATATTTGCAAAAATAACATCTTCCATATTTAGTAATAGTCTTTGTGTATTGGTTTGCTCTTCATGTCCATCTGAGTCACCACTATTACTATCACTATTGTCAGAAGTATCCAAAATATATGGTCTATGCTCCAAATCTTGGTAGAGCGACGATTGTCCATGAACTCCTTCTCTTTACTCACTAATACATGTGCCAAAAAAGTATTGATTGATCCATCCACATGATCTGTATTAGGAGGGTTAATATCCATGCTACCAAGCCATCTTGTATTTCCCAGTTACCTTCTCTAAAGCACTCTCCAAGGCTACAATTTGCCTGAATGTTACAAATGCAATGAGGACAAATTGTGTAGGTTCACCAGCTAGTTTTAACAATCCATGCAACATCATCTCAAACCTGTTTGAGCTCCATGTCATGCTATGAACCCCATGAACTGCATCAATCACCACTGTGGAAATGGTAATTGGTTCCTTGAATGTGTTGCACATGAACTCCATCCCTTCCATGTCTGGTCCAACCTGGTATACACTCCAAGTATACTTATCAAAATGCAAACTAGTTTACTCCTTTTGGTTTATAATCCATTGAATGTATGCTTGTGCCAATGGAGGCAATGCATCTTCATGATCTCTATGAGGAAGCTTCTTTTTTAGCTATATTTGACTTGATCCGACTATCTTTTCATAGTATTTTGGCTAGATGTTATAGTAAGTCACACACTGATCCCATGGCCTATCAACATTGTCACTTGACTTTTCCTTGAACTCCTTCACAAGCTCTTCCTGCAACACCTTATCCTCCTTCATTTGACGTACTCTTTCTGTCATATCCATCTTGTCTATATCATGCTTTCCCCTAACTAGAACAATCTTGGAATCTAATATTCCTTCTTGAATGATCTTAATATTCTCCTCACCTGAACATGCCAGCAATCGGTTGACTCCCACCCTTATTGATATCATTACTATGCTCAGCATGATAGGGCAATGATCCATCTCTGTATGCATCCATAATCCTCACCCATGTCTCAAACATGTCATCTAGGCATATTATCATGTTTGCATCCTTTGTTGCAACAATATCACCACCGAATGAAACTCGTGTTAGCTTGATAAATTGTTGCACAACATTAGGTAATATTACAAACTAATTTATCAATGATAACCAATAATATATTGAGGTATTTCTAAAAACACCAAATATTGAAGGTTGATAGGCACTTACATCCCATTTTGGACGTTGATCACTTCCCTTTGCAACTCCTTGGGGTGAGGCTTTGTAGGTCTATTGAATGCAATCCATTGATCCCTTACTTGCTTTAGATTATTGTGATATGGAGATTGTCGTATTATATTTTGAAATTCTAAGTTTGCCATTCGAGATAATTCCACACTCTCCTTTGGAGGGCAATTTTGCACTATCCTCGCCAACCTTTCTATATAGTACTGCTTTCTTTGATTCATGGCTTCATCAATCACACTCTTTGTGAAAACTTTGGCTACATAAATGGAGTGTTGACCAGAAAGTATCCAATACTTGTATTTATGAATATGGTCTCTCCTCACTATCTCCAAGGGTTTTGCTAGTGGCATCATCAAAGGCATTAGATCAACACATGCAGGTGGTCTAGAATTCAATCCAAAGCCGAGAGCTAATTTTTTGACATGCTTCTTGCTCAATTTTCTATAGACATATATTGCAGACGCTTGTACACAATTTCTCATTGGGATGTGGAAAGTCCCTTGTAGTCCAAATGGGTAGTATTTCTCATAAGTGACCAACCCAAAAGAATGACCTTCACTAATCTTTTTTGCAAGCTTCTTCTTTGTTTGATCATAGTCCACCACAATAGCAGTATCACCAAATGGAACAATGGTAGAACCTTTAATTGTAATTGTCGCCAAAGTAGATGATGTTTGTTGTTTTTGATTCACTATTTTGGTTTTACCTCTAGCCTCATCCTTTGATATATTAGCTTGAACCTTGTAAAATCCATCTATGTATTGTTTTATCATAGGCTCATCATCCTCCTCCTCTATACACCAACCCATTGTTAACATAGATTGAGCACTCAACTTACTTAGTTTCATACATTTTGTAGATCTTTAAAAATTTTAATCATTTAACATTTATATAGAAAAAACAATATATTAATCAAATCATAATTGAGTACTCTAGAGGGATGAAGTTAAAATATTAGACTTAGTTAAATAAATACTTTAAAGGGATATGAAAGGGAGTGAGCTATGTATGAAGTGTATATATATTTGGATAATTGTATCGAATGGTTGGCAAAATCTATTGTGAAGAGCATTAGGCAAGTCCTTAATAGGAGTAAGATATGAATTCTTTATAGATTTGGAGAATTATCTAAATTTATATTAAACAATTGGTCAAATCTGTAAGAGAAGCATTAGGTGAGTCCCCAATATTATAAGGTTCCCCCCTTTCAAAATAGGGGAAATACTTAAGATAGTCTACTAAGTCTTAGCTTGGAGAAAATTTCCTACTCATCAACACCTTGACCATGTAAAGATTCAAGGATACGATTTGTAGGTAAGACCTAGTCCTATCCCGAGGGGGAGCATGGTCTTCTAAAAGTTAAATTACCCATAGGGTAATTGATCATAATTTGAAAAACTACTAATCTTGATTCCTAGATACAACGCTTTTTTCCTCATCCATGCAAGGCACAGCCACCGTTGGCCTAGTCTCCTAGAATAGAGTTGCTGAGAACTTATTTATCTAGCGTAGGGCTTTCACCTATTTATCTATCTAGGAAAGCTACCCGGTCCACCCGTCCATAGGATGGTGCCATCGGGGCATTCCATCCATGCACTTTCGACCCTAATCACGTGTCAATTTGTTTTCTAATTAATCCTACCACACTATTTGACATAAATAAACATATTCCTTAATTAAGGACCTTTTTACAAGGTTCGTTAAAACAGCCTCTTTCCACAGTACAATAGTTTCAAAGACAAGATTTATAAAAAAAGTTTATACAAGAATCAATTCCATACAAGCTAAACCGGCTCTCTTATTCTTTTCCTTTATACTGTCGATGATCTAGAATTTGGCCTTCCAGCCTCTACATGCAGGGCAAAACCCTACGGGACCATACACCTCGTCGTCGGCCGCCCGCTGGCAAGGACTCAAGCTGGCGTGTTGCCCCCTCCGACTCCATCGCTCGATCCTCTCGCCCCTCAGAGGGATGTCTATGTGCTAGGGTGGGTTTATTCACTGCACACTAGCCTGGACCCTCAGAACTAGACAGCATCACAATCACTCGCCTCAATCGGCGAACCTCATTCCCCCAATGGTATGAGGGATACCATGGGTCAACGATCCCGGGCTTTGCTAAACGACGTCGCTTGACTACACAAGCACAGAAATGGAGTTAGCATCAAAGCTAGAAGAAAGAACAAATACCTGTACTCTTTCTCGTAAAAATAGCAGTTTCAATACAAACCATTAATTACAAAATACAACATCACTTCAAATAGCTTCATATAATTTCGAACATTTTTCAATGGAAAATATATGCATCTTCTTTCTTGATTTATTGATATTAATAACAAATAATAATTTAAAACTCCTTTTAAAAGATAATCAAGCTAACCTAGCCGCCGCTCCCTTGTGGAGCTTGCAATTGGAGGGTTGGAGCCGCATAAGGAGCATCTTCTCCAATCTCATTTGTTTGCATGCTTCTCTCAAGGTGATATTTTTGCATTTATGGGATGGGGTCATCTTGAACACCGTCTTGTAGTGCTTGATGCTGCAATCGCAATGCTTTAGTCGGATATCAATTCCGAGATCATTTGCTCACTCTATGAGCTAAAAAATGTAGCTTGTGAACCTCCTCTAAGGTAGCAAACCACTTGCTAAAGTCCACACAAAATGGGGGGGGATTGTGAGATGTCCTTAAAGGAAGGGCAAAAACGTTTTGCTACTGTTGTAAGTGTCTTCACACGGGGGGAGAAGAGTTAAGGACACTCTCTCCTCACAAGGGTGGGCTGATTGAAAGTGGGCTTATCTGAGAGTTGGCAGATCACGGGGTGCTGAGAGGAAGGCTACAAGGGACGGCTGTAGATACTGCTGCAAGTACAGTATGCAGGCATAGAAGGACAGTATGGACTGGCCGTACGACCTTGTGTAGGGTATACTCTATGCAAAATGGGTATTAGCCATAAAGTACCCCGGGGATTTATGTAGCTACACGGTGTGGGTGCAGGTGCTGAGCAAAGGATAGTTGAAAGGACGGTGTACCATCAAAGTGTGCCAATTAGTGGTCTACATGGGCCTAGGGAAAGGTACGGTGGTGGTGGACAAGCAAAGGTGTGGTACGCATGTACCCTTTTGGTCAGAGGCAGCATGGGTGTCCACCACGTGGTGGTACGTGTGGACCATACAGTGGGCGGTCGCCCTTTGGTCTTGACACTACCATTGTAGGGCACCCAGTGAGTGTGTACGATCCTTTTTGGGGCGAGGTTCCCAAATTTGGTGCGTCGACCTTGATTTGTGTGCCGGACCGCCGCCCGGGAGGGACGAAAAACAATTTTCGACCAAAACATCCGTCATATTCTTGTAGAATTTCAATCAATCTCCTTTGCCACATGATGAGGTTAGGCTAGGTGAAGATCCACTTCAGACTTTTATGGTCAGTTATACAAGCTGGAATTTGCCCCCCAAGAGATAATGTCTCCATGATTTGAGGCAATAAACAACTGCTAAGAGCTCCAAATCATGGGTGGCATAATTTGCTTCATATTTCTTCAGCTCTTGAAGTATAAGCAACTGATCTTCCTTCTTGGCCTAGGACACCACCAAGTGCTGGACTACTAGCATCAGTAACCACTTCAAACTCCTGGTAAAATCAAGAAGGTTTAGGACTAGGGCAGAAGTATTAATGGCCTTGAGCCGATCAAAACTGTTTTGATGGATTGGCAGCCACACTATTTTGCATTCCTTCTTAAGAAGATCCGCCCAAGGATGTAGCTACCAGGGCATAATCCTTGATGAAAATCTTGTACCATCCTATGATTCCCAAAAACCCACAAACTTCACGAATGATTTAGGGCTAGTATTTCTTTGACCTTGGTGGGATCTACTGAGATGCCATCTTCGGAAGATGATGAACCCAAGATACTAAATTTGATGAGTAAAGAAGGTACATTTACTCTTCTTGGCATAGATTTTATGTCTCCGCAGTAATTGCAGAACCCTACACACATGCTCCCCATGCTCTTCCATTGACTTGGAGTAGACTAAGATATCAAAAAAACAAGCACAAATTCATGCAAGTAAGGACGGAATATATTTTGCATTAGGCGGTTGAAGGTTGCAAGAGCATTGGTTAACCCGAATGACATTACAATAAACTCATAGAGTGACCATAACGGGTATTGAAGGTTGTTTTGGGTATATCTGCTTCCTTGACTCTGATCTGATAGTAACCAGACCTCAAATCTATTTTTGAGAAAACTTTGGCCCCATGAAGCCTATCAAGAAGCTCGTCGATGCTAGGGATAGGATACTTATTCTTGACAGTGACTTGATTTAGCCCTTGATAATCTATGCAGAGGCAGAGAGTGTCGTTCTTCTTCTTTTGGAAAAGAACAGGTGCCCCCCAAGGAGAGCTACTGGGGCATACAAATCCTTGCTCAATAAGTTGGGAAAGTTAATCCTTAAGTTCAATGGCTTCACGGAGGGACATTTTATAGGGTGTTTTTCAAATGGGTTGAGCTCTAGGGATCACCTCGATTTCATGATCGACTTCTTGAGGAGGCGGTAGCCATGTAAGCTTGTCAGGAAAGATGTGAGAGAATTATTGGAGCCAAGAGGGTTCTGTCTCCTTACTAGGTTCAACGACTTTGTTGAGCTTGACTAGGAAAACTTACTGACCCTTACGTTCTCCCTTGAGAAGATGTTTTGCCTTGACTACCCTAGATTTAGGTTTACCTATTTTCCCCTGAATGGATATTACTTGTGCATGCTCATTTTCAAAAGTGATACTCCCCCGGTTACAAGGAATGCTAGCTTTGTTTGCAATTAACCAGTCCATCCCAAGGATTCCATCATAAATTCCTAATGGCAGGACTCTAAACTTTAAAGTGGCCATGAGTTTGCTCATAACCCAGCTCAAAATCAAGGTTTCCTACAGAGTGGCGAGATACTACTTCTTTCCCACTGGCTAACTCTACAATCATTCTTCTAGTTGTTTTTTAACCCAAGTTTAATTTTTACAAACACCTAGGAGAAAAAAATGAATGGGTACTTCCACAATCAATCAAAAGCTGGAATGGATAACCATGATGAGTGGCTGGGGTTTGGATTACACCAAATTGTTGATTCAGACCTTGGTGTTCTACCGCCACATGTACGATGGCGCGCTCTTCTTCAGCCATTTCCAAGGTCGGTTCTTCACTTATAGTATAGGCGGTTCTAGCAACTACTCCTCCGCGGCCTCTGCCACGTCCATGGCCTCTTGCACCTTGGTGGATAGGGGTTCCACGACCTTGATTTCCTCTACCACCTTGGAAAACTAATGTTGCCAACTTGGGACAGTTGGCCCTAAAGTGTCCCGGATCATTGCACTCAAAACATAGAGGGCCTTCTCTGGAAGAAGCAGCATACGAGCAGGGGACAAAAGAATTTCTTTACCGCCCTCCTCTGTTGTAGTAGGGGGGATTCTTTTGGGGTTTCTTGTAGGGCTGATCTTTAGGGTTTGTCTGAGGGTAAGATCTCTTTTGAGGCTTAGCTTTGTCGGTCCTCAGTTCTTTCACAAGAGGCTTAGCTCGTATAAGAGCATCTTGTAACGTGCTTGGCCTCATTGCTTCGAGGTGGGAATCTAAGGGTTCATTTAACCCTTGACAGAAACGAGCCACTTGCTGGGAAGTAGTCATAGCTGGGGGCATACTTTCGAAGAGTGATAAATTTGGAATAGTAGTCCTCAAGAGTTAAGCAGCACGGCCTGAGACTAAAAAACTCATTCATCTTTATGAATTAATGGGATGTGGGAAGATATCTTTCCTTCATGGCTTGCTTGATGTCTTCCCATGTTTGAGAATGCTCGACGACTCCCTTGTCTCATGGCACCACTATTTCCACCAAATTTTAGCATCTCCGGTGAGGCAAAACTGTGCAAGCATAGACTAATTTTTTGCTCCAGTGTATCGGCACAGAGAAATAATCGTCCATTGCTTCAATCCAGACTTTTGCATCCTTCTCAATCTTTGAACCTTCTCCCTTAAAGGAGGAAGGTTGCATTTGCATTTACATTTGCTTGAGCATGAGCTTCTTCTCTTGGATATCGGTGTAAAGCGCATTGGAAAGTGGAGGCTGATCATCCTAACCATCATTATAAGATTAAATTTTTAAGATAACAAGATTCATACTTTGCATAACACTTAAGCTTTTTTGAAAGTAAAACATTGAAATCATTTTATTTTCTAAATATTTATAAGGACAAGTTTTATTACAAAGATTTGAGACTAGTCTTTATTCATCTAGACTCTAAAGGAAAATTCCTAAGCTGCTCGACTATGACATAAGGGTAGAGCGGTCCACATAGGTGAAGTATGGGGGCTCCACTGTAGTTTCTAAGACTCAAAAAACTGATAGTAAGGGTGGTAGACTCTAGATTGGGGTAGGTCCCAACACAGCTACTCTATCAGCAGGTAAGATCTGCATCACTTGATCATACACCCAGCGAGCTTATGGTATACAAATCCCATCTATAGTCATAGAGGTGTTGGGCCTAGGAGTACCCACCACGAACCAAAATAAATGAACCATCTTCAACTTTTCAATCCAACGAATCCGCTTTAGGTTAGTGGTGGTAAGGTTCCCAACTCGATCCGCTCGGATGAAGAAATATCTCAACTCACGATCCCAAAAATCTCTACCCAATCCTGTTTCGATATGAGAGAAATGGGGGAGGGACATCTTCTCTAGTATTTCCACCATGGTGTTACAGAACGCGAAATTTGAGCAGTGAGACAAGCAGTCTCGAAGACGCACTAGAAAACTAGAAACTTCGAGTAGGCATCTTCCTCTTCTTACAATCATTCAAACATCAATTCATTTTGTTCTTAGTAAGGCATTTTTATTAATTAAGCATTATATTAGGTAAAACATACATTGCAAAACAGTCCTTAAATGGCAATTCCTAGGAGCTAAGATCAGCTCTGATACCAATTGTAAAGCTCCCCCCTTCCAAAATAGGGGAAACACTTAAGATAGTCTACTAAGTTTTAGATTGGAGAAAATTTCCTACTCGTCGACACCTTGACTATGTAAAGATTCAGGAGGAGTATCTTGAGGAACTGAGAGAAGCAAAGGAGTCTGATGAGGTTAAAAGTCAAGATGAAGAGGCTGAGGAAAAGGATGTAGAGGAAGACATCATCATTGAGAAGGAGAGGGAAGAAGTTGGTGCTATGGACCTTATTAGTTTAAGGTCAGAGACATTGAAGACAATAGTTAATGATCAAGCCCTATACAATGAGAACTCTAATCATGATGTTCCTTTGCTCCCAACTTTTAGGATTGGAGATGTGGAGTATGTTTTGCTATATGATATACAATGTATATTGAGTTTGAGGGAGGACTATGCACTTACAACAATGACTTCCTAGTCTTGCACTCTAGATTCTGGGTTGATTGATGAGGATGATCCCCATATCTCTTTCGAGGACACCTTTAACTCACAAGAGTCATTGGATTTCTATTTTGAGGAGGCCGCCAAGTTTGAGAAGAGTGAAGAGATGGATGATGCAACATTTAAGCAAGTGCAAAAGGATCTCAAATATGACATGCTTGGCAAGGAAATAAATACTGAGGAACCAGCAGAGGGCTCTACTGAAAGAAGCATTTTTCTTTGGTCAGACAAGCAATTGGAGTCGGATGAGAATATGAAGGTCTATCTTTTTATATTTGAAGTCTCAGGTTGTCATGCTACAATATTTGTTCATTAAAGCTTTGTTTTCTTCATTTTAGTTGCTCATTGAAGATGAAAGCTTCCTTTTGAGATCATCTGGGAGCAAAGAGAGAGGCTTCTGAGGTTTGTCTTCTGCCTCTTGTTGGTATAGACACCTATACATATAAGCAATAGTAGATTGGCTAGATATGTATCCAAGCAAGACTTTGTGGCTATCACCTACAAACTTCAGTAGTTTTGTTGGATTGGAAAAAGGAGGAGTGGAGTTTGTGATTGGGTATTTTGGGTAGATTGTTCCATCACACCATAGGTTGATATGGTGCAGGCCTTCTCTCCTCATTTATTCCCTATGCATGGCATCTATTCTTGGACCTTTTCTTCATTCTTGAAGAGGAGCATACTCTTCTTGTAAGTCCATGTGAAGATGGTATAGCCTCTTCTTATAAGATTATTTAGTCGCTTGATTGTAGGTTGCCATTGTTATAGAAAGCTGAAACCTACAATAAATTATTAGTAACTTGGAACCTGAAGAACTAATCAAATAATGACATAAACATCAACAAGTTTAAACTTACAACACATTATTAGTAACTTGGAACCTAAAAAACTAATCAAATAATGACATAAACATCAAAAAGTTATAATTATAAAAAAAAAGAATCATAAAGACTTCAGGACTAGCAGGCTAAGCAATGTACCTGTAAATGTTTTCCTAACAAAAGAAGAACAAAAGTAAAAGCTATGGTGGAGTTGAATTAGGAGTAGGAAAAAGGGAGGTCGTAGGGGGAGTAGAGAGGGAAAGAGGAAATAAAAAGGGGGCAAACAAAATTGTAAGAAGGTGGAAATTTTTTGAAGTGCAGTCAAATCACCTTGTTGTCAGGAGTATAATTTATATCTGCCACTTCCCAATATATTAATATAAACCTTTGAATATTTTATTTGAGAAACTTTACCTTATTAGAGTTGGTGGTAAAAAATTCATGTTACATGGATCTTGAGTCCTAGCTCTCTCATTCGCAAGACCATTATTTTTTTAATACTTTCTTATATGGCCCTTTTTGAGTCCAAATTTCATGTCATGTTAGTTCTCGACACAGACCATCCTATTGGCATTTTTATTTTTTACTATAGGGTTACCACAAACTGTGTGGAGTAGAAGGAAGCACATGGATTATAATTCATGCCAAAATGAACCAACACATGAGGAGTAGGAGGATAATTTTCCACACGATAACAATGATGATGATAAAGATACCATTGAGATAAGAAGACCCCTAGTGGCTCTGATGATGTAGCC
Source organism: Cibotium barometz (assembly GCF_041138505.1). Taxonomy (NCBI): domain Eukaryota; kingdom Viridiplantae; phylum Streptophyta; class Polypodiopsida; order Cyatheales; family Cibotiaceae; genus Cibotium; species Cibotium barometz. Next base: position 13,912,720 of record NC_141055.1, read on the forward strand.
GATGCGTAGGAACCTAACCTCAAGGACCTTCTATTTATAGGGATGCCTTTCTATGAGAGGCACATGACCTCAAGGCATTTCTATGAGAGGAGGATCTTCTTCTACTACAGCTCCCTCTAGCAATTCCACCCATAATCCCCCATAGCAACCACCATCCTCTACATAGGCAACTCTACATAGATAACTCCACATAGAGGAGGATCTTCTTCTATAGTCCCCCCCTACTCAAAACTCCACCCATAATCCTCCATAGAAACCACCTTCCTCTACATAGGCAACTCTATATAGATAACTCCACATAGGCACACTACGTAGGCATCATATCCAACCTTTACCGTGAAGGACAAACCTTGTCATTGGAGCCATCCCTTATCTTGCCTCTTCCAGAGAGAACCTTAGCTTCCGCCATGACCACTCTCACCCACTTCACCCTTTCCACCATGCATGGAGTTCCCCAAAAACCTTTCCCATTGCCACTTCACTCGGAGATGTTCTCCATAGTGTGGATGTAAGATTCCTCCCCCCAGCCCTCATGATGTCCAGTATCTTCCCCTGTAATTCATTCCCCTCTTCAGAAATATTAAAGATCTTGTTTCTACCTGTTTTGGCCTAGAGAGAGAAAATATTTTAGAGAGATAATATTCAGATTTTAAATATTTTTGAATAGAAAAATATCTCATCATATTAAAATAAGTTCCCCTGGAACAGAAGTTCAAAAAGATTTTCAGAAGGTGCATTAGAAATTAAGTATAATCTGTTCAAGAGGCATTATCTTGGGGGTGAAGATTTTTTCGAAATTTTAAATTAAGGTTCCTATGGACGAATAAGATTCATCCAAATGTAGGGAGGAGATAAATGAAGAAATAAAAAGAAAATCCCCCAAAAATGAGTAAATACTCACATAAGATGAAGAGTTGACTAAGGACAAGATTAATAGTTAAAAAAGAGAGATATTTAGGTGAAATGATACATTTTTGACACCTCTGCATGGGGGAATTTTCCTCATGAAGAGGGCACCTATTTTACATGCTTGAAAGAGTTTTAAACTCTCAAATAATGAGATATTTTTATCTCTCCTCTCTCCTGTTTCAACTAGATCCAAAAAGTGACCAAAACTGACCCAAACATGGTCAAAAATTGACCAAACTGATCTGGAAAATTCTAGAATCAGTTGGCTTGGTTAGAGCTCACTTTTTCCTATAAATAGAAGCCCTCCCCTTTGTTGAAACTTAATAGTGTTTTATGCACTATTACTCTGCTCCTCCCAAGCCAAGAACTGTGAATTTATTAATAATTCACTAGTTTTTGACATTTTCCCTCTTCCAAAGATTGGTGGCCACTCTTGTTACAAACAAGAGTTGAACCCTCAGACCATCAAGCCAAAGGAAAGCTCCAAGAAATTATGTAAGTAGAGATTCTTGTATTTTTCTTTATTGATTTTATGTTTTTCTAATGTTTATGATTGTTTGAAGTGATAAATGGATGTTATGTCTTGATCGAAAGGCTTTTCCCCTCTCTCTTCTTAGAATCAACCCTTCTTTATCCTAGTTAAGTGAAAATTGTTAGAATTAAACTTTTTATAATGTTTTCTGTTTTATAAGTGAATTTTTATTAGTATAGATTGCTTTAAATCAATTAGAGTTAATTTTTAAGACAAAATTAAGTAGGAAAATTTGAAAAATGATCAGCCGTACAAAGGAGGTTATGGCAAAATTTTTGGAAATAAGAATTATCTTTTATTATGCTAAAAGAGTAATTCCTATCAATTCTATACTCTAAAAGTGTCATTTTCATGCATAGAAGATGCATATTGATTATTATTATTCTTATGCACAAAGGAATAATTTTCTTTTATTATGAAAGTGTTACTTTCATCAAAATAGATTTTTATGCATAAAGGAATAATTTTCTTTTATTATAAATGTGTTACTTTTATCATATTTGATTTTCATGCATAGAGGTATGCATAAAAGATTATTATTTTATTATAAAAGTGTTACTTTTATCATATTTGATTTTCATGCATAGAGGTATGCATAAAAGATTATTATTTTATTATAAAAGTGTTACTTTTATCATATTTGATTTTCATGCATAGAGGTATGCATAAAAGATTATTATTTTATTGTAAAAGTGTTACTCTTATCATATTTGATTTTCATGCATAGAGGTATGCATAAAAGATTAATATTTTATTGTAAAAGTTTTATTTTTATCATATTTGATTTTCATGCATAAAGGTATGTATAAAAGATTATTATTTTATTATAAAAGTGTTACTTTTATCATAATTGATTTTCTATTCAAAAGTGTCATTCTCATTTAAAATGAATTTATGCATAGGAAGATGCATAGAAGATTGATTTTTATTTCGAAAGTGTTAGTCTCCTTAAAATGGAATTTATGCATAAATAAATGCGTAAAGAAATCTTATATAGAAAATAAGAATTCTCTTGTATTCTATAAATAGATATGAGGATGTGAAACGAATCAATTAGATGAAAATGAACGAGGAATAGATGTAGTTATATATATGTGAAAGAAATGATGTGGATGTGGATGTATGTAAATGTGAATAAGGATGTGGAATGTGGATATGGATGTCTGGATGTGAATGTGAATGTGAATGTGAATGTGAATGTGGATGTATGTGAATGTGAATGTGGATGTGTGAATGGGGATATGGATGCAGATATGGAATGTGAATGTGAATGTATGTAAATATGAATGTGGATGTGTGAATGGGGATATGGATGTAGATATGGAATGTGGATGTGGATGTATGTAAATGTGAATAAGGATGTGGAATGTGGATATGGATGTCTGGATGTGAATGTGAATGTGAATGTGGATGTATGTGAATGTGAATGTGGATGTGTGAATGGGGATATGGATGTAGATATGGAATGTGAATGTGAATGTATGTGAATATGAATGTGGATGTGTGAATGGGGATATGGATGTAGATATGGAATGTGGATGTGGATGTATGTAAATGTGAATAAGGATGTGGAATGTGGATAATAGATATGGATGTCTGGATGTGAATGTGAATGTGGATGTATGTGAATGTGAATGTGGATTTGTGAATGGGGATGTGGATGTAGATATGGAATGTGAATGTGAATGTATGTGAATATGAATGTGAATGTGCGAATGGGGATATGGAATGTGGATGTGGATGTATGTGAATGTGAATGAGGATGTGGAATGTGGATATGGATGTATGGATGTGAATGTGAATGTGGATGTATGAATGTAGATGTGGATGTGGATGTATGAATGTGGATTTGGATGTGGATGTATGAATGTGGATGTGAAAATGGATGTATAAATGTAGATGTGAATGTGGATGTACGAATGTGGATGTGTGTGTGGAATAATGAATGCAAATATGAATGTGAATGGATATGAAGTCGATATGAGCGAATGGATGAGATGAGATTTCATGTGAATCATCAGAATGTGAATGAATAATATAATATCTGAACGAATGAGATATAATGAGAAATGGATGTGATGAGACGTAATGTAAATTAAGAAAGATAGGAATGGATGTTATGTGAAGTGAATGAATCCGATGTGATGGGATGGAAAATGATGTATCTGGTCAAGAATGGATACACATATGATTTGGAATTGGATTAAGTAACATGGATTGATATGGAATAATGTGGAATGACGAGAGTTCAATATAGAAACTGTATTTGTAAACTGTTTGCAAATGACTATTTTATGTCAAAGATGCTGGGGAAGCATTTTGACTGTCTTGAGTATGTGGTCGTAGAGACCTACCTGATAAAGTTGCAACAGCTGACAGAGAGTCAATGGAGGACGTCTCGCGTAGCAAGGTCGGCCGAGGTCTTGACCAACCTCGGTTCGATTTAAATGGTGAGCTTCCGGTAGGGTGGATAAGGGACCAAGGAAGCAGCCTATGAGTGAAGCACTAGGTGACCTGCGAAGGATCCTGGAGGGTGCTAACCATACGGTGCTCGGGCTCTGGGTCACCGAAGATACCCACACGTGCGTCGTGGAAGATATTGGAATAAGGAGGAAGAGTTGTTTTCTGAAACCGGGCATGGATCTGGTTGATTGACATTGCTGGTCCTCAACGGATGAGTCCATGGCTCTTTTATATGGATCTGTTGGTTGATCTTGCTGATCTTCCACAGAGATTCCATTTTGTTATGTGAATATATTGCCGGTTACTATGAGCTAGGAACTATCGAAAAGGCCCCTGAGTGAACAGGTGGTGAGCGTTCTGGTTGCCAATGATGCCATAAGTACACCTATGAATGAATGATTAGAAATATGGATTCAACCAGAGATTTTGAGGATAGCGATCAATGACATAATGGTTTCATTAAAGGATTGTTTTAAAGTTAGCTGATGCTGAGAAAAAGGAAATTTCATATTGGGTGCGTAAGTGGTGTGACTAGTTTTATGTTTGCATGAACTTCCGGCTAGGGGGCCTGGGAACTCTTTTCCTTGGTACCCGGGATAAAACCTAACCAAATTTTTAATTGGATCCCATCACTACAGTGGTTGGGCGGTTGGCTAACCCATGGGACTGGATGGGGTTAGGCTGGACTAATGGATCTGTAAATCGAGACTCAATTTCTATTTAGTTCGATATAGATGAGGTAAATCCCGGACAAAAATTGTTCTATGGAAAAAGGATCAACGGTTGTGCCTCTCTCGATGAGGAAAAAAGCGTTGGTCTCTATGATCCAAGTGCAATCTGTTCCTTGAATCTAACTATGGAACTTACGAGTTCGGTCAGATCAGTTCAGTTAAGTAAGGCTTTTGACTACGTTAGGGAAAAGATATCCTGGTGGAATCGCCCGTGCTTTCTGGGCAAGAGAAGTTTTTCCAAGTTCGGTTTGGAAGAATCGATGAATTAGTCACCTGTCCGGATATCCGTGGGCGAGGCCCCGAGTGTGGGACCTTGCCCCACGCAAGATGTGCTACTTCTGCTGCTAGCACCCCGAATCCGTTGCGCAGTGGGGACAGGGATCTTACAGTGGATGTTTCATCCATGTCTTCTAACCCCCCACCATACCCCATAGGTAGTAAATCCCCAGTGGAGGTGTGAGATACCACTAAGGTCACCATGTGACAAATAGAAGAGTTCAACTCGCACAACAAGACCTTGTAATTAGTGTGCTCCATGGGATATGGATTGGTTCAATGCTTCTTCAACTTCATCTCACCAACTTCTGAATGTTCTCACATGACTCCCTATCATGCTTCAACTTCATCACCTGCAAGTGCTTTATGTAATTGTGAATTGATGTTTTCACATAACTACTAGGTCATGCTTCAACTTCCTCACCATGTACTTCATGTTCTCACATGATGTTTGCGCATGAGTACCAGAGTCATGCTTCAAATTTATCACCAAATCCATGGTTAAAGTATTTCATATTCTCACATGATGTTCTCATCTGACTCCCTACTATCGAACCTCACACATTCAAATGATGGATCTAGATAAGAAGGGTTGGTATCTTAATCGCATTGGTTGACATTACTCTAATGCAAAAATGCACCTTTTAACATCTTTTTATAACCATGCATTGCACGTCATAACTATATTTCATAACTACATGATTTTGGCATTCGGTAAAGCTTACAACATGTGTAATGGGGGCTAATTAGTTTTGTATATACATAGACTAGGATAGAACTTCACTAGCCTTTTTGGCCCCCTTGGACATTCCATGCGCCTGGGAGGGTGGGCGACTATTATAACTATGAGGCATGTATATAATACATTTTTACTAATGAGAAATGGCAGCAATCCCAATTGAGTTTCCTTGCTATTGTGTTAGTAGCTAGCTTGATTGCTCTCTTGTTGAGGTGGATTGTGTGATATTTGGTTGTGCATACTTTCAAAACAAGCCCTACAACTCAAGCCTGAGAAGATCTCCTTCTACCCAAGAGTGCTACCAATCGGCCTGCATATTAATATACATCCTACCTAGCATGTTGCCAAGTCTATATAACTCCACATGGCTAATATCTCGTGTCTAAACTCAGGACTGGCAGGCACACGGGTGCTCAAGGAAATGGCTACTCCTCATACAGAGGGCCTTAACCAACCTGTGACACCACTGGCACACAAGGGTGGATCATTGATTTCTAAGTGGGCCTCCATATGTAGTAGTGATAGCAAGGGTGTATGAATAATAATTCTTCATGATCACGAGTATCATCGATAATATTTAAAAGATGAATATATGTATTCACTCTCAATACATGGACTAAAAGTAATAAGCTTTTTCTCTCAGGTATGTGGCATTGTAAAAGCCACTAATTCCAGAGAAGCACGGCGCCACTCGTTATATATTAATCGAAGAGCTCTGTGACAGTGAAATTAGGAGATGCAGTCGTGGAGATATCCACGATTTGTCAAAATGGAGCCGCGCTTTCTTCCACAGGAGTACACGCACAGCTCAGAACTAGTACGGTTTTGAGCTCGACAAGCGGAATGGCATTTACGTAGACGACGATCCCCCTTTCACTCCTGCATGGAACTGTAGCCTCGCCGTGCATATAATAATATTATCACGACGGCTGCACTACACTCACGCTTTATCTTTTTGACCGCCCGGGCAAGTCCCCATGTTGGACTTTTAGGTCCTTGCTATTAAAAAAAAAATACGACATTTCTACTTGCTATAATTAAGAAAAACTGGCCTATATTCTCAACAGTCTTTATTTTCATTTGTTGAAAAATATGCTTTTTATCGGCTACAACCTCAGGCTTGATTTCTGATGGGCGTTTTTGAACATTTTTAGGTATTTAGGACGTTAAAAACTTGCAAAAATATATCTTCGTCGTCATAAATTACATGTAAATGGTGAAATACTTGCCCTTTCCTATCAAGTTTGACCCACAAAAGGCAACCCTGCATGACCTAATATATATTTTGATGTTCCTTTGTATCTCTTGGCAACCTATCACAGTTGTACTTTTTTCCAAGGCATCCCATCATTTTGAATGGAGAGATCCTACTTCATCAACCATCCACTTATCAAACCGACCACATTAGACATCATGCTTTATTATAAAAGGTGGAGTTATAGGGATTTTCTTTTCTTTTTTCCAAACACTATATCAATACAGTTTCATCCAAGAAAAAATTGTACCTTTGAACAAGAAGATCCTTCACACTTTAATCTAATTGTATTTGTGTCTTGAAATTGTTTGGGAGGAACTTTTCCTTCGTCCATCGATTTCTTTTGAAGATTGAACAAGTTTTTGAGATAGCTTTTTTTGAAGATTAAATAAGTTCTAGACCGTGGGCATTCCCTTATGACGTTCTAAGTCTAAATTAGTTATCTTTCACCTCATCCATTCAAAAAGGAGATGAACCTATGAGCGAAGAAAATGTGGTTAGTATTGAAAACCATATGATTTTACTTGAAAGTTGAAACAATTCTAGGTTTCGATTTGGGGGGCATGTTGGACGTCACCTCATGTGAATGCAACATAGCACAATAGTGAATAGAGGGAGGAATTTTTTATACATGTAGTAATAAGTATATATGTGGGAGGAGTTTGAACAAATAGTTATTTCATGTAATTCATGTATGTGAAGTTGAACCTCTCCCTCCTCTTGGTCCATGCGTCATGAATGAAGTGTCATCTCCTCATAAAAGGAATTGACTATCAGCACAAGCAACAACGCGTTTTTTCTTTGAAGGAATAAAAAATCCAAATGTACCTTCAAAGGCTAAAGGTGAGAAGAAAAGTGGAAACGTTGGAAGAATGCAAATGAAAATGGGGCACGCGTTTGTGTTTCATTCGCTCAAGCCAATACACAACAATAATAGCAGAGCCGACCATAGCATAAGTTATTGACGTTGTTATTAGCATCAAATTGATTAAAAGGGTTGCATTTCTATAACAAAAGAGCAATCTTTTGCATCATCCGCTAGCTATATAATAATATGGGGCGTGCTTCTTCTCGTTGTTGTGAGCATCATGAAACCAGCAAGACCAGGAAAGGTGCATGGACACCCGAAGAAGATGAGAAGCTCGTGGCGTTCATCCAACGAAACGACGGGCATGGGAGGTGGCGAACTTTACCTAAGCCTGCAGGTATCACAAAACCTAATTTTTTATCATCCACAAGCAGCAGCTATTCCATTCTGATTAGATTTTGTAATACTATAGTCTTATGATCAGTTACCACTTAGTAATTATACAATACAGTCTGTGAAGCCACTCAATAATTATACAATACAGTCTACGAATTTCTGATTTAACTATAATGCAAAATATGAATATTTGGGCTTGTGTGGAGCAGGGCTTAAAAGGTGTGGCAAGAGCTGCAGGTTGAGATGGATGAATTATCTTCGGCCTGGCATCAAACGGGGCGATTTCTCCTGCGAGGAAGAGAGAGCAATTGTTTACATGCACTCCATTGTAGGAAACAAGTAAGATGATCATGGTTTGCTGCATTAACTCGTTGATTGATTAATGATCTAGTTGTAGCACATAATTATGACACTTAACGACGAACTTGAGGATAAACGCATGGTGGTTTGCTGCATTAACTCGTTGATTGATTAATGAACTTGTACTAACACGGTCATGATTATGGCTTAGTGATGAAACTAATTAACCCTATGTTGTAATATTACAGGTGGAGTGCGATAGCTGCGCAACTCCCCGGGAGAACGGACAACGAGATCAAGAACTACTGGCACACGCATTTGAAGAAGCGATTGTCCGCCCACATGGGAATCGGCCCGGCCACTCATTTGTCTAAGTCTGCTACTACATACAATCCACTGGTTGTCGATGGCTCTGAGGCGGCCTCTTATAAGCAAGTTTTAATTACCGGCAATCCGTTGTACAATGTGTTTGGGATTTCTAGCTGCATGAGCAAGCCTATATATTACTCCGACTGTCCTACTTCTCTCCAGGCTATGTCCATGCCTCAGAGGCCGGAGGCTGCTCGCATGAATTTAACATCGCCTTCTAGCTGTGCCCCCTCCTCTATTACAAATGGGCCTCTCTTTCCCAGGCCTTATTACTCTCAAGCAGATTATGACTATCAAAAAGCAGTCCACTGCCACTCTAAAAGTCAATTCAACGAAACTGCAGATCTAGAGCCATTATTTGTTATAAATGGCTGCAATTCTATTCTTAAGAGTCATGGTGGGCTTGATCTCTGCCCGCAGGATGCACTACATGTGACTTCTCCGACGCAAGCGGCCGACTTATTAATGTGGGAAAACCTTGTCGTTTCTCCTTCTGTGGGCACGCTACCCTGAATGCGGGTTGTACTAGCTTCGTCTTTTGCAGACTTTTCAAAGAAGTTGAAGGCATGGCAAGTATTGTTAAAGTTACTGGTAATCTTTAGTCCACGGACACCACCCTTTAAATGAGGTGTGCGCACTCTTGTATATACCAGTACATGCATTCTATTACTCTCTTTAACCTTTGTTTATTCTTGCACTGCTATGCCCTTTTTTTTTCTTACGTTCATGATATCAGATCACGAAAGGTTTTCTAGTAGCCTTTGGAGGGTTCCTTTTAGGGGAAAAGGCTCCCATTTCTCCACCTTATAGTGCATCACAACATATTGACCCCTTTACTATCACAATATCTTGATTGAGATATGTCAATGGTCAAGATCACATTTTCATATCTCGTTCAAGATACCTTGACAGTCGAGATCACAATAAAGTATCTCGTCGAGATTAACGATCAGGATCATAAGGGACATGGCTGCATTGCATGGCATCACAAGTGGGAAATTATACATATATCAAAACCGAGATCCCTTCTAGCATTGACGTGGATCCCAATTGACTAAGTATCTCGATCAAGATATCCAAGTGACAGTGATGTGTTTTAGTGACATGGACCTTGATCAAGATACGTGAGCCCTTTCAAGATACATGGACCTTGATCGAGATACGTGAGCCCTTTCGAGACTGTTGGCATGGCGATGGTTAGAATCTTGATCGAGATATTGGGCTATTGGTTCGAGGGACATGTGTCAAGCTATGAGTGATAATCATATCTTGATTGAGATACCCCGCCCATAAGTATTTCTCCTTGCGTCGATGTCCTATTTCCCTTAATAGTGAATGAAAGTGATCACCCTTACCGTGCATCCGTCCCCATATGTCTTTGGATAAGAGACTGAGGCTCCAAGGTCTTAAGTTGTCCAAAACAGAGAAGTAAACATACTAGCCATGTAATCACTGACATTAAGCAAAATTTGGACTCAAAAAGGGCCTTTAAGAAGAGCCATATTATCACTTTACTAAAGAAAAGGGGGCCGTGGAGTGAACCTTATTTATCTTACGACAAAATCCCCACATGTAACATACCATTGGAAAGCCCTTAAAAAGTAGACTCTAAATCTACAACCTCCGAAAAATTTAGAGTTGATAAGCTGTGAGAATGGATCCTGCTATGGTTGAAACCATTCGGAATTGGCCAGAGTTACATACTGTGCATGAGGTCCATGGCTTCCTTGGATTATGCTCATATTAAAGGAGGTTCATAAGGCATTTTGCCAAGATTGCCTCACCATTATGTGAGCTTACAACAATGAAGAAAGCCACTTTCAAATGGACCCTGGATGAGCAGGATGCCTTCTACCAACTCAAGGATGCTATCATATGTGGGCCTGTATTGATCATTATGGACTTGCAAAAACCATTCACGATGGAATGTGATACTTGTGGGAACTATATAGGGGCTTTCCTAAATCAAGAGGGTCATGCAGTGGCCTATGAAAGCTGTAGATTGCATGATAAAGAGACCCATAGGGACATTTATGAACAAGAGATCTTGGCTGTAATTCATGCCTTGAAAATATGGAAGCATTATCTTCTTGGGGAATAATTTATAGTCAAAACCGATCACCAAGGTTTGAGATACTTTTTATCTCAAACAAAGCTCACGGAGAATCACATGAGAATGGCAAATTTCCTTTCTATGTTCCATTTTCAGATTGTACATAGTCCACGAAAGAAGAATGTAGTGGTAGATGCCTTGTCTAGGAGGCCATATGTGGTTGTCATTTCAATGGCCTCACATGGGGACTTGACTGCTATGCGTGATTTATAGCATTTGGATGCTGGTTTTTGCCACATCTGGGCTGATTTGATGGCTGGTCACACACAAAGTACTCATTCTCTCTCTCTCTCTCTCTCTCTCTCTCTCTCTCTCTCTCTCTCTCTCTCTCTCTCTCTCTCTCTCTCCTCGAATTGGATTGAGCACACATTAAAGAACTCTTTCTCTCGAGAAGGTCGAGAACACAAGTGAGAAAAGATCAATTCAACATGGCGGATTCCTCGGATTGACATTGTGTTTCTCAATACATTTGTTGATCGGTAGTACTCTATGAGCACTATATTGCACGGTAGAGAGAACCGCTCTACACACACCCCACACCCGATGGGGCAAAATATTATACAATTGTCAATGGCAATGTGTTTTTAGATGATGTCGGGCAAGAGATGAAGAGCCGCAAAAAAGAAAGAAAGAGTCATTAATCAAATCAAGGATGAGTACAAGCCGGCCATCGGTAGTGCGATGTCGTCCCCATAAGGTGGATAAAGGACCACATGGTGGACGTCATGAAACATTGGCGGGGAGATTAGACTAGGAGAGTGAAGGCAGGGGGTGAGAAGCCTTGGTACATCAGCACCAAGGAGTGGAATGAGGAGAAGAAAAAGTATACAAAAAATCCCCAACACTACAAGCAACAAGAGGATGCGGCAAAAGCCCAAATGGAGAGCGTAGGAAGCTCTCACCTTGGAAACGGCGGTTGGGACGCATTCCATGTCTACTAAGTATCAACACTTATCTTGTATGTTTCATTTGATGCTATGTTATGTTTATTATTTTTATGTTATGGTACTTTTAGAATCAAGTGGTTGGTCGGCCGAAAACGGGAGAAGAGGAGGGCATTGCTCACCGCCATAACACGTACTTTCATTTGGAGATGCTTAAGCGAGAAGGCATCAACCTCAATTGGGGGAATGTTGTAGATATGGTAAATGTGGCAAGCCTTAACCTTATGATTTGTATACTTGCTTTGCCATTGCATGTTAGATCGTTGTTTTGTATACCAAAAAAAGGCGTCTTGTATGGTTTTTGCAAGGACCAATACCTGACCCTGTGAGTGAGGGCTCCGCATAGAGTGGCCTTGCCCATTTCTTTCCTCTTGTACATACATATTTTGGTCAGCTCACATCTTTGTTTGAGCTTGTATAGCTTGTATATTTTGGTCAACTACTTTATGCAATTTTGGTCATCGAGTATAAAAACCATTTTGGCTTTCTATACCATACTATGGTCTTTTGTCGGCTCATCTCGTCAAAGCTCGTAATATAGTCTTTGATATATAAATTTCACATCTTGTAATATAATTTGGCCATTGTTTGCACTTGTGTACAATGTACATACTTTGTAATGTCAGAAACGTTCTAGCACTCCAACTTTTCCAACAAATTTGCTTCCTTCTTCATATCAGAGTACAGTTGACTTTGGTACTCTATAAGTTTGGCATAATGGTGAATCCAGCTACAAGATTGTAGGTGGATGCACTATTATGCCAAAAAAATACCTGCACTCGTCGAAATAAGCATCGAAAGTTACTGCATTCGTCAAATAACCATCGAAAATTTCCTACATCCGTCAAAATAAGCGTCGAAATGTTATGCATCCATCGAAATAAATAATAGTCAAAATAATCATCGAGATAGCCATCAAAATATGTGCCAAAAACGCCGTCAAAATAAGAGTGAAAAAACATGTATATTTCAACGCGTATTTCAACACATATATCGACACATATTTCGACGTTTCCATTTCGATGCTTATTTCCATAAGTATTTCGCCATTTTAGGATTTTTGAGCTTAGTTCTAAAGCGTCGAAAATGGCGTGGATAATGGCCCCGCCTCTTTTAGTGAATGTGAGGCCGGCATAGTCTACCTAATCCTATACTCATGTCTATCGGTAATAGTACGTATAACTATGTACAATGCCTCCAAATACAAAATGAGGCTTGAAACAAGCTAGGGATATAGAGAAAGGAGAAAGAGGATCCTCTAGTCTCCATGGTTTGTACCCTCATCGTCCTCATGATCATTGTCCCTTGATGTAGGCTGCTCCGTCGACATAGATTTGCACCCAATGGCACTCTATGGATCTACCTTTGTCATGTCCTCATCTCACTGTGCAACTCTTATGGTTTAGAAAACATAATTAGGTGATGTTTGAATACTTTAATTAGAAGTCGAATGACATTTAATCTGGATTACTTACAAAAGTAGCTGGTGGAGGTAGTTGGGTCTTTAGAATCCTATAACCCTGATAGGTGGCTGTCCGTATCTCTTGAGGAATCGGTTGATATAAAGAACATAAGATACACACCTACATGTATGTCTAAGACAAAATGTGAACATGCAAAAGTGGCAATGAAGCCCTTCTTGCCCATCCTACCAAGACGTGATAATGTATGCCCAACCTGTAGCCTTTCTCATGCTACATCCTATAGATATATGTTCGGAATCAAAAAGCATGTGTATATAGACCTAAGATTTAAGACAAACATTAGAACATAGCTAGAGAGTAAATATAACATACCTTCTACTTATCCCAATGTGTCCTGAGTCACATCTCCCGCCGAAAGGCCCTCCACAACTCAGGATGCATACTAGTGGTTCTCCGCCACCACTGCGCAATATCTCCTACACATTTTGAATTCACGTCCAAGAAGTTAGAATAAAAAATAAATGCATGTATCAACAATTGTGAGATGTGGAACACTCAACCATCAAGCTGTCACCGAATTTCATATCACGTAGACACAAGTTGCAACAAACAAAGAGTCTAAATATAGATTACAACTACAGATAATACTTACTAGGTTCATATGATGATGCAAGAAAATTTAACAAGCTATGAATATGTTTATTGCAAACTCATACATAACTGACTTTAATGAATAGTTGCTGTAATTTTTATTTTATTCCAATGGCAAATAGGTTCCGACTCATCCTCCGATACACCGCCTCCTCCAATATGCCTACAACACTACAACATAATGAGGGTTTAGCAGCGAAAATAGCAGCGCTTTTATGACTAGAAGGGTGCAGAGATGTTGGGCCTATATCGCTGCTATTTTCGCTACAACACGTTCGTTGCTTAGTAGTAAAATTAGCAGTGCTATTTCGCTATTTGTTGAGGAGCGAATGTACTGCATAGTAAAAAAAAAAGCTGGGGCAAACTGGGGAGTTTGCACAGGACTCCCCAACTCTTTTTTTTCTAATGTAGACATAATTTAATTAACATAACTTCACATCATCATGGACAAGTGTAATGTAAAACTTACAAATACCAAAAAAAAAGACATTTACAAACCATGGTTTTAGGAATGTCAAAATTCAATTACAATACTTAGCGGATTACATAAGTGTATGTTTCCAAAAACTCATATACATGATAAAGCGTAATAGAAAATTATGGAGCTAGGGGCTATCTGTTATGCAATTGGTATTATTCCTTACGACTCCAACCCCTTCTCTTCTCACATTTCCATTGCTATCGACATGAACATTTGCACCACCGTCTCTAGTTATATGATCCTAAAACACAATTAAACTAACACAAGTGACAATTAGCTTTGCAAAAACAAAGAGGTTTAGGTTTTAGGAATGTACTTACTTACCATGCTTTCCAAGCATCTCCTCTAGGAATAACAATCTATCCTTCATCTTGAACCCTATCATTTAATAGAGCTTGCAAACCCCATTGTAATGCAAAATCATATTCCTCTTGCTGCGTAGGGGACAGTCCATTGCTCAAGCTATAGACATACAAACAAATGAACATTTTAGAAAGTTGTTATTTAAGATAACCTTCTTTAATTAAAAGATAAGATACAATTTGAGGCTAATATATACTTACAAATATTGTTGGGATATCGACTCCTCCTTCACGTGGACCATAACTCCTCAAGTTATTTGCCATCTATTCGAGAAAAACATAAATACTTAAAACTCTTATGCGTACACTACAACAGAATGAGAATTTAGCAGTGAAAATAGCAGCGCTTTTATAACTAGAAGGGTGGCTAGGTGTCGGGACATTTTCTCTACTAGAAACACTGCTATTTGCGCTGCAATAGGGTCCGCAGCTAAGCAGCGAACCCGTTACAGCAAAAATAGCAGTGTTTCTAGCAGCAAAAATGGCCAAACACATGAGCAATGATATTTCACTGCTATTTTTGCTCTCCTGAGCAGCAGCTGAGAAGTGAGGAATCTATACAACAAAAAAAGAGCTGGGACAGAATGGAGAGTCTACATAGTATTCCCCAATCTACCCTAGCTCTTTTTTTTGAAATTAAGACAGAGTCACAGTTTCAGATTTCTAACACAAACACAAATATAGGAAACACATACATTGTGGAGAATGCAATTGAGCCCAAAAAGTTATTATATTTCAGAAATTGTTGGGCCTTTGGCCATATATACCTAACATTTTTACAATGAAGAGGTATGAAGAGTGTCTAACTAGAATCCGCATTGGATTCCGAGTGATCTTCATCATTCGATTCCGAGTCCTCTTCACTTGCTTCACGCTAGTAATCTGGATCCTCCACTTCTTCTTCCCCTTCATCCTACATACATGCCATGGCTTGTCGGCCCCCCAAACCCCTGGCTTGGAGGGCCTATGGCCCCCCCACAACCCTACCCCCCCTTAAGTACCTACCCTCAACAAAAAAAACCTTCATAATTAGCATCAAGGTGAAACTTTGCTCACAAACTATCTCACATAATGCCAAAGAAAACAAGGTCTAGGCACCCCATTCCTTCGATAATTTGCAATGACCTTGGCCATGCTCTTCAACCTTGTCCCACCACTCAAAAAAGGGCCATGGCTATGGTCCCAAACTAGGCCCACAGCTCCAAAAATAACCAGTAATGTTTTTGTGTGTGATGGATAGATTTATGTTGAGTGTGGCCTTTGTTTTCCTAACCCTCATAGCTATAGTTGCAAACTAGGCCCCACATCTATAACCATCACTTTCCTTTTGATATTTGTGTGATGGATAGGTTTGTGTTGAGTGTGGCCTTTGTTTTCATAATCCTCATAGGTTTAATTGGAAACTCTACTTACCTATTCTAGTGCAAGGTTCAAACCGAGAACCATAGCTTAGTGAGATCATCAGCCACACAACCTTCCCAATGCAAGCCCAATGCACACACCCTCACATTCTACTCATGAAAGAGGCTAACATGTCACAAATCTTGATTGCAAAAAAATGAGTTTGGAGCTCCCCTTTTTAGAGCCTCCACCTCAAAAGCCTGATGAGTTAGCTTAACCTCAAGTTTGAGGCTCTCATCTAAGTCTTAGGGCTTTTTCAACATCAAGGTTTAGGTTCCTACTTTGGCTAAAACCTCAAGTTTTAGCATCCCTTATAAATATGAGGCTCAACCCCAACTTGATCCTCGTGTTATGGTTCACCCTTAGGTTGTAAAGTTCCATCTAAGTCAAAGGCTCAACCAAAAGGTTGACTTCGATGCTTTGGCTCAACCCCTAATATGAGGCTTCCTTCTAAGTTAGAGGAGGCTTTCTTCTAAGGTCAGAGGCTCAACAGAGGCTTAACCCCAAGGTTGAGGCTCATCCGTTACCTAAACCTCAATTTTAAACTCAAGCTTCCATTGAGGTTCATGATTTTTATCATCCTCAATTTTATGTTTCCTTTTAATTTTAAGTCTCAACCTCAAGGTTGAGGCTCTCGTTTGACTCTTAGGCTAAAATTCAAGAATGAGACTCATGATTTGGCTCAACATGGGACTTCAGGATGTTGAAATCCATGGATCAAGCTCTCCTACAAACAAAACATCTACCTAATCAAGCCTAATCCTACACTAATGGTGACAATCCTAATCTAAGGTGGATAGAAATGAAAAAAACTCATCATGAGTGTGTATTAATTAAGATTTAGACTCAAGTTCAGTTAGGCATTAGGGGAAGGTTGAGGTCTATGGGGGCCCTTTAAGCTGCCATATTATGTTTTTAAGTACTTTTGCTTAAGGACTCTAAGCATACTTTGACTAGGCCTGACAAGGGGATCTTTATGCAATCATTATTTGAATTTCTATTTTTTCAAATATATATTTGCTTGAGCTAAAATGGGGGTAACTTTTTGGTTTCCCCAAATTCAAAATGGCTGGAAAGCCTTCCCTCCTCTCTTCCCTCCACGTTTAGGTCCCCCCCCCACTTTCTCTCTCTACATTCTCTCTCTAAGACGCCCTCGTTTCTCTACCACTCTCTTTCTCTTCCCCTTTCTCACATTTGGGTGTGCCATGGCTCTGCATCTCTGATTAGTAAGCTTCCATAACCTCTGCACTTCCAAATGCAGATATCTCACACTCTCTCATCCTCCATGCCTCATCTTTTTATCATTTTCTGCTCTCTCTCTCTCTCTCTCTCTCTCTCTCTCTCTCTCTCATGTCTTTCCCCCATTGAAGTGCAGAAAATCCCTCTGTCAACCTCCATAGCTTCAAAGCTAACCATTTTCCATTCTTGCATTGTTTACCATACATATCCCCTACTTCTGTCTGCAATCTACATCTCTCTCTCTCTCTCTCTACTGCATTATGTTGCAAAACCTCAATCTACCATTTTCTATGTCTCTTGCCATCTTCCTTGTCCTTTCTCCTATTACCTAATCAGAAGATCTATGACCTTCTAATATTTTTTACAGCAAAACTTCATTGCACTCTCCTCAGAATACCCTATCACTCTTGCATTGTGTTCTACAAGAAGCTCTTTTCAGCATTGCCTAACCCTAAAGAAAATGCCACTTGAAGATATATCTAACAGAGCACCAAAGTTCAGGTTACATGTAGATTTGGCTGCTGAGTATGCTACAATCCGCAGCACAAAATCAAGTGGTGTGACCGATGTGCCATTGGGTACTCTTCGATCACAAGGGCGAAAATGTATTGACCTCTGGACGAATGGATTCATATACCCTATTGACCCGCTCACCAATGCTCCACCTCATTTTGTTAATATCACTACATTTCTTAGTTATGTAGGTGATGGAGCTAATGGTCTATTTGGCTACTGTAGGAGGCTTTCTTTTGTTGCAGCTCAGGAATCGCATTCAAGACTGCATTTCCGAGGCTTATGGCTTGAGTTGCAGAAGCAACACAAGAAGGACATTGATAGGCTTGAAGAAGTGGTGAACAACTTGAAAACTCAGAATCAGGAGCTCCAGAAGAACAACTTTTTGCTTAAGCAGGCCTTTGATATTGAACGGGACAAGGTGAATGCAGCCAAACAGGATGCACGAAACAAGCAACGACACCTTGCAAGCCTGAAGAAGCTTCCAGTAGACTTTCGACAACGGAAAAGAAAGCGTCAGTTCCTAGAAACCTTGGAAATCCTAAGTGGAGCAAGAAAACGACGTGTACGAGCAACAAGGTAACTTCTATTCTTGCCATTGTTTTGCAGGCCTTTCTGTTTTGTGAAACATATTGATGTTATTTTGTATTTATGTTCCATGTAGAGATATTGCTGGGGATATGATGGGATATGAAGGTGGTGCTGAGGAATGTAGAGCAGGCATATTGAAACATGTTGTTAAGTTATCAGACATATATAAGCTGCTAGAAGATCCCACATGCAAAATATATAAGCCAATCCGAAACAGAATTTTTGGAGAGCTGCAAAATATGGTAAGCCCCATACAGATTATGGATGCATGTGATAGTGCTGGTGTCAGTAGGAAGGGATATGAAGCCATCTACAGGGTGTTTACACTAGGTCATCGTGCTAAAGGTTTTCTTCGACCCATGCTACCAACTCCATACAGTGTAACCATGGCAAGAAAAAGTGCAAACTCAGAAATTGCGACCATGTTAGGTGGCTACCGTCATGTGGAGGATGCTCTGCCTGTATGTACTACAAAGGTATTTGAATACAACAAGTACAACAATGTCTTTATTGATTTAAGGACCCTTCAAAGAGCTATGATTTCTTATTATGGTCTAAGCATTGAGGAGTGCCAAGGTCAGGCTGTGTTTGTGTTAAAGCTTGATGAGTGTCAAATTGTAAAAGGACGAAAATTAGAAAGAGTCAGCCTAACACTTATGAACAGGGCTATCAAAGGAAATCTGGAACAAGATGATAATCTTCTTGACTGTAGTGCACAAGCCTCAAATTCCAACAAGGGAAGTCAATCTCAGGGAAAAGATTACTATGGAGTGCAATCAGAAAAGAATATATGGTGGTTGGCAGCATTTGAGCTTCCACAGGAGACGAATGATACATTGCGATGGTACCTTACCCGGACAGGCATCCCAAATGTCATATCATTGCAATCAAAAGGAGAAACTTTGCATGTGGAAGATGTAGGAACATTTACAGTTGAGTGGCACATGGCAGGTGATTTAAAGACATTGAAGTGTATGCTGGGATGCAAGCTAGGAGCAAATACTTTTTTTCTATGTATTTATTGCTGCCATTCAAAATCAGAGTATATTGATCGCGGCAAAGCTTCAGGCAAGGTTGCAGCCACCAAGACGACCAAATCTCATGCAAAGGCCAAGAAAAATGTACAACCAACTTCAATGAGTGCAACGCAAAACAAAGATCCAAAGAAACCTATGCAGTGGGTTAATGGCATCATGAATTGTAATACCAATTGTCCGCCTAATCGTGATCAAGAAGATATCTCATGGAGCCCTATATTAGAGATTCCACTTTTCCGTGTTCATATTTGCACGCTTCATGCTAGGTTACGCATAATGGACAAATTACTGAAGTTACATATCAATTATGCATGGAATATGGAGCCTGAACATCTTCGCAACGAATGCATCAGTAAGCTGGAAGATGTCCTTTCAAGTGTGGGGCTTCATGGTGGTGCAGTAAAGTTGACTAAGGATACTAAAAAGTCAGGACCGGGTCAGGATAATCCAAACAAAATATGCATGGGTGGGTCCAAAGCAAGACACCTTCTCTCAAATTACGAGGGGTACAATAGTCACACAAAATATGAATTATGGAAGGCCATTTGTGAATGCACCACTTATCGTGGGAATAATGCAGAGCTTGGTCTCAAGCGGGCAAGGCTGTGGGAGTCACTTGACAAAATGATTCAATTGCTAGAAAAGGCTCCACTTGTTGCTGAGGAGATTGCAAACTTGAAGACTGCAATACATACATTTACTCAGCAAATGGTTGATGCATGGGGAGAAACACATATCACCCACTATATGGTATTTACCTTTCTATCTATTTACTGATATTAATCGCCAAATAGTAAAATTCTGATATGATCTTTGTTGTAGCACATTATATTTGCCCACGCACAGTTTTTTCTCGACGAATATGGTCCAATGGCAATTTGGAGCACCCAAGGAATGGAGTGCTCTCATTATCAAGCTAAGGCAGCATACTTTAAGAACACGCGACATGGTGGAGGTGGTAAGGAAAAAAGTAATGCCTTGCATGAGATGTTTAATTGGTTTTATCGCAGTTTGGGAGATCGACGCCGACAGAAACCAAAAGGGCAGGTGTCATTACTACGAAGGGTTGTAAAAAATGTCAATCTGCAACAAGCAATTGCATGGCGAGCATCAAGTGCCGTGCATGGGATGCGTGAGTGGTTCGCTGCGCATAGGCGTATGGGTCGAAAATGGGTTCCATATTAGAAAATTGTAGCCTTTTTTTAGTTAGAGCTTTTTTATTAATGTCGAGATTTTTTTTATTAATAAGTTTTTTTTCAAAAACTATATAAACCTGTGAAAGTGAGTTTTAAAATTACATTTTCACGTTCATTCACTCGTGTAAGTCAATGGATGGCTAGAACTAAGCACACTGCACGCAAAACTGAGAGCCCAAACGTACCGTCTGGTGCACACAACTTAATACACGCAGTAGCCGCGGCACAGGCATTTCAACAAGTGCAAAAACGTATCAAAAAGAAGCATACAAGCATGGACAGAGAGGTAGAGACCCGACAGGAAGATGTACAGTCGGATGTGTTCTCAGGACTGGACAATATTGAGGATGTCTCCAAGCAGCCTGGAGACACCGGCTCCTTTAGAGCCACGCGTACACCATTCCCCCGACCTCTCTCAGAGGCTGAGCAGCAGGAGCGTGTGCTGGAAGAGCAACAACGCCAGATTGATGAGGAGGAGCATAGAAGAAGAGAGCAACAGCAAGCCCTATTCCCTCAGCAGCTATAAGAGGAGCTAAGGGTCGCATTTGAGGAAGACCAGGAAGCACTTCTGTGTATTGAGCAAGAGCAGTTTCAACAGGCTGCTGACTTCTATGAAGCGGAGGAAATAAGCCATCGTGAAGAGCAGGATAGGCTCTTAGCACAAACACTACATGAGGAACTTGAGAGGCGTCAGCCCCCGTCTCCACCTAAAAAACAAAGAATAAAGATTCGTGTCAAGAGAAAGAAGGAACGTGCAAACAGGCAGCAAGAGGTGGAGATGGAAGAGGAGGATCGACGACAAGTAGAGGAGCAATATGATGGCACGCATTGTATTAGCATTAAACAAACATGATGAGAGAAAGATTAATGCTACTTACATGATAAACTAAATAGGTAGCATAATGACACAAGAAGTGGGATAATGGAGGTGTTGTACTCATGCGTTAGTTAGAGCCTCTTATATAGGCTGGAGTACATGAGATTAGGGTGTAATTAACTCCTAAAGAAAACCCTCATAAAGTCTTGAAGGGAGCACCCAAAGCCTAGATTTGAGTAGAGATCCTCCTCTTTGGGGTGTGTTTTATTCATGAAAAATTCACAGATAAGGGATTTTTAAAGTAGGCCTTGAATGCACGTGATACAGAGGGTTTACATATAGTGAACCCCCTGAGATCCTCCTCCACTAGAGCTAGGCACCTAGAATATTCTCCTTTAGATGCCAATTAACCATAGTCTACCAAATGTTTCTAAGGCTAATAGACCTTTGGACCATATGCCATTATCCCCAATGTCACAATATGATATTTTTGTATATTGTTTCAACACCCTCCCTCAACAAAATATCCATGGCTACTAAGATGACAATGCTAGCTCTAGATACTATTCACAACTCTGGTTTTATGATTACCATCCAAGTTCACGTAGGTCTTAGTCATGGTGGTTTACAATGCTACAAGTTGATAGACAGATGCTAGGCTTCTAATTATGTTTACATTTTGCTTAGGATAGAGGGGTGACTATAGGTAGGTAGGCCCTAGTTGGTGGTCTTTAAAGCCCAATCATGCTTGATGTAGTTAGCCTCCAATGAGGCTCCTTCTTTGTCTTCTTTTTCTTCTTCACTTGAACGATCTGCCTGCTGCTATCCCTGTAAGAAGAGCTTTCTATGCCTTGTTTCTAAAGAAACATTCTTTTTCCTCGTGCCAAAAATTGTAGGATTTCTTGGAGAAGTCTTTCTTTTAATTTGATCCTTTGAAGAACCCTTTGCTAGACTTCTTATAGCTTCCTTTATTGAAGAAAGCACCATCTGTAATGCCATACCTTTGTTTAACTTTGACATTTTCCTTTAAGAGGGATTCTTCATCCATTAGCTTTGGTGATGGAAATATTCTTCTTGATCCCAGCTAGTTGGGATCAAGAAGAATATTGAATAGCTATGATCACATCTGCTTCAATATTCTTCTTGATCCGAGCTAGTTGGGTGAGAATACTTTTCATATAATTCAAGTGAGTCGAGAGTGACTCTCGTGGATTTAATTTTAGCTCAGAGAAATTAATTAAAAGGCTAATTTTGGATTTTTTTTGGTTGTGCTCCAAAGACTGTATCTAAGGTATTTCAAGTGTTATTGGACAAGTCCTTTCCATCTATGTGATAGATATAAGTGTAGCTATGATGGCCAAAGCCTTTTCATCGTTGTTACTGATCCATAAAGTTTTTTTGTCCGTCGTGTTTGGCATTTTTTCTTTCCCATTGGTTACACCCCATAGCCGTTTTCTCATGAGAGTAAACTTAATCTTAGTTTGCCATATGTATGAAAACTGTACCCTGCAAATTTATTGAGTTTAGTTGAACTAGACATCATTTTGGGTAGGTCTTACCTCTTTGCTTTGCTAGAAGCTAAAGGGCAATGTATTAACCCTTACACTGATTTTAGATGCAATGCTAAAAACTAAAGGCCCCCATCACCATGGAGATGCATGTTAGAAGACAAAAACTAAGAAAACCTTGATGATAGTACCATGGTTTTTTATCTATTGGGTTTTTTTTTTTTACTTCTTTCCTTTCTTCTTGGGCTTCAGATGTTTAACATTAGAGGAATCACATGATGAAGGCATGATTAATCAAGGATTAACTCTCCAATGATAGGGGTTAGTGAGAAAACTCATTGTTTTGGGACAACCAAATAACAATACTTTGGATGATGAAATTGATGAGCTTCCTCAAACAATGAGGCCAAGAATTCAACCACATGCTTTAGCAATGGAAATAGAAGGGTTTTCAACTTTAAAACACTAGATTAACCCATAAAACTCAAATATTAATCTATGTTTAGGTATCGAAGCTTTCTGAGAGGTGCACAAAGCCGCCCTGGCATCTCCCGTCGACCATTCAAAAAACGGAGTCCACTATTGAATTCGCAGTGGTGGCCAAAACCCCTTCGGGGTGGGGCGAATCAAACAATGTTTGCCTAGATGAAGAAGATTTTGAGTTTTCCCCCAATAAATATGGTGACAGCTATTCGAGCTCTCTTGGGTTGCTACGCACTTCATTGTAACCATTGATGTTGCTCGCCTCTTCGCCTCCTCTGAGGTGGGAAGAGCCCTGAAGAAGAAGAGCCATGGGATTTGGTTGAGAGTAGAGTGAGAAATCTTCACTCCACTAGCAAGTTTGCTAGCGCGGATTGCAGGCTCTTACGCACTCGGGATGAATAACAATTGGGTTCCCATGTTGCATTAGAGAAGATAACCAAAAAGGAGGTAGCCATGGAAATGGGTTAATTACTAATCCTAATTAATAAAAGATAATTAGTAGAAGCTAATGCAAGCTTAGGAGGGTAACCTAGTTGTGATACCATGTTGGAATTATGGTGGCATGAGTAATATGATGGCACTCATTATATTAGCATTGAACAAACAAGATGAGAGAAAGATTAATGCTAATCACAAGATAAACTAAATAGGCAACATAATGACACAAGAAGTGGAATAATGGAGTTGTTGTACTGATGCATTAGTTGAGAGCCTCTTATATAGGATGGAGTACAAGAGATTAGGGTGTAATTAATCCGTAAACAAAACCCTAATAAAGTCTTGAAGAGAGCACCGAAAGCCTAGATGAGATATCCTCCTCCACTAGAGCTAGACACCTAGAATATTCTCCTTTTGGATGTAAATTAACCATAGTCTACCAAATGTTTCTAAAGATAATAGAACTTTGGACCATATGCCATTATTCCCAATGTCGCAATATAATATTTTGGTGTATAGTTTCAAATACGATATTTTGGTGTATTTTAGTACTCTCTTTGAAGAGTATGTAAATAATTTTCTCTTATTATATTCTCTTTTCTTCTTTTAGGTCACTCAACCACCTAGTGAAGATGACATTTTAGGCTTACATATTCTCCTTCCCATTGAAGCGTTGGAGGCTTTGCTACTGGGGACAAGAATGAAGACTTTGATGTAAGTGGTTACATGTAAGTTATGTACTTGAGAAGAATAAGAAGAAAAATATACATGCCTTCTTTTTCTAGGCTTGTTCTTGTACTAACCTCACTAAATTTTCTTTTTTGGTTTGAAACTATTTAGGTAAACATTCGACAATAACATGTTACCATGCCTACACAATTGGAATGGATTCCATTGCTTAAACATCCATGATTATGAGATGATTTGGTTACCATGCCTATGAGATTAGAATGTG
Source organism: Cibotium barometz (assembly GCF_041138505.1). NCBI lineage: Eukaryota > Viridiplantae > Streptophyta > Polypodiopsida > Cyatheales > Cibotiaceae > Cibotium > Cibotium barometz. Next base: position 13,937,651 of record NC_141055.1, read on the forward strand.
TTTTGATTGGATAAGCACCCATGACTACGAGATTAGAATGTGTTTTTGATTGGATAAGCACCCATGACTACGAGATTTGTTGGCTACAAAGTAACATTTACGAAAGTGAAAGGAAAATTTTCCACTACAAATTAAAGGCATCATGAGTCGTGTATAGAATTATTTAGACAATGTAAACACTTTATTTGAATCAATGGCTCTAGGAAGATGGCAAGTAAGATAGTACCACATGTAAAAGCACGTATCACTTGATGAGTTGAGTGAGGGAGGGTTGGAGTTGCTTCACAATTGCCTGCCATCCAGCTTCAGTGGGGTGGATCATATCATCCCAATAGAATTGTGTGCGAGGGTTAGGGCACAAGCTATAGGCAGGGCGCCCTTTTACACCTAAACTGCTACATTTGGAAGTAGGGGTAGTCCCCACACAACATGGCCTCAAGCCAGAGCCTGCAGAGGTGGAATTTGAACTCAAAAAAACTAGTAGTGAAAAAACTTGGACTCCATGTGAGCATCTCTTGTAAATGACTTGTCACTACATTGTGATTCATACATGCCATTGAAAAC